>NC_053488.1:31061014-31393486 GCF_015227805.2 Hirundo rustica | reverse complement strand
ATATGTATTTGCATATGAAATTTATCATGGAACTTGTAAACTAATCAAACTCTGAAATTCTGAATCACACTTAAGTCATCATAGAAGTTATGAAGAGATTTTTTTTCCCTAAAATATGCCAACCGAAAGGCACAGGAAAAATCAAAGCAAATAGTCTTTGAATCAAATATTTTGAGTGCTAAGAGAGTGAACATAGAAGAAAATACAATTAAACAATTAAGAGTAACAAGTAAGTACAACTGACACCTGCAAAACTTAAAATGAAAATGTTTTTATTTTGTATGACCTATCATTGTATTAGTCAATGCATCCCTTTATATGTTGCTGGAGTTTTTGTTTGTTTGGTTGCTTGGTTTGTTTGGTTTTTTGTTTGTTTTGGTTTGTTTTATTTTGCTTTGTTTTCCCATATTACATACTCAGTTCATTATTGTCTGAGTATCGAAAAGAAAAAAGGAACAAAAATGACCAAACTGTACATTATTTTATGTTTGGCTATGGAAAAACTAGTAGTACACTAGATTTTTATGACTGAAAACATGGAGATATAAATGACGAAGAAATACACATTAGAGAAAGCATGCTGGTTGTTCTTGCAACCACTAAAATTCTGCCTTGGATTTACTAGAATGGTACTTAAACATCTTCACAGACATCTGAAATCTCAGTCAGAATAAAAAAAATGTGTGTTTTGCTTGATCTTCAGTCTGGTGTTTTTCACTCCAAAAAAACCCCAGCTGAACAAAAACAAACAAAAACTCCACCTCAACAGCTTTTCTTGCCCTTCTAACTTTGGAATGACTCCTAAGGAGAAAAGAAATCAAGGTCAGCTTGCTAAGAGGACACACATAATAGCTCTGGGTGTAAGAAAAGAATGGAATTGCAAAGACTGAATTTTGTTTCTCATCTTCTGCCAGACTGATTGTTGGCCTGCCTGTATAGCAGTTGCTATGTGCACACCACATGTGATGCTGCCCACAAAGTGAAGTGGATCTCAAGAAAGATGTTTTCTTTAAAAATACCTCACTAAATTCATGTGGAATAAACTCAGAGGAAGAGGATAGGGAAATACAGGGGGCATAGATCATCAAGCAAGTATATAGAGCCTGTAGCATCAACAGATATTGGGAAAGCATAGTAAATATGATAGAACACAGAGACAGAAAGGGAATTGGAATGGGCAGAATGTGTGAAGTTTTCTGGAAGCCAAGAAAAATAATTATTGTTAGGATTGCTAGAAGCAAGATTGGAGGGAAAACCAACATTGTAAGCATTTAATTGATAGAGGGGAGTGTTGTTTTCAGATTTTTACTTCAAGTCTGTCTCATTCACTAGATCTGAATTTTACCTTGCATGAAATATGTCCCCTTATTTGCTTTCTATGGTGTGTGGTCTTAGAAATAGTCTGAATTTTTCAACTCTGCTTGCTTTTGGAAAAAAACAAAACAAAACAGCAAAACATAAATCCAAACCCCCAAACTCCCACAAACAAATAAATACCAAAACCCAAACAAACAAACAAACAAAAAACCAGGAAGAAGAAAAAATAAAGTGTTTATCCAAAATTTCTAGAAAACTTGAAATCCCATTCATCACAAAATAGTTGTTGAGTGGTTCACCTGTGAGGTTGAGCACCAAATCTATTTTCCACTTTTAACAGATATGCCATAAAAAGAGACATGCTGTTAGAAAACACAAATGAAATGGAGTTTAATTCATCTCTAAATGTGGCAGCATATTTTTCACTGCAAATGTTCTTCAATGCTCTGTTGGCATTTTCCATGGTAGATTTTTTCTTGAAATCACAAGAATGACCACATCAGGACAGTACAAAGGTCCATTTCTTCATTTTTATACCTCCAGCAACATCCAAGAAGAAAAGTGCAGTCAAAACTGTCCTGTGTTTGTTATTTTGTAGTCAGGTATTACTGGACAAGTTTTACTGTCCATAGAGGCAGAAATTTCTGGAGTTTCATGAGAAAATACCAATCTAACAATTCTGTCTAGAGGAGCTTATACAATTAAGAAATCAATGCAAGTGCTTATAACATTTTACATTCTTTTATTGATTACGATTGGAATTTAAATGTATGGTTATTTACTTTTCCTCCACAAACAACCGATAATAAGATAATACAATATTCCCCTATAAAATGCATGCCCTAAACCATATTCTTGTCTCATACTAGCATAGCAATTTTATTTTTTTTTTCTTATTATGTCATTATTCTTTTTGATTTGTTTTAACATATGAAACAGATTTCTATGCCATGCAACTGGAGATTTACCTGAAGTTATTATCTGGGCGGAGTTATTTTGTTCACAGTCATACCATCCAAGTTGGTTGATGATACAGTAAAACAAAATAAAAATATTTGAAAAATAAAAAGGGTGCAAACAGAATCCATCTTAGATATGGAGGGGGAAAAAAAGAAAATGCAGGGGGGAAAAAAGGGATAAATCAGGGCTATGTCCACAATAAAGTTTAATTAAAATATACTACTGTACCCCATCCATTTCACCCTTGGTGAAAATTAAATATAGAGAAAATAGAAGACTATTAGAAAAGACATCAGCGAGAATGCCCAATGATAGTCAGATATTAAGTGCAAGGCAATCGTGTTTTGTATTGGTTACAGAGAAGCTGATGAAAAAAATAGAATATGTAACATGATGTCTCTTTCATCTCTAAAAATATCAGCTCAGAGGTCACGCTTCATTACCTTCAAATGTAGCATGAATTATAAAGGAAGAAGGCACTGCATTCCTTTGATACATTGTGTGGAAGCTTATCATTCCCTCTTTCAAGTGACAGTTTATTAAATAAGGTGAATAATAGAAAATATTCAGACAAGATCCAAATCATAGTCTGACACTCTCTGCCTGATCACAAAGTAAATATAACAGCTCTGCACTTCCATTTTGTGAGATTAGGAAATAAATGGGATAAGATATATGGAGCCCCCTGCAGTGAGCTAACTCAAAGATTTTTTGCTTAAAAACATAAATAGAATTAAAAAAAAAAAACAAAACAAAAAATCCACCACCACCACCACCAACAAAAAAAGTAAAAAAAAAAAAAGCCTTGGCAAAAGACACAAGGAGTTTCCACCTCCTTGTTGCACACAAGGAAGCATATTGGAAAATAAATTATCAAGAAAATGAAAGACTAAACTGTCCCTCTTTAGAAAACATTTGAAATATTTAACAATAATAGATAAAGTTTTGCTAGTAATTTACTTGTTTCAAAACATTTCCATACATACATACATACAATAAGGAAAAAAAGAAAGAGAAAAAAACATTTAAAGAAAACTGTGGACAGTGGTCATTTTTATTTATTAAAAAAAAAAAAAAAAAAAAAAAAGAAAAATAAATTTTCAAATTTGAACAAAATAGCATTTTTGGAACAAAGATAAACAAGATATATTCTCTAATATGAAAACATATTGCTTTTTCCAAACCCGTGAATTAAAACAATTCATATTTCATGTTGCAACCAGCTCATCTCTGCAGGTGTTTAAATAATTGTAAAATAAGAGAAATATGGTCCTTGAAAGTCAGTATGAACAAAAATTGGCAACTCTATTAATAAAAACAGATTTTCTGTTTGTTTGTTTTCAGTAGGCTTCATACCAAACACTAAGTCCATTTTGTTTCTGAAGATTACAACAGGCAAGTGATTCATGTGTGAGTTAAGTAAACAGAAGGAAATTATAGATTATGATGTTAATGTTGCCACAACCACAACAGAAGCAGATCACCTTTGGAGATCTATGTAGGTGTCAGCACCACCAAGTGCCATCATATATCGGGTTTGTTTCACAACCATGACTGAGGAGGTTTTTTTTCCTTTGCCTGCTGAAGTACAGTAGCTAGTGTTCACTGAAATTTCATGTGATTTGGATGGCTTTTTCTTTATCCACTGAGGCTAATTCACCAGTTTCATGTAAAATCACATTTAAAGTCACCTATATTAAAAGGCTGATTTAAGATTTGAAATGTACTCCTAAAAATGTGAAAATTGTCCCCCAAGGAATAGATTAACTAATAAGACTGACCTGATCAGTCACTATCAATCTGCCTAAATATTACTGGATTAATAAGAAAGGTACATGAATAATATTACAGATAATGGTACCTTGTACAGACATCATTAGTATTAGAACATACAAACAAAACACTTAATTTATAAACAAACAAGAGAAAAATCTTAATACACTGGGAGGGAAAACTGTATGGATATCACAGGTAGAATAAAAGGCTTTTAAAAAGGAAAGATTTTTAAAAATCTTGCTTGACTCTAGTTTGTAGTGCTAGTACTCGATGCCTTAGACATTTCTAACTGTGAATACAATTGTCTAAAGCAAGGGACGTTGCTCAAAATGTGAAAATAAATACTTTTTGTTACAAATTCTGTTTAGTGTTTAATTTTCTGAGAACTACATCTCTGTTCCATTTATCAACAAGCAGCAGTTTGGCCCAGTTGTCCTAAATCTTTAGTTTTTTAGGTCAGGTTTTGCTGCATGATCATTAAGTTTGGCTTCACAATATGACTCTATGATAATCCAGCTTTCTAGGCTTGAAACTACATTTTATTTTCCTAAATATTTTAAATAATTTCATAAACCCTAGAAAAGTCTGCTACTATTGTTCCACACAACCTCAGAGAAAACAATTTGCTCTAAGCAGTCACTGAAGCATCTGAGCAATCTGAGAACAGTATAATGAAATATATGCAAAACAATTTTACCAGTTTTTATATCATTCTAAGGTTGAATTAGCAGTAAGTATCAAATAAGAGATTACCAGCAACAATTCCAATATCTCACAACTTGAAAATATACTGCAAGTGCCTTGGATTTTATTTTAGGTGCATCCTATTGAATATGTAGGCCATATTAATTTATGTAAGGTTGAAATAGGATGATAAGAGCTTTCAGAATGATACAAATGGCCTGCCACCTGAAGATCTGTTTTATTAACATAGCAGCAGAGAGGCATAGCAGAACTCCAGTTTTTATCCGCACCATATTCTGCTTAGTGATTTATATGCATGCTGAGGAAGCACAAAAGTGCCATCAGTTGCCTCACTTTTCATTGTGGTGTGTTCCTTCAGTGAATTGTTCCCCCTAAGTTGTTGGTTTAACCCAAATTAACTTCCCTCCCTCAGTTGTTTGTCACTCCCTGGACCTGCCCCTTGAACCACCTACCTGGATGTCAATCCGTTTGTCCCTGCCCTCAGTTCTGGAAAGTTCTGTGTTCTTTGATGCACCATTGATTTACTTAATTTGTATCCTCCCCTTGTGTTCCCCCGTTGTTTGTTGTTCTGTATGTCCCTCCCTGTGATGCTCCCCTGGTTATATCCTCTTGGTTGAATGTTTGTACTCTCCCTCAGTATCTTCTGTTGTAATGCCTTAATTGGGTTTGTATTGTGTTTCATCAGATTTGTAAAGTTTTTCCCCTGTTCCCCTTGGAAACTGTATCATGAGGTTCGTCCCTGCTTGGCCATGCCCATCCCTCACAGTGGAATGTAACCCAACTCTGCTCCACTCCCACCTTGTCCCTGACTGGGCAGTGGCTTGTCCCTGCCTCTGGGCCCTGTCCCCTGGGGAAAAAGCCCCGGCATGGGTGGAGCCTAGCTCTCTCTGGCACTGGCATCTGCCGGGAAAGGACTCCAGAATAAAGCCGTGATATCCCCCCGGTGAGAGAGAGCAGGCTCTTTCCTTTTGCCATCGGCAGTCGTCTGGTCTCATAAAGGAGCACCACAATCTCCTCTGTTTATAAGTGGATGCACAGCCATTTTCTTTGTCTTTTGTCCCTGATGCTTTCAAGGAATAAACCACCTTGGAAATCATACAAAGGGTCCCACTCTCCTGCTTGTCTCTGTTCCTTGGCATTGCAGCATCCAAGTGCTATAGAGAGCAGGCCCTGCTCTACTGGCACCCAGGTAATTTCTGACTAGAGGGCAGCCGCTCTCGGCACTAGTGCCTGGGAGCTGGTTGGGCTGAAGGGTAACTCCGGCATTGCATCAACTTATATTACAAGACATGTAGAATTTTATTTCCTTTTTTTCAGGTCTAAACCATTTCTATTTTAGATGTGTCTGTAGCAGTTAATGTGATTTGCTAGTGATCTACCTTGTTTTTTGCAAAATACGTGCAAACAATAGAAGGTAGTAGGAAATTTGGCTTTCTGGTTTCATTTTAATGTTTGATGTTGCCACATATCCATTAGCATTGATTAAAATTTGCAAAAGAAGTTGTTAAATAATGGCTTACAGGTACAAATTGATTTTGTGTCCAATAAGATTCCATTCCTTATAGACATGCAAAGTCCTTAATGTGAAAAAGATAATTTCTTTTTGTTATGCTGTTGAGAGTAAAGGGCACCAGAAAGCAGACATAAGCTGCTGTTTTCATTTTCCAAATGAGATCTTTCACAATGTATTCTGGTTTTTGTTCCACAGAAATTTCTGAAAAAAATTAATGGTGGTTTGTTGTTTTTTTTTTTTTTTTTTTTTTTTGAGTTAATATGAAAGAAGCTGTGTCCCGTGAGAGAATATGCATCTTTTCTGGTCACCATGAACAGTCATAAGAACTTGAATTATTGTGTTTTCATATTGCATTTCATACATCCTATGAAAAACACACCAGAACTTTGAGACTATGAAATCTAGGTGTATGCATAAAAATGGTATTATTTGTAATAAGCAGAAAGGACTGGGAAGATGAAAATATATAATAAGATTTAATATTGCTAAGGAGGAAAAAGATTTCGTAGGAGTTCAGCAAGGGAAGTGTTCTCTCCAAACTTCTTGTTTCATCAGGTTGGAAATCTAGTTGGATTTTATACCACATCATTCTTGTTCTGGATCTACTAGGCTGATAAAGATGTGAATTTTATCCTCCTCTTCCTTCAGACTTGGAGACTATCTGTGCTCCAATTTCTATACTGCTGCCTTTTGTTGTGATACTCCAGATTATTTGTGATGGCCAAACAATTTTAAAAATATATAAATTGTCATCTAGACTGACTGCTATCAACCAGAAGTGCTAAGTCAAGGCCAGGAGAGAAATGCAGTGTTGCATAGCTCAGTTCACTTAGCTAAGAAGCTGTGTCCTGCAGGAAGCAGGAACTCTGTACGCACATATGCATCAGTACACAGTCAGCTGAAGACTCGTTTTCCAGAGTGTGTCTTTCTTTTTTAAAAAGTGAGACTGAATGATTAGTGATCCTCTTTGTTTATGGCCTCATAAAGTTCATCATTGGTGAATTTGTAACAGCCAATCCAAACCACATTTTAGTTCTGTTTTTTCATGTCTTCGTAAGTTTTCTCAGCAGCAGTACTCTTTAAGGAGTACTAGTATGGTACTAGTGAGTACCCTTATTCAGAGGTTCTCAAATACCTGTCCCACTTAGAGTTGCCTTAAGCAACAAATTCAGTACATTTCCTTGAACAGACTGTTCTAAGAACAAACACTTGAGCACATATTTGCTGTCATTGGTGAAACATCTTTATTTTAGTATGTAGAAGCCTCCCATTAATTTCAAAGGTTCTAGAATGCCTTTTGATCAACTCCTTTCTGTTTATTTTAGGACCATATATATTTAACAGGCACAGAGAATGGTTTCAATTATATATTTCCTCTAAAGAGTTCTGTTTCAAAATAGGTAACATGATAATTGGCTGCTGAAAAATGCTCTTTTTATACTGTATAATAAGGATTCTATCCTTGACTGCAAACTTAATTAATGTATGGGATTTGGACTTCAAACAAAAACAGTGCTCACAAATAACTTATCATTTTTAGCAAAATAATTTTTTAATTTAAACAAGTAAAGAATAAATCAGCTTAGCTGACAGCTTGGCGCAGACTCAACTGGGGTGTAATAGTTTTAAAGTGATGGTAGTATCTAAATGGGGATATAGTAAAGGCTTGTGAATAATAGATGCTAATTAAACTTTTTTTTTTTTTTTTGTTGCCTTCTGTCTGGTCTGTTTTGGTGTCTTTTATCTCTAGTGTAGTTAACACATACTGCAAAGACCTGATTAACATAAGAAGAAATTATGAGTATGGAAACAGAGATTCCCAGAGGATTTTCCCCTCACTTCAGGAAATGCTTTTTAATCAAAGAGTAATGCCCAGTCTTCAAGATGGCTAATTAAAGCCAGTAAGACTGAGCCATGAATACATTAATGTTATAAATGTTTCTGTTATTTACCTAAATAATATATGAGTAGGCCATTGAAGAGGATGCTAGGATTTTATTCTCAGAGAATAGGGAAGGCTGACTGTAATATTTTCACAGAGGGCATATATTTACTACAAATTCTTCCATCTTTTATTGTTTGCCTATGATTTTGTGTAGTATTAAATTGGCTTGTTCAAGTAGTTGTGCTGACTTTGAGTTTCCTTTAATAATAAGGTCTTTTCATAGTTTCTAAATCTGCTGAAAAGAAAAAAAGAAGAAGAGTAGTGCATATTTTAATGATCTTTTGTCTGGAGCATTGAGTTTTCTTTGATCCACAAACTTTTCACTGTGAAAAAGTATACCAGAGAATTTAAAACACTGTGACAATCTCGGGCTACTTCAAGTGTCTATCACAATCTATTAGGAAGATTATTAAAGAGAGTCAGTTTTATGTCTGTGTGATTGCTCACAAATACATTTATACTTACAGACAATCACTCAGAATATCTAAGTACAAAAATGTTTTTACATGGAATGATGGAAGTGTTTGGGTGTAAGACCACTATCAACCCCCTATTCACCTGAATAACGCTATTGAAATGCCTGATATTTTTGCTGTAAGCTTCCTCCTGATGATTTTCTATCTATGTGCAAAGAAACACACAAACACTGAGCAAATGAGTGAAGACTTTGTGAATCTTTCTTTAGTATCAGCCCGGTGAAAGACTGTGTACATAAGCAAATGGTATCAAAACAGTTGATCCTCAAGCTAAAGTACAGATGCAAATGTTGGCTCTGTTTTAAATTAGTAATGTTTAGGGTTTTTTCCCTAATGGGCAACAAATTTTGTGAAACATTCAGCTGTAATCAATTTTGTCTAAAGTGATGTTTCATTAAAAAAAAGATACAAAATAAACCACAAATATTAAATTAAAAAAACCAAAACAAAACAAAACAAAAGTCATCATCTATCATATCACAAATAATACTTTAAGTCCAAAAAAGAACTACGAAAGATTCCTTGGTGACATATTTATTTGTGTTTGGAAATTTTCTATGGTCTCAGAACTTAAGGATAGGAAAACCAAAAGAATAAAGGGTAAAAAGAATTCTATCTTCAGATACCCAGCTATCTCCCTCATTCAAGGTTATCAATAAACTGCAGTGCTATTGTCAGCCTTACAGGACCCATTTTTCACCATCTTAGACTAACATCCTACATTTGCAGGAAATGAGGTATGTCAGATGTTACAATTTACAATGGAAATTACTGCCCTTGAAAATCTTGGCCAAAATGAGAAGTGGTATTTTAAACTTGCTGTACCTGTTAGCCTTATGACAACGGTCATCTTCCAGTAAGGTAACAGAAGGGCATTTTGTAAAAGTTTCTACACATAGTTAAAGACTTCATCACCTCTGGGATTTCAACACCTGTTTAATTATTATCATGATTATATAATATTAATATTCTATTAAAAAATTAATAATATATCTATATTGCTACCGCCATTTATCATCATCATCATGGTTTCTAGTTATTGGTCTGTTCTTATGTTAGAAAAGCCCAGGAGTTTTTCTTTTTTTAGGTTCTCCTCTTTATCCCATTGGAAGTGGGGAATGAGTGACCAGTTTAACTAGTAGTGCCTAGGCACTGCCCTAGTTCTGCTGCTCTTACCCAATATTCCATGCCTCTAACTAACCTTAAATTGATATCACAAAAAAAAAAAAAAAAAAAAACAAAAACACCCCAACAACAACAAAACAAACCAAAAACAAAACAAAAAGGGAAAACTACATCAATAACCCAATTTTACATAAGCTGAAATATCATCTCCAGCTGGGAGGTCTCAGTCCATAGGCACCACCAAAATGCTGAGCTTCCTCTCTGCTAGTAGTGCAGAGTATGATGTACCTGCTGTGCTGGGACCTTGGCCCAGGTCCTCCATGCCTGGGCTTAGGAGCTATACTTGAGCACTGTCGTGGCCTGGGTTGTGCTGTTGACATACGTGGCCTTTCCAGGCCTAATCTCACCTTTCTGGATGGAATACTTAGCTGGACCTCTCACTTTCCCAGATTCTGTTGGCTGACCCTGGCCACTGTCAAGGACCTTGATGGTTCAACACATCAGGAGCCGTATTTGCCCTATCCTGTCACCCCACTGGGGTCCTGCTCAGCTCCACTACCTCTGGGAATCAGGTCTGCCAACTCATTCCTGATGTATCTTTTTTAAGCTGGCCACTTAAATCGGGAGCACTAAACTCTTCATGTTAAGTTGGTTATAACATATTAAGCATGATAACAGCTCTCACTCCAGCAAGGTACATACCTGTGGTCATGTGGAAACAAGACAGCTCCTAGAAATAAAAGCTGCAGGAATTAGGAAGGATCTCAGGCAAGGCATGCTATATATTTAATAACCCATAACAACCCACATGTGAAAATTGGAAATAAAGAAAATAATAAACAAAAAATACAGATTGGTCAGTCACACATTCTGCAAGCTCTACACCAACAAGGTCATGTACATTCTACAACCTTAGAAAATCACTGTCTTATGCCTCCATGTCCACACCATCTCTTCATTTTCAATTTTCTGCTTTCTCTATTTCTTTTCCTTCCACCGTTTTTGTTTTGTTTTGTTTTGTTTTGTTTTTTTAAGGTGGGTGAGAGATGGGCAAGAGACAACATGTATTACTGAGAGAGCAGTTGATTTGGAGGTACATATGTGCTCTTTGGCTGATTAGTTAGTAAGTGAGCTGAATGGTCAGCTGGCAGGCCAAACAGTATCTTGAATTCATATTGCGACCTTTTATATTCTTGAGCATTTTAGTATGTATGCCCTGACTTTTAAGCGACCACTACTCTTTTCCATCGGTATAAAGTATTGCAATTTTTTAGATTGTACCTTTCCATTTTTGGAGTTGAAATTGGACAAGATTCAAAATTATTATGGTGAAGAAATAATAGTCTCGTAGAATGACTAAATAAGCCTTATTTTTTTTTTTTTTTTTTTTTTTAGGAAATATGGTTTAAAAATTAAAAGTGCATGTGACACACTTTTTTGTGATTGTTTTATATGAGTATTAAGAAAAGACTATAAAGAATAAAGCTTTGAATAAAAACAAACAAACAAAAAAACAACCCCCCCCCCCACAAAATCAGAAAAAACCCCTCAATAAAGCCTAGATATTACAACATAATGGGATGGGAAAACAAACAAACAAACCCACAAAAACCCCAAAACAAACAAACAAACAAACAAACCCAGCCCAACCCCCCCCCTCCCCCCCCGCCTTTTTTCAGTGCAGGTTTTGACTTTTCAGGTATTCCAGCTCCCCCTGAGAAATGCCACATCAAAGGATAAGAAAGAAGTCAGCTGATTTATAAGCTAGCTAACAGTCTTTTTGAGCTATTGTGGCATTGTAGCAGTCAGAGATCTAAAATCAAGCATTTGAAAGAGCAAGAGGAATCACAAGTGTAGTACTGTATCTAAAGTCTTTCAACCTTTGGAGCAGCTCAAGCTGCAACAGTTTCTCAGGAGAATGGTCAGTACAGGTGAAAGACAGCAACCCATATTTATACTATGAATCAAGGCGGCACATAGGGATGGGTGTTTCAGGGTGATTTTTCACCATGAAAAAGAGCTGCTGGCTTTGCTGCTTGCAATGATGCAATTCCTTCTGCCTTGCAGACAGGAGGGGTTGTGAAGACTGATTCAAGCCATTCAAAGAAATAAAAAGAAATCTTTCCTCAGTACATGCTCAAGTACCCAGGCATACCCTGTTGGGAAAAATACACCTTTCCAAAAAAGGATATCAGCCCACTGAGCAACAGGCATGAGGGGAAGGAGCCTCTGCTTATGAGACCAAGTGATCATTCCAGGTTTTGCAACAGGACACATAAAGGTTGAGGAGGAATCTACACAGTGCAGTAATTTGTTGCAACAGGAGAGGTAAGGATGGATAGGAGTTTCATTTTATTGGCTTCTATTATGAAACAGGTGTATAAAACAAATCTAACAATATACCAACTTGAATACGGTGACCAATGGAGAGAGCTAAGAAGTTACGATTGTAGCTGGGACAAGGCAAACACAGTCTAATGAGATTAAGAAAGCAAATGACAGTTATGATGTTACAAAGGGTGTTAAAAGTTCTTTCCATATGGCAACGTGCAGTCCTCTCCTGTCCAGCACTACTTAAACATTTTTGGAAATGTTGGTTCTGTCCTCTCTGCAATAACATAGTTATACAGAATTGCTCTAGCTTTCCACCTTGTCCAAAATATACAGTGACTTTGCTCCTAGTAATGCTGAAACCACTCAAAGAAGTTTCCTTCAAGAACCCCTGGGGGGGAAAAAAAAAAAAAAAAATCTGATTGTCATTATGTATGAATGCATCTAATTTAAAGAAAGATACTGAAAGATATGATCTCATGATCAGGTAATCTCATATTTTCACTGGAAATTGAAGGGTTTCCTTAATTTCCTTTGTTTCCTTAGTCAAAGCTTAAAAAAGAAAAAAAGAAAAAAAGAAAAAAAAAGTACTCATAAGAGTAAGCACATACTAAATGACAGTCAGTAGAGAAGAAAAGCCTGAAGTTTTCCAAATACTTTGAGATCAGAGAGCGTGTTTACATTGCAATATTAGCTGCAAAGCTGGGGAAACTATGAAGACATGGAGCTGTGTATTACATTTTTATGGTGAAACTAATATAGGCAGGAGGGAATATTTGCCACAAATAAATAAACAAACCCCATTTTGTCACAGTGTCTTGTGTGCACTGATATATCATGGCTCTTGTTTTCTATGACTTAGGTCTGTAAATGTAAAATTAATGTGCAGAAAGGGTGAGTAGGCAGAGCTGACACAGAGGCCATATTGTTGTCCTGATTTACCCCAGCTGAAAAGGTTTGTTCTCTTGGTTTTCTCTTGTGAACTTATGAGTTCTTCAAAACATTTTATTTTGGCAGGATTTCTTTTTTTTCTGCAGCCATTTGGGTTTACATATTTTCATCTCAGTGTTAAACATTCTGCTATCAGTATCACTCTTTCAGTCTTTTGTGGTCGTGGTCCAGAAGGTTGTTGGGTTTGGTTTTCCTTGTTCTTTTAAAAAGACCTTCCTTGAAAGATCACCTCATGCTCATTGATGTGTTCTATTGATTTTGTGCCACTCCATTGATGAGAAACCAACATCTGCATGGATGAAAGGAGTAGTTACCCTGGGACTACATTGGTTGTATGCAAATGAGCAGCACAAAGGAGGTAAAATTAATTTGATGTAAAGCTAGCTCTTACCATACATTGTTTCTTCTCACTGAAATACACTCTTCAAAAATCCATAATCATGTTCACATGCTATTTGCTTTCCCAGTTGTCCTGGAGTCAGTCACTTTATGATGCTTGTATCCCCGATTTCCTGTTCTGTTTATGCTGGAGCTTAAGTTCTGCGTGACATGTTCTTTATGACTGGTTCTGAGAGTGAGGGTGGGGAGGAGAAGCACGCAGTTTGTTTTCGGAAACTTCAGTTGCTCCTCCTCGTTGCTTCTCACAGACTATGTTGTCTGCAGCACAGACGTGGGAGAGAACTCTCCTTTGCTTTTAGTTAGTTTTTTTAGTTCGCTGAGGCCAGAAGTTTTCTGGAGCTGTTCAGCTATTCTTTGGTCTGGGAACACCAGGACTATCATCCAGAGGCCCCCCCAAGGTGCACTGCAGCCAGGACATTGAACCTGAGCCCTGGAGAGAGAGATCCAAGCCCCAGAGGGACTGAGAGAAAGCTGGGAACACACCTACAAAAAAAGACTCTCTCTCTCTCTCTGATCCACAGAAGAACTTTCTGAATTTACCATCTCTTCAAAACAATAAGAGGTTCCATTGTTTAATAGAATTATTATTTTTTTCATGTTTGTGAGTACTTTGCTTGTTAAATAAACATTTTTTTTCCTACTTTTCTTGAAGGAGATTTACGTCCCAAACCAGTTGGGGTAGGAGCAGCTTAAATTTGCTTTCTAGAGGAGACCTAAATTCCCTAACAAAATTTTCCTCCCGAATCTGTCCCAAACCAGGACAAATACTTTCTAGGGCGCAATATGGGGCTGGAGAAAAAAAAACTATTGCTGCATTTTGGTTGTATTTACTCTGTGTTGGGATAAAGCTGTCCCAAACCAGGACACTGGTTTTTGAAACTGGCTTTTACCGGACACAAAATATTCTTTATTTCATTTTCAGTTTTCACATCAGCATTCGTTAATATCTATGTCAACTGCTTTTTCTAGTGCTCATTCTGGTTCCTTTTGCTGTCTTTTTGGAGGTCTCATGCCCTTTACAGAAACCCTGTAAGTTTACATTGACAAAATGTTTTGCCTCTCTGTGATTAAAATGGTTCTCATTCTATGCAAAATCTTGTTGCTAATTTCTTCACTGCATCGTTTTCAAATTATGGATTTATTTTAAATTTACTCATGCTTCTTTTATTGATGGTTATTGCAACTTACTGGCACTTTTACTATGAAGGTAGAGTTTCAGTGGAACATGCTTTTTTAGAATGATATCCTAATTTCTGTCTACAAGGGTATCAAAAGTATTATTAGCTATGCAATTACTTTCCTACAAGAAGTAACAATGAAGAATATATATTTAATATGTTTTGATTATTTAAATATATTTTAAATATATTTAATATATTTATTTATTTCTGTTATTCCCATAATTAAATTATTGTGAGGTAAGCAATAAATTATCCAAAGGCTAATAATTTTCTTAACTGGCAAGAAATGTATATTGAATGTATGTTTCATAAAAAAAAGGGAGAACAAAATTCAGAATAAGGCTGTCATGTACATCTGACTGAGAAAGCCATATAGAAGAACCACAAATTCTTATGGTGAATCTTGCATTACCTTTTCATCCATGCTCTTGCATGGGAAAAATAGACACTGCAACAGATTTGTAAGTTGAAGACTCATTATGTCGCTCCGAAATGGTCAGTTCCTACCCATGTCCCAGCTGTGCTGTGAGCAATGATTCTGAAGATTTCTATGACAATAAATGTGCCTATTAGATGCTGCTGTCCTCATCAGCAAAGAGCCATTGGGTTATTAACTGCTGACCTGGTATTTATAGCTGTATATAAATGTATTATTCCAAACAACAATTTTCATTTTGCTATAAATCCTTCTAAGAATATTTCTATTATTGCTATGAATTTTTATTTCATGTTTTTTTACTTCTTTAGTCAGATCAGTATGGGATTTACATCTTTGTCCTGTTCCAGCTTCTTTACAAAGCAACAGTGCAGCTGAGAAACACTATTCAGGGTAATATAACTAACTAAATTTCAGTGACCTCTTTATCTCTTTTCTATTTTCTCTTTCCACATTTCAAAGGGTTTTCATTGGTTGTCAGTATGCTTTTCCAATGATTTCTGCAAAATGATACGTAAATTAGAAGGGGGAAAAATTCTGGACTTCAGGACATTTTTGACAGTTCATAATAGTAAGGCATGAATTTTCTTTTAGTACTTATTGTACTAACCATCCAAATAAATATTTCCACTTTTTTATTGTCAAAGTGGAAGGAGATGAGGAAATAATTACTTTTTCCATAAATCTCTAGTCAATTTAGGCAAATGATTTCTTAGTTCACTTGCTGTTACAAAAATTTGTTTTAAATATTTTTTGAAAGCTCTTGCATTTTGCAGTTTTTGTTTTTCACAGATAAGTTGTGTATTATTGCTGTAACAAACTTGCTGTACTTATGACTATACACATAGATGAATCACTAACAAAGAAGCTTGCATTTAGGAATGTTTTTAATTTTTTCCTATATGTTATTTTCTATTTAACTTCATCTCCATCCTATTGTTATTTTCCTGCAAAAGATGAAAAAATAAAATGGAACAATTTGTTAAGCAATCTTCCTCTATAAAGAAAGCAAAAGACAACCAACATGCAAACAAGTTAAAAACTTAATTTAAAGAAGAAAAAAACCCATAAGATTAGTTAAGAACTTGAACTGAAGCCTAAGGATACCCTTTACAGTCAGGTGAGTCACTTCAAGAGAATGTCACACTGAGCCAGCAGAGTATATGCTTCTCCACCACAGGATGTTCACAAAGGTAGAGGCTCACATGAAAATTAGTTTTATGCTCAAATGAAAATGAAATGTGCAGTTACAGACTTGAGGCTTCCTTCCTCAAAGGAGTCCAAGGATACAGCAAGTGATCCTTCATGGCAGAGTGGTTTCTAAATCTTCCCTTGGAGTGAGACAGCTCCATGCTCACATTGATGCAGAGGGTGGCTCTTGCTGGGAAAGCAACGTTTTCTTCTTGGAGCACAAGGATGACAAAATATTTTTGTTTGCTGGCCTGATGAAGTTGTCTGACAATTAGTCTGTTTTGAACCTGTCCTGAATCTAAGTGAAAGACTTGTACCAAGTCCCTGTCAGATAAGTACTCAAAAGCCACAAATAAAAGGATACCTTGTACGTTTTGTCAATTGGCCCCATGTGGTGGTGTGACTAGGGGAACAAAACGAAGTGTGCTGTAACCTAGGGGGTTGGGGTTTTTTTCTCTTTCTGTTTCTTATTACTGAATGTCAACACCCTGATATGTTTTGGAGGGACTAATCAGATGCAGAATTCCACTGCAACTTGGCAAAAGCCTGTCAAAATGGGTTGATTGAATGATTGGTGTTATCTTCCTCAGTAAGTGACCCCCCCAGGTCACATCAAGTTCCAAACTTAGCAAGAGCTCAGTGTGAAAACAAGATCTTTTCATGTCCCTTGCTTTCCTCTCATAGCTTATTTTTTTCTGCTGCAATTAATCAGTTCCAGATACTTATATAAGACTTTGAGTGATGATGAATAGTAATTTCCTGTTCTTTGCTGTTGCGAATCTAAGTTTGTCAAAGGCCTTATACTGTTAAAGTGCACATATTTTCCATTACAGCTAAAAATCTATATGCTTTAAATACCAAGTTCTGCTAACAAGTGTATGTGATTATGGAACATGTTATTTTTATAAAGTCAAATGTCTATTAAATATTTAATTCTCCAAAATATGTGATTATTTTACTCTTAGAAGCAAATTTCCCCTTGAAACTTGCCTGTGTATATTCATAAAAAATTAAGTATTCAGGAAATACTGGACTGCTGGTGAAGCTTTTGTTTTCTCTAGGCAAAATCATATCAAGCAGAGAACTGTATTTTTCTGAAAAGAAGTCCACAGATAATTCCCACAGATTTGGAGTCTACCATGAGGAATAAGTAACAGAAGAGATGAAGAGCATGAAGACATTTTTGGGCAAACTTTGTACTGCTGGCATGAATGGAACTATTAATGTTGTCAAATTGTAAAGCTGCTTTGCTGATGATTTATAGATTTCACTAAATTGAAATACAGTGTTTTTTCAGGAACTGTTTTATGTTGGGCCTTTATCATATTACATCATTATCAATAAAGATGAATGTAGATAAAATAGAATGCTGCAATACCTGTATGACTCCCAGATGAAACATAGTAGGAAGGCCACAGAAAGCAATCAGGATCATTTAAAAACAATGCACAAACTACAAAAGCTGTTTAGAGCTCTGCTCCTTATCCAGCATTTTCCTCTACCATCTGATGACACTACAAGCTTCTCATAGATGAGCTTTCATATACATCACCATTAAAAAGCAGAATGTAAATGTGAGTGATTACGTGCTGCTGCAGCATTAGAATACTCACTTGTTAGCCGAAATTGGTGTCTGCCCCGTTCATGGCAGTTTTTAGCATTTCTTCAAATACATCTGTCATGTGTTCCTCTGTGCAGGCAAATTGAACAAACGGAGTGCTGTGCTTCCACAAGCTGATTAAGTAGGAGCCTCAGAATAGTCTGCATATACGGAGTTGGACACTTGAATGACACGTGCACAGCTGGAACTTTTTGAGTAGAGCGTGTGGAGTAAACAGCATCGCCAATTTATATCTGCTGAAGCCTGTGTCTGTTTTCTTTGGCAATTACTAACTTTTTCTTTCTAGGTTTTTCCATCCTTGACAGAATGACTAATGTGGTCACAGATTTGCTGTCACTCTTGCAAATTCTTGGTAAAAGAAGGCAAATCTCCTCTATGAAACACAGTTTAGTATAGCAGGGGTTATGACTCTCTCCAGTATTTTTTTTTTCAACACTATTGTCAGGGTTTTCTGTAATGACTTTCCTCTTCCTCTTCTAGCATTTTATTGCTGTATTGTGGAATTTAGTAGATAAAGGGTAGCGCTTCATTGCATTGCTTTAAAAAATGAGACAGACACTGCAGAACATAGGCAGCACCTCTTCACAATCCATGACCAAATCTAACAGCATAGGGACAAATAGAAGTTAATTAAAAGTGCAAGTAATTAAACAAAATTCAGTTTAATTTTCAACACTGTAAAAGACAATGTATTTTAAAAGCCTATAGAGAAGTAATTCTGCAGCCAAGAAGCACTGACTTTGGAATGTCAGGTTTAAAGGCACAGATCTTTTACTTGTACAAGTCTTGTGCTGGAACTTATGAACTAAAGCAAGAACCATAAGTTTCAGACACCACACATGCTTCTTCATATAGAAGCTCAATTTACAAGTTATCCATAAGCCACTGCAAATTAGGGGAAATGGTTACAGTAAGAGATAATTTTATGAAAAAAAATGTTAACCAAACAATTCATTAGAAATGGCATAATGAGACACATTGAGTCTAAACAACTATGATTTTGTAAAATGCTGAAGATGTTTTGTGTAATTACTGAAAGTTATGGTATTGTATCTTCTTATCTGGAGGCCACAAATATTATTAATGTGTATTTCCCTTGAACATATTTATCTTAATATAATCTTCTCTTAGTTAGCCTTTTTTACAGCAGCTCACTGGAATGAAATCTACAGCAAAATGACACAACTCCAAATAATCATAATTATGCCAGCTTTACCCTAGAGATTATTAAATGTTGATTCAATAATAAATTATTTTTTGACTAAAACTGAATATTTTTAGGTGTTATACTATTGCAATTTGGAGGTGATTGAGCAGAAAGCTAGCAGTCTTGTATCCATTATATAGTTGCAGGTGTTTTTACAGTGAAGAAAATACAACACAGATCAGCATCCTTTTGCACTGACCATATGGAAAAAAAATAGAAGCGAACACATCCCCATAAAAAGGCTATTCTCTGACAATGAAAAAGAGACAAAGGGTGTTGCTCTGAATTGAAATAAAGAAAGCATATTTCATCTTAAAAAGTAATCTTGAGGTGATACTACATATTGGTAAGTATGAGGAAAGCAATCATTAGGCAGAACTATTAAAAGAAACAATAAACGAGTCAATATGTAGGCAAGACAATCTGAAAGACATTCTTAGCTGCCATGTCAGCCCATTATAATAGAGTGTCTCAGATCTGACATAAAGCTTGTGGCCCATGCCAGAGATAAGGGGCTGAAGAATAAGTAGCCTTCATGTTTCCAACAGAAAGTGCAATTTACTTAAACTCATGAAGGAAGACTAGCAGAAGTCAGCAACTGGTAAAGTCAAATGAATAAGCAGTCGATTTTCTGATTTAGCTAACAGCATGCTATATCAAGTGAAGAGTTCTGTGCAGAACAAATAGCTTTGTAAAGCAGTTGCAAAATAAAACCAAAATACAAAATAAATTTACAAAGACAACAATATGAAGCAAGAGAAACATTTAGAGTTTCAGTAGCTGTGAATAACACATTGGGGCAGTGAAAAAGATGGCTTTATAATAACACCATCTTGACAAAAGGGCTGATTGTGAGATTAGAAATATGAAATATCATTGGCTGGTGATTAATATGACAATGTCGGACTCATAAAATCTTTCATGTGTGTCTAAGTATAGGAATACACTTATATAAATAGGACAGATAAGTATACATAGATAAATAGGACTCTAGAACACAAGGTCTATTAGATTATACTTTCATTTTATACTAGGTTCTGTTGGATGTTTTCTTGGTTTGAAAGACAGGTGTCTGCTAGGGAGGGGCAGGGCCTCTCTAGGAGTGGGGAATTCTAATACCTTCCCTTGAAGTTATTAAAATTTAGAAGATTAAAGAGGCTTTTCAGGCAGAGCTATGGGGAAAGAAATAACAGTTCTTTACTAGTGAGTATAACAAGGCAAACAAACAACAACAACTACAGCATTAATAATAAACAGAACCAAGAACCTCGAGGGGCTTTGTTTCACAAAGCCCAGGACAGTCTGATCCCTTGGGACTTTAAGAGCCCCAAGCTGGAATGGTGGAAACTCCCGGGCTGGTGGCTGGAATGGCAGGATGTCCCCGGCAGGCAGGGGGGTGTCCTGGCAAGGTGAGCAGTGCTGAAGAAGCCACGATGGCTGGGCAGGGCTGACTAAGCTTCTGCAGGGCAGGTGAAGGGGGCTCCAAATTCCTGGGCACACGAACAGATGATGGATAATGGCAGAATTCCCACAACCGGACTTTTTGTTGACGGTGAACTCCTCCTGCAGCAAGCAGCAGCGTGACCGTGCCTCTCCGATGCCGGGAACATGAAGAGCCTGCTCAGCTCCCCCAGCCCTGTCCTTTTCCCTCCCCCAAACTTATGTGATCTTCCCCCTCCCTCGCCACTTCTTTTGTGTGGGTCAAGCACCCTCTAAACATCAATATTTAGTCTCTTAGCAATTTATGGGGGAAAAATTCGATGGGGGGGGGGGGGGGGGGAAGCAAACCTAACCCCGAACAGATGTAAACTATATTATTGCTGAAACTGGTTTGTGTTCCTGTGAAAAATCCCATTTTGTATGAACCACCATCTTAAAATAAACTAATGCTTTGCTGGTTGCATGTTGCTTAGCTTGTGCCACAAATAACTCCTCATTAGACAGTCACCTGTTTTATGTGCTCACTGCAATTCAGATACTAAACCTGTGCTCTGGTATCCATACAGAGGGTTTTCCCTAAGGTTATATTTTAATTTTTAATGTATCGGCATTTTCCGTGTTTAAGTAAGTTGTTTTGTAATCAATAAAGTTTATTTAGGGAAAAAAAAAAAAAAAAAAGGAAACAGGAAAAAAAACAGACAAAAAATGCTAGAGAGCATTAAACATGATTTAAAGGAGGTGGAAGCTTTTATACTGTCACCATGAATAATAGAAATCCAGAGTGCTTGCACACTGCACAAATGTTCTTCCAGTAGATTTTCTAAACTGCAAGCATATGCTTGCAATGCAAAAATATCACAGGGAGTACTGTCCTACTTATTGCAGTAAAAACAGTGGGGTTTAGATCTTCATAGTTAGGCAGCAATGTAATTAGCAGTTAAAAAAGCAAAGATTTTAAAGCTTCTATTCCCTAGAATGTAACATCCTTGTAAAATTAAATAGTTGCATTGTTCTCTGACACCTCTGATATATATTCTCCCTAGTAACAGGGACCCAAAGAGGTTCCCATGGAGAATAAGGGGTTACAGAGAAAATATGAAGCAACACAAAAATGTGGAAATAAGCTTTCTCTTTGCTGATCTTAAAGTGATGAGAAGAGAAAAATAATAAGCACGGATTGATCATATGATTTTAAATACATAGAATTATGAAAGCCTTGTGTGCAGAGTGAGTAAAGAGATTATCAGAGAGTGGTACAGTGACAGCTGTTTCAGCTTTATTATATAGCAGAAGTAAACCTGTTGGCTTGTGAAATACCCCTTTTGTATTTCTAGCACTAACTATCAGCAATTACAATATGATGCTAGAACATATGGCAGTGTAATTGAAGGTGTGGCAAGAAATCAAAGTTAGGCACTTAGGGCCATATGTTCCCCTCCACTAAGCAGAGTGGAGGGAAGCAGATGGGCAAAAGTTAGAGTGAGCCACAAAGGGATGGCATAGTCCATCCAGAAGGCAAAGGCAGCTAAGTCACACTCCAGTGTAAGTCAAAGTGGTGAGCCTTTAGGAATGAGCCAGAATCAATCTGAGCAAAAGAGAGCTAGCTGAGTGAAAATGGGTAGCTGCTACACCACAGTGTATTTCTGCAGACCATTCTCATAGACCAGCAATCGGTAAAAAAGCCATGGAACACGTTGACAAGACAGGAAGTGATCAGGAGTACTGTATAACAGTTACAGGCCACGAGTCCCTCTCTCCCTACCTTACATCAAATTGCCATGAAATGTATTTTTAACTAATTGTTCGGATTTAATAATTGTGTTTCTGTTTGTTTACTTGTCTTCCTTCTTCTTGGTCTCAGAAGATATTGTAACATTGTTTAAATCAGCCATTCTTGGGATAGTTTTGGCAGCAGTTTCAGTTTGAAAATGAGATAAACCAGTGTCTGTTCCACTTAATGGTTATCATTCTTCTTCACTTGTTTCTAAAAAGGATATATAGCCTGCTTAAGTCAGAATGGTAAAACCTTGTACCAAGCTTACCTCAAACTTTTGACTAAACACATAGGTGAGAGATGTGTGAAAGTTAATTAATAATTATTTATGTTTTTATTTCAGAGTGTTATTAAAACAGAAGTTAAAGAAAGAAAAATAAAAATGAAATCTGTTACTGTTTTCTTATTCAATTGCCTTTTTCCTCCAAGAGTAGTCTTTGTTTGAGAATACTCAATATGTGAGCAATAAGTCAGTTTTCAGTCAGCAATTGATTTTCGATCATTATCTCTATCCACTATTACTTGTTATCTGTGCCTTCAGAAAATCAATAGCACAATAACTATGTCCAGCATAGTACTCACTATCATACACACTGTGTACTGAATCCTGTAGTAAGTTTTCATTATTGTGATTAACAATAGAAACAGTGTACTGGCAATTTTTTCTATAATAAGAGCTAACTGTTTTCTGTGCTGAAAACAAAAGGAATGTTTTATTAGTGTTACTGAAGAAAATACATAATAGAATAAGAACATGATTTCTATGCTAAAATCTGTATTTCCTTATTACCCTGCATCGTGCAGAAACAAGGCTACACTTTACCATGAACCAACTTTGCAATTAAGAATTTAACTATTAATAAGCCATGTATGAATGTACAAGCCGAAGAAAAAAATATGGTTTTAAATTCATACATACCTCTGTTGAGGGGTCTAGTTTGGTTGCATTTTTGTTTGTTTGTTTGTTTGTTTGTTCGGTTGGTTGGTTGGTTTTTCTTTTTTCCCCCACATATCAGTGTTATCTTGTTTTACTTAGTGTTAGACCTGAAGAAAAGTGAGCTTGTTATGCTTCAGCAGGGGGCAGCATGGTATGCAGTTTGTCACTCGATGGGCAGGCTTGAGATATTAACAACGTGATTTACTAATTAGTATGGAGCTTTACTGGTTACAGACTGTTGTGTAAACTCTATTCCTGTCAAAACAGGCACAGAAGTGCTAGTTCCGTGAACAATCTGCAGGACTTGGCATAGATACAAGACATCAGTAAAGTATCAAAGAGGAAAAAATTAATCATTATTCAAAAAGATTGTGGGATGTAGCGTAGGTTAGGACCTCATTTTTTAATCAGTCCTCAGTCATTAGTACATAAGTGCTTCAGATAATAAACATCAGATTACTACTAGTCTCCATGATGTGCTTCAGATAATAAACATCAGATTACTGCTAGTCTCCATGATGTGCTGCCGACATGAGGCTGACACCGTGATAAAATGACACCATTCTCTGCTTGCAAAGCTATTCCAGGGTCTTTATATTATACAGTTTCCAGACCAAATGTTCACACTGAAATCAGTTTTGCTAAAAAATGATGCATCATTAAGCATTGAGTCTGAATTCATGGTTTGTGCTATACATTGGCACAATTGTGAAGATTTATATTTAGAATTGATCATCTGAAGGTCAGAAATTAACATAATTAAAAAATCAAAGTATTTTTTTCATAGATGTGCTGGTAGGATCGATACATTTGTTATGAAGGTGTGCTGGGCACTTGCAGTATCCTAGGTAATTCATTATACAGTTGATTTAAGTGCTCTGGTCCTGCTGCATGGTTTTTGTTGTTGTTGTTGTTATTGTTTTGTTTTGTTTTGTTTTTAACTCAGTATCATGAATGAGCTGATTCCAGTTAGTGCTTAAGAATCCATTTTACCATGTAATTTCCCTGCCATTCTAAATAGACTGTTTTGTCCTTATTACAGTATAAATTAACAACAGCAGAAGGAAAATTGATTGTTAATTTCACTTAGAGCAGAAGAGCAGAATTAATGATATCACAGCTTTCTGATGAGGATGGGTAGTTTCTTAAACCAAATAGAAAAATAGCTCTCTTAGTCAATTACACCTGGACTAGGAGTTATTACTAGCAATTAATGGTCATGTAGCATCAAAGTCAATGAGGTTTGCCAAAGAAATAATGAGGCTCATAGCACTTCCACTGTGCGGCTACTGTAACCTCAAATTATTGGATCAATAAAGAAAGTCCCTTACAGAAAGTAAGGAAGCCTAATGTCATGCTGAAAAAATATTAAGCTAGGATATACTGAAGAGAGAATGGACAAAAACTTCTTGAGTTCTACAGATTAATTAAGAATCTGTTTCTGCATAATTTTCATATTGCAAGGGGAAAGAAACATCCATTTTCTTTTTGGTTAATTAATTGTATTCAAAGTGGATCATGTCAAAATTTTGCATGATGTGAAAAATGCAGATTTTCAAGCTTTTCAAGATTAGACCAGGTGATACTCAACGATTTTGCCTTGAAAATCTGTTTCTAACTTGAAACTCAAAGCAAAACTGGGGAGGTGGGGAGAGTGTTTTGCACATCAATATGGATAAAAATGAGTAATATATTTGTTCAGAACCTACAAAAGCCAAACATGAAGTTTTACCTTTTTTCTTGCTAACACGTTATAAAATCAAGAGAAGTGGAGGATTTATGGATATGTATTTCATGTTTTCGATCTTTGAAAAAATCTTCTTGTACAGTAATAATCTATCTAAATATTGGTTTTCTCAGTGGCTGGTGAACTTAGTTTTGTGAGTGTGGAAATGGGAGTGATCGGGGAAGATTTCACTCCCAATAGGAGCAAATGTCAAAAAATGCAGCTTCAATTTGTGAAAAATGGCAAACAAAGCATTTGCAGGGGTAAAGGCACATGTATTTGCATACAGGGTCTGCATGCATGTGCTTTATTCATCTCTATCTGCAATTCCCTCGTCATATGATAAGGTAGCCATAGAAAGCTAGAGGTTTAAATAATAATAATAAAAAATACTAGGAGGAAATTACAGAGAAAAGATCAAGTAAATAACCCACTGAGAGTTACAAATGCTCTGGATGAAAGCCACAGCAAATCCAGGTAGAAATCTGCAGGACTAGGATATGAGATGCGACAAAAAATGGAGTCCATTTCCTTAGTACTTATCTATTCTCTAGTGGATGGCATCCATTTCAGGTGTGGATACAAAATCCAGCAGTGGGTAGAAATAAATGCAATGGCATACAAATAGATAAAGAAATGCTACTTTGATAAACTAACACTTCTTGGTGTGATTAAATCTTACAGAGAAAATATTTAAACATTTCATATTCTATGGCTTTAATGTCTAACACGTAAAATACTTTTCACTGTTTATCTTTAGACTCTTAGAACAGGAAATCCAAGACTTCTTTAAAATTAATTGCTTTTTAAAACCAGTTTTCAAGGAGAACATATGTTATGGTGTTACATTTTATTACATACTGGGGAAAGATTAAAAATGGTTTATTAGTTCTCTGAGCAGAATTTTCTTTGGTCTTGCAGAACCACTGATATACTGTATTGGTTTTATTTTGTTTAGAAGTTAAGATGAAGAAAATAGTGTACAAATCTTAGAAAATGTAAGAGTTGAGTGTGACCTTTGTATCATTACACCACCAGGGAATTCAGATGTGTGTGAGAGGCAATAACTGAAATATCCCATATGTAACAACACTAAGAATATTTTCTCTAAATTTTTTTGAAGTCAAAGAAACTGTGAAACACCCAGATCCTGAAACCATTCTTAGCTCAGTTGCACCTATTCTCTCTTTACTTATAAAATAATTGGTTCTCAATACACTTTTAGTAAGCTTTCTTCAACTTGAAATAATTATTTGAGGGGCAAGAATGTGGGTGACAAAGTATGTGTGCATTTGTTGTCAGAAAAATTTTGTCTCCTGTTGCATTTTATTCACCTTTCTAATCCAGTGCATACATATGGATACACAAGTCATATCTGGAAATTTCTTGTTCTGAAAGCAGAATGTAACTGGCTATAATACAGATACCCTGACAATCTCTACTCAGATCATAGTAAGGGAAAGAGGAAGAAAAGAATAGCCTTTGCAAATTTAGCTATTTATGGTTACTTTTTTTAATCTTGGGTTTTCTTATCTTCAGCAACCCCAATTACCTTAACTTCACATTAAGAAGTCTCAGGATTAACCTGTGATTCTGTGAAAGATCAGGAAAAAACCATTAAAACATCGAAGAGTACTGTGAAGTTCTTTCCTTACGTGTTACCATGTTTTAATATAACAAAAAAACATTTATTTGTTCATTAAGTGAAAATTTTCCTTCCATTTTCCTATAGCATACCAGGTAACTTTTTTTTTACAGTTTTGCCTGTTAGAATAATATGTTCTCTTGAGTGGACAAAATTAATGTTTCTGCCCCACTATATTGTCCATGTTAATTTTCTCTACTGGCCAATATCCTCTAAATATTTGCTAAATGATATCAGACTTGTCAAAGGGACTTAAAACAGACAAATTAATTGATTACCTACCAGAGGAAACACTAGAGCAGAGCTTATAGTAAGTGAAAATTTTTCTTCTTTCACTACTGCAGGACTATGTTTGAACTTTCCCTTACATAATACACTGGAAATGCATCTATAAGATTAAAAAAAAAAAAAAAAAAAAAAAATGTTCCCCAGGTTTTTAATTTGGCAAGACAAAAGAGATGCAGCCTAATATGTTGTCTTCCCTGCCGCTTCTCATTATCCTTTTGCATACTGTCACATATATGTAGAACGTTCAAAGGTTTTCTAAGGCAGCCTGCAGGGTCTCCATTTAATGTTACATCCAGAATTTTAAAGGCTTATTCTTAATGTGTTTTTTTTTAACTTTCTTTCATTTTCTCTGTCTATGGATTCAAAGACACCTCTCCACTGCCTAACATCAAGACTTTGTCAAAGTTAAATTCTTAAAAGAAGTCAGGATAATCAGAGAAAGACTTCACAGATGGAGGATGAAATATCCAACACATTGTAATATACCCAGTATGTGGCACTGCAACGTACAAAAATGTGCAACGCATTCTCTAAAACAGCAGTCCCTGGTTGTATTTACCTCTTATAATAGACATATGTACCCTTAATTAGGTTTCCAATCTTCTTTTCAATTCTATTATTCTTCAGAGTAGCTCACGTATAGAGAATATTTTTTGCGTGGAGTTTGGTCTTCATCTTTGTTTGGAAATAATCCCTTGTCTTAATCTCTGTTTTTCTACCCCATAGCTTTTCTTCTAAAAAATCCTAACAGGGTAGCTGAAAATGTCTTTCTTTTCATAACACTGATATTTCCACTTCCCGCCCCCCCTTTCTGTTTTTCTTTCAATATTGCATAGTTGATTCTGAGTTTCTTTATGTCCATTAGGGGACTTGTGGTACACTTATCAATATTTTGAGCACAAATCAAATCATGACAAAGGCTCTCTTATTCACACCCTTCAGTTCAGAACTTGACATATGAGACTGTGTCTTATGCAGTACTACTTTGTTAGACACCTCTGAGATCATTTCAGCATGCTTTGGTTTATTAAAGAACTATTCAGTTTTTGAATCAGTTTGACAACTGTGTTCTTCCACACATGTAGGGGAAAGGGTGTACACAATGATCAAATCTTCATGTACACACTGAGACGCCTATCTTAAATTCCCAGTATGCTGTTCTCCACAAGAATTATTGACTAAATCCTTTAATTGCCTCTCCACTGACTGTAAGCTGGATGTGCAATAGACAAAATGCATCTCACTCAACACAATTTGAGGAAAACTGTGTTAAATAAAGCACCCATAGCAAATAATAGACTACTTTGCCAATAAAAATAAAGGTAAAAGCATCTACTTGTTCATTTGATGTGCATCATGTCACAACTTCTCATAATCCTGAGCTGATTATCCCTTTGCAGGACTATGGTTGAATCCATTGACGCAAGCAAACTCACCTTCTCTTTGTTTGCTGGAGTCATTAGCAAGTTATTGTTCAAAGGAACTTACAGGATTCATTAATTATAGGTGTTATGTACACCAATGTGTACAATCAAAACATTACAGATATTAAATGGTAAAAAAAATTACATTAGAAACTACAATATGTTTCCATTCTCTGGCACTGAGAACACACACAGTGTATCCTTTACAAAATACTTGCCATGTATGCAAGTAGATAAATACTACCACTCTATTGGTAGTAGCTCCTATTGATGCATGTAGGCATTGATAAGATAAATTTAATTCACTTTACTTCCATCACTCTCCAGTACTAGATAAAAATGACATTAATTTTCAGTTATCAATGAGACTTAATAGTATGTTAATTTAGTCTACCAATTTGCATAAAATCCAAAGTAATAGCTGCATTGAATCTAACAATTTTTGTTTCAATAAGATCTTTCAGACAAACACTCTTTTTGAAAGAGTTTGAGCAGTGGTGATCATACCTTTTATGGTGAGCTATTCTAACAGCTAATTATTCCCACTGTTAAAATTTACACTTTTTTTTCCATTTTTCTTTGCTCAAGATGCTGCTTGTTCAAGTGTCTATGCCTTTGTTTGTCAGATTAAAGATTGCTTGGGTTCTTTGTTGTTTGTGTACTTGATGTGGGCTCCTGAGGGTGACATTCACAACTTCTCTGAAATTTCCCCACGTTGTGATCTACACCTACCTACTAAGCAAAGTCAAAGCAATATTGAAATAAAGGAGGAAAATGAAGTGAAGCAGGTATTCTCAACTAAACGAGACTTGTTGATTTCATAGGTAGGTATTCTTTTTCTCTCTTGAGTGACGTCTCCCAGAAAGTCCATAAATAATCTTTCTTACATTGCACTTCCTATATTTCAAAACTTTTATTGTTATTTTAATCTTAAAAATCTAAAGAGATAGAAATTTGTTTCCTGTCAGTGTGTTATGATGTGTGACTGTAACAGTGTGTTCTAGTCACAAGTAAACAAGTAAATTAAGTTAGAGGCAAAACATAATCTGATTAACAAAATAACAAAATGTCAGATGTGTGGTGCTTTTCAAACCTTTTGGCCAAGGTTTTTCTCTCTAAGAAATACATACTAGATGTCTCTGTGTCAGTGACTGTCAGAAATGACGATGACTGAAAGACAGTCAGAAGCCAGGAAAGTAAAACAGATAACTGTCATTATTTTGTTTTCTGAGAACACTGTTTAATAGCAGTAGAGCATTATAGTGGTTTACCGCTATCTTTTGACCATCCATGATGCAAACGTTACAAAAATCCTGAAATAGGTGCTGCTGCTAGGATCTCCTATGGCCACTTCAGAAATGGATTTATTTTTACTTGGTTGTGTATGGTGATAAGTGGCAGATAGTTGTAGAAGCAAATATATTCCATTGAAAATTTTTGTGCAGATAAATGAAATTTGTCTATTTAAATGACTAGTCAAGTTGTTTATCAACAGTGCATTGTAGTGGGTATGTCTCTCTGACACCGTTCACAGAGGTGGTATAGGTGAGAAGACAAAAGTGGCATAACAACCAAAGTGCATCTCTCTTTATGTACTAAGAAAACGTGCTTCTTGCTTCTGTATGGTGCACGTGCACTCAGTGCTCCCAAAGTCTCAGGACACTTTCCTGCATTTTTGAAGAGAAAACCACACTCTTTGTATCTCAGGGGTTGCCAACAAGGGCTGTTCCACTGAGACAGTGAAACTGTGTAAGACTGTGTAAACATATATCCCCATATAAAATAACTGATTTTTTTAAAGACATAACTCCCCCTCTAATTTGAAATAATGTGTTAAAGTTTGTTGGTTTGTTGTGGACTTTTTCATCCTAGCAGAGTAAGCAAGTATTTCAAGGTTCTTAAATCAGGTTAAATCAGAGAAACTGATATATAAGCAATCAACAGACAAGCAATAATACCTGTGAGCAGTAGAAATGTTTTCCTCAGCCCAAAAAACCTTGAAAGACTGTTTCTATATAATGTGTTAGACAAAAATGTTCAGTAATGCAAAAGTATTAGTGAAAGTACTTGAAAGGTCTTTTTTACCTTACATAAGAAAAACTAAAATCACATAGCACTTTGAAGTGGGAATGATTTAATGCTTCCCAACAATTTTTGTTTGGAATTCTTTCTTATTTCAAGGGACTCCAAATTTGCATCATCTGGGTTTATTTAGCCAATGCAGCTACACATTCAACCTCTATCCACCTTCTGAGCATGGTGAAGAGTATTTCTTTCATGTTTTTAAGGAGATTGTAAAACATACGGGATCCTCAGAAGCATATTAGTAATTTCCCTTACTTTTTTCCTGAGAAACTAACATTTCTTTGGACATACTTTTTCCCCCTATGAAACTTTGCCCTACTTCTTGGCAAATCATAAGGAATTGAAGGGGTTTCTTTAACAAGAGCTATCCTTTCAGAAGAAAAATGTATGACCCAAAGGCTTTTTTGTGTACTGCAGCTCATTTATTTATGCTGAATGCAAATTAAATTAAAAGAAGACCACTATATTCTTCTTCTAATCATAATTTTTTAAGTGCATTAATTGTACAACATGCATAGCAAATGGATCACCTTGAAGTGATTATGACAATGACATTATCTAAAGTGTTACTAAATGTTGGGCCCCACAAAAATGTGTTAATTGATAAACATAGCTGCATGAATTTCATAATCATAAAGTAGGTAGATTAGATAAAATATGTCTTGACCTCAGATGAAAAACTGCATTATACTGTTGAAGAAGATTTGTTGGAAACTTGGTTTTGAAACCTGGAAAAAGTGAACCTTTATGTATATTAAAAAAAAAAAAAAAAAAAAAATTGGTGTACCAAAAAGCTACAGTATGCAATAGTCTGGAGGACACTTCAGAGCATTGTCTGCAATATAAAGCAAATTTCTAAGAGGCAGACATTTTCAATGATCTACCTTTAGGATGATGAGTGAGCTGTCAGTTTTTTCCATGTTTTCTAAGAGAATTTATCATTGCATAAGTAGAACAGCAGAGAAACACCTTTTCCAAATAATTTTACTAATTTTCTGAGCCTTACGACATCATCAGGCTGAAGTGAATTTTTTTGTACTAAAACCGACTTCAGATAATGAAAGCTGACAGAAGGCTCTTTGTTTTGACAAATACAATGTTTTAATTACTATGCCCACTAAACACCTCATTAGTAATTACCAATTTGAACACAAAAATCTAATCTAGAAGTCCTTTTTTTCAGTTCTCTAATGATGTAGAAACAGATATAATAGTCTAATGCCTTCTGTTTTCCTGTTTCTGAAAGTTTTTTTTCCTACAGGCATTGTTAGCCTTTTTACATCTGACTTTTGAACCCTGTTAAAAAGCACAGAGACAGGACAAACTTCCTTGTTGGTTTTGTAAATATTTTACTAGGGTTTAGATCAAATAAAAGAAAAACCACCTTCTTAAATCTTTTAAATAAGGTGCATCCTAAGTGAAGCCTTCCATGAAGACCAACTGGATTGCAGTGCAGTCACTACTGAATATTCATATAATGATTGTGGCAACACCCATTGCTTTAGGGGTGTTAGAGGTATTTTCTGATATAATTCCTCAAAATATACTATTTACTGAGGACTATCAATGTTTAATATGATGTTTAATAATCATTATTAATTCTGTTTACTTCAGAAAGTTAGTTTAGACATAATAAAATAATTACTCCTTTCTGATTATCTTTAAGTGCAGTTACAGATACGCTTTTTTGTCAATGTTTTGATTTGTTAGTATGTGCTGATAATACCACAACCTAAGGAGTCTACATAAACATTAATTAGGCATTTTTTATGGGAGAGAATGTGGGTAGATAAATGGTTCAGGATAAATGAACTCTCAGGCCACAAACTGGAGCATTTATTGATTCACTGGCCATTTATCCTGGAATTTATTCCCTAGCAAAAAGAATATTGCTATATACTTAAATAAAGGTTTTGAATATTATGCTAGTCTTTTACCAGGAAGTAATGAGTGCCCTAACCAAACTCATTCTGCTTTGCTTCCCATTCATTTTTCTGTCAACATCAGCATTATTATCACTACAGAGGCTCAGCAAATTTTAATATGTTTACTTGGAAAGTAAAATTGTAAGATCCAACCTTCACACATTCTTTGTATCCTCATGGTGTCTAACAACAACAAAAAAAACCCCAAATAAATCTTGTATTAATTCATATAACTATATCCAAATACACTTTAAATGAGGATTCCATTTCAGTCAGAAAAGCTACTATCTGTGGGGCTTTTTGTAGTTTTGGTAAAGTGTATTATGTAATATCAGATTCAGTTTTAATATTTGATGTATAAGCTGATTAAATATTAGTTCCTCATATAGCTTCTTACATATATATGCACAGATAATACCCAGCATTTATGCTTATAAAATAGTTGAGACATAAGGGATTGTTTTACACTATAGGGCTTTGTTGCCTTTGGCTAGTCTAGATGTACTTAATTATAAGGTTTAAATTCACTTGGGTTTTGTAAACCATTTAGCCAAAGAAAGCAGAATAGTCACAGCAAGGTTTCCATTTAGAATATGTCTTAATTGAGCATAACGCTAATTTTTTTTTTCTTTCTTGTTTTTTTTTAAACTCCTCCCCTTCAGGCTCTTTCTAGAGCTAGGAACTTAATTGCCTGAGAGAAAAACTATTTTAAAAAAGAAAGTGAGCCAAGGAAATATTTATCATTGGAGAGTATCCTTTAAGAATGCATTTTTAAACATGGATTCACATGCATGAAAGTAAAACATCATGTTTCAGATGCTTGGGGAAAAAATAGTTGCCTCTCAAATAATGCTGAAATAGAGGGGAAAGTATGGCATCAGGTTTCTAGAATGGTGGTCAGTAGCCAGGCCTTTTCTGCAGCACAGGCCCTGCTGGGGAGTGTTTCTTATATTGTTCACTGATAGTCTCTTTAGACACTTGTTTTAGTTGTCAAGTGAAAGGCTTTATCCAGTTGTGCATAGTGCAGCAGTACCTAATGGAGTGAGATAAAAGAGAAAACAGACTTGGCTGATTTGGAAATTTGAGGGCTAGAAAGTCAGGGAGGAGAAGGATCTGTAATAAATAATCTGAAATGGAAAAGTAGTCGCTGCTCTTGATGGCTCCAGAAAACCTGTCATTAGTCCCACAAAAGGACAAAGACATCTGACAGAAGTTAAAGGCCCAAAGCTTCCTTGAATGATTTTGCACAGGGGAAAGTCTTTGTCTTAAAGAGGACAATATTTTTTCTAGAATGATTATTTCATACTGTCTGTGCTAATAAAGCACAGTTGCTTTGACATGAAATAAGCCTTTCTTCCCTGAAAGCCTTGCCTAGGGTCCCCTTCCAGAGAAAAAGAGAATTTCGAAATCCGCTGAGCTCCAATATTGCTTATGCTGTATAGGAGAGAGAGTACACTACATATAAGAAAGTAAAGTGGTTCAGTAATGTGACACATCTTTTTTTATTGGCTATTCTTGTGCTTAGCCCTTAGATTTTGATGCCTATTAGAACCCAGATCTAACCATCATAGTTGAGATGAGTTCATTATGCCAACCAATGTCATTCTGGGATTATCTGCCAATTCTGTGCTAAATTAATCCAAAGGCTTGAATTCACTGATCTAGCCAGCAATGTCTGGTTGGACTAAGAAGTCTAAGGTGGATAGATTTTAGTTTTTCTTTGGTGCTGTGTATTAGGAGAGTAGTGTGCCTGAACCACATAGTTCTGAAAGACTTTGTTCTTTTGCTGCTTTCTTTTCATATTTATTCTGCTACTATTCCCTCAAGTTGCAGAGAATTCTTTTGAACTGAGACATAAGGTCCATTATACTTAGGAAGAATATAAGAAAAATTAAGGTTTGAAAAAGTTATGACTTTTATTTATTCTATAAATGACACGTAAGTCTCTCCTATGTGTTCTATTCATAATGACTTTAAATCACCCCTTCAGAAGTTCAAGTCACCCCAATAAGAAACCTCCAAGGATTCATTCAGTTAGGGAGTAGTTGCTTGGTCTCTAGTCTCACAGAATGTTTAATGGCAGAACCTTGGTTTTACTGGTTAATTCTATATATTGTTTATTGAAAAGACAACAGTTTCATTGAACATGTTGATGAATGTCTGTGTCTCAGTGGTGTAAAAATGGTGATTAGAGCATACTGGTGGGAAAGGGAGAGATTTAAATCTATTGCGGATAGAACTTGTTCTGAAGGTTAAAAGTTTTGTTGTTGCTTTCTCAGCTATGCTTTGAAGTAGCTCAAGTGTGGTCTAGATGCTATGCAGATGAGGATCTGAATCAAGGAATCTGAATAAGAAAGGGAAATAGTTTATATAGAATTCTGAGGTTGGAGATAAACAAAGCAGTGCAGATCTAGAAAAGCCCTGATTTTTTTTTTTTTTTTTTTAACCTTCAGAATTTTAATATAAAATGCATTATCATATGGGGTCATTATATTAAGAAAGAGCAATTTAAGAAACTTCAACTGAGCAACAATTTTTTAGATAATCCTGAGCTAGTAATTAGAATTTTCTGTTCTTTTAACATGTAAAATTTACAGACAAAGATCACAAAGAAGGATTCATACAAAATATAACTACTAGAAAGGATATTTATGTTGTTCTATCAAGTGTGCTTAAAAATAAACTTAAATAAATACAAAAATTAAATCAAATCCTTACACTAAAAAAAACCCAACAAACAAAAAAAAAGCCCAAACAAAAAATTAAAACACAACAACAACAAACACACACGCGCACACACACACACACACAAAAAACCAAAAATCCCATTAAAAAAACCCCACACAACACAACACCAAAAAACCCCGAAAACCCCCCCAAAAACAAAACGCCCTGAAAAATTAATCTTTCATTATAAATGAAATTGCATTATCTAGACTGTCAGGGCCAATATAATGTCATTTGTATATCTGCTAATGAACAAGTGTAGCTGCTTCAATTAACTTCTGTAACTGATTTGAAGCACTATTTTGTCCTTTAATGTATGTATAAATTACTCATTTTTACTAGTGACTGTCATTCTGTGGTTTTTGAATGATAGTACTTTCCAGACTAGGATCCAGCTGAAATAACGGAGAAGTAAGAGTAAGTAAACATTCCTAAAATACGTACTTAACTAATCTGTTTTGTTTTGTTTTTGTTTTTTTTTTAAATATAACTCTGAGAATTTAACAAGGTATAGAAGAATACCTCCATGAAAATCTGAGACTAAAGCTTAAAACAACCTAATAAAATAACAACAACAAACAACAACAGCAAAACAAATGAACTAATAAAACCATCTAGTTAAATAAATCCTCACTGATTCTTTACTTAAACTCCTTTCTCTTTAAGGTCTTTACACTAAAATTCTTTTAGGAATCTATGAGCTTTTTGCTGATTTAAGCAGTCAGCACTATACTTACAGAATGCCATAAAAAAGTACTGGAGAAATAGTATTGAGAATAGTATCTGCTGGAATTATGCATAGTTTAGAGAGAAAAATAGTTTTAAAGACTCATGCTTCTGAGGTAGAATGCCTCAAGAACAATAATTTCAGGGTGGTGTGGTGGTGGTGTTTTGTTTTTTTTTTTTTTTTTTTTTTTTTTTTTTTTTTTTTTTTTTTTTTTAATTCAGAGTAACATCTGTTTCTTCATGGTGTGGCCAGGATTGTTATCTCATTATCTTCTCCAGTAACTAATTTCTGTAGGGATGGAGGAATTCATGTAGGTATACCCTGAAATGTAAAGCCAGATTTTGTGTGTTGTTACAGTATTGTGGTATGCATTGATAGATTTTTCTTTTGTCTTTTGATTAATACTAAGGATCAAACTATATTTCAATTCAAAATGGGTTTTTGTGAAGTGAAATATTCTTGGCTAGATAATTGGAGATTACATTCTATATATATCTTGGAGAGGGTTTTTTCCTTTTCTGTTTTAGGAAGAGAATGAAAGATTGTAGAGATAAGCAAACGATTAAGTGACTATTTCAGCTATCTCCATATGAATCCCTCTCTCTTGACATTTTGAATTTTTTTAAATATTATACTAGGTTTTTTAAAATCAAATATAGATTTCAAATGTATCACTGCAAAGTGAGGCTTCTATTTAAATTACTGACATTGTAATGGTGTGGGTAATGGCATTACATCTGAGTGAAAACTGCATAATAAACAGGAATTCTTGTATCCATAAGACGCAGGCAAAGCCACTTAAGATGTGAGAATGATGTTGGGATAGCAGAGCCAGTGAGAAAGATAAAGATTTTAACGCACTAATTTCATAAGTTACTAAGGGTCCAAGCCATTAGTTATTAGCAGTTAGTAGTTAGTTGTGGGTATCCTCTGTTCTATGTATCAATGTTATCTGTTAGTTATAAAAGTTATCTGTTTAATGTACTGTTGTACCCTAAAACCCAATCGTAAATGCACTGATTCTGTGGTTCGAATGTTACATTCATCCCGTCCCGTACTTTCCCTGCACCCCTACCTTAGTCTGTAAGCCCTGCTGCTCTCCGAGACACCGCCCACATACCAGCCTGCCCATCAACTTGGGGGCCTCGCCCACTCCTCGCCTGCTCTGGGCCTGTCACCGCCTCTATGCAAATCGAGTATAGCCGGAAGTGAGTTTAGAACCAAAGAACCGCTCAGAACAGCGAGCCCGATCAAGACCCGGAGAGACGGAATGCAGCACTGAGTGGGGAAAGAGCCAAGGTAGCTGCCAGGATCATCTATAAACACCGAGAGGAGTCGCCATAACCTCTGAAGTCCCTGCTAAGAGTCACCCCCCTAGACATTCGAGCCATCAGGGAGCCTAGGGACTCCCGTGAGGCGTGGCTTCCGGCTCTGCGACGACAGCGACGCAGATCCGACGAGACCTCCTCCTCGGCGGTGTCCGGCTGGTGCAGCGTGGGCAAGGGCATCCCTACCCCGAGCCGTCCCTCTGCTGAAATCACTAATAAAGGCATTAAAAGGAGATAACATCGACTCCTGCCTATTTATAACAATTTTGGGGGCTCGTCCGGGATCGCCACGCCCAGAAGAGGACGAAGAAGGGAAGGCGCCGCCCATCTTCGAACTCCTGGGACAGCTGGCGAACATCGGACCCCAGCAACGAGGGACGCAGCATCAAGGAAGACAGCGCCGAGGAGCGCCGGCTGGTAAGTATAGCTGGTGGCGGGAGTGGAGGCGAGCGAGTGTGGTGTGAATGAGACGGGGGCCGGCAGCTCGGACCTCCGAAGTGAGTGTGGACCCCTTAGTACCGCGGTTCCGGGACTCCCGCGAGGGGGCCGGCCGGGAACAGGGGGAAGCGAGTGGAGCCTGAGCGAGTGAGGCGCCTCCAGGGGCATAGTGGGCCCCCCTCCGAACGGGCGGAGGAAACCTAGGGTGTGAGTGGCCCGTGTGAGGTTGATAGGCAACTGGTAGGAGGCCCCACTAGGGATCCCCCCCCACAAGGGTAGTGGCTGGGCCCTGAGGGCGGGTCAACAGGCTACCCGGGGTAGTGGCTGAGGCCCTGAGGGCGGGTCGGCAGGCTACCCAGCGAGCAAGGGCGGTAGGAAGCCCGTAGCGCGGCGGCTGGGGTCCTAAGGGCGGACCTACGGGCCGGCAACGAGGGGGTGCGCCGCTGATTTGGCGTAGGGTAGTGGGACCAAGAGTGCGAGCCTTACACTGGGCGGGGGTAGCTCAAAGGGGAGTTATGCTACCGGGTGTAAGGGACCTGCCCTGGCGGGGGTAGACGTGCAAACCGGACGGGAGTGTTGGGCGGGGGTACCACTAGGGTACGCTACCGGACACGTTGGGACCGTTGGGCGGAGGCGTCTACGCTATCCGGGGGCAGCCCACCGGCGGGCGGACAGGACGCTGTCCCGGGTGGGGGTGTGTGTGGTTAGGGAATTACTGAGGTGCGAGTAGTTCAAAGCTAGGGACAGAGTGAGTGTCGCACCGCGACGCACTAATCCTGGCTGCAGGCGGCGCCTGATACCTTGGGCCCCGGTCTATCGGCCGTCTGCGGGGATTAGTTTAGCGTGGCGTCGTGAGTAAGAGAGGGACAGTGGCTGGGCCCTGAGGGCGGGCCAACAGGCTGTCTGAGAGAGTGAAAGAGGGATAGTGGCCAGGACCTAAGGGCGTGCCAGTAAGCTATCCAGAGTGAATGAAATTTTAGATTTTAGTTGCCCGTCTTTAAAATTTCCGTTTGAGTAGGGGCACCTTATAAGATTTTAGTTCAAGAAAGGTCGCTTTTCTAGTTTGCGTTGTCCTGTCGTAAGATTTCCTTTGGGTAAGGACACAGTAGAGTATTTTCATTTGACCAAGTAAGAATGGGTGTGTGTGGAAGTAAGATCAGGAAGGAGAGAAAAGCGGGAAAAGGGAAGGTAGCTAACATCCCTTCTGATAGCCCACTAGGGAGAATGTTAGACCAGTGGGAGAACAATGAGAAAACTAAGAATTTAAACAAAGTGAAAATGATTCACTATTGCGTGGAAGTATGGCCAACCCTTAATCTACCCGGGGAATGGCCATGGTACGGTACCACCGACTCTTGGATGAGCTCACAGTTAAACCAATATTTGAGAGCCCAAGAGGAAGTAGACACAGAGCAGCTAAGGTATGCTGCTTGCTGGATGCATGTAAGATCAGGTACCGAGACAGTAAAAATTTGCAAGATGCAGGAAAAGGAAGGGAAAAATAAAGATAAGAAAGAAGAGAAGGGTCCTGTATGGGACCCCCTTGAGCACTTACCCCCTCCTCCTATTTACCCTGATCTACCCCAAGTCAGTCCTCAGACCCCTTCCTCACCAGTTTCCTCCCCTGTACCTAATTCCCCTTCCCCTAATTTTTCGGTAGATACGTCCCCGATGGGGACTAATTTTTCTATGAATGCCCCTCTAGTAGGTGCTGTGAATTTTTCTGGGAATACACCCCTAACAGTAACATCTCATAGCTCTAGTAAAAACCCCTTTTATAGCTTTGTAGCTTCTCCTACTCCTCCTTCAGTCTCGCAGCCAGTCTCTCCAAACTCCATACATTCTCCATCGCCATCTAAACTTCCTGTTCCACCTCGTAGCTGGGAGCTAGACCTTAACACCCCGAATACGGACCCCTCTCACAGTACCAACCTCATAGGGGCAACTGAAGTCCCAGAGGGACATAACTATAACACCCGGTCCAGAACTAAACTTTTCCCCTTAAGGGAAGTCCCGATGGGTGGAGTTGCAGGAGGGGTCGGTTTTGTAAATGCTCCACTAACAGCTTCAGAGGTGAGGAATTTCAAGAAAGAACTGGGAAACCTGGTAGAGGACCCTGTAGGCATATCGAATCAAGTTGATCAATTTCTGGGCCCCAATACCTACACGTGGGGAGAGATGAATTCGATTCTGAAGATTTTATTTAGCCCAGAAGAGATTAGAATGATTAGGACCGCCGGGATGAAAATTTGGGAGAAAGAAAACAGAACGGGTCCGCCAGGAGATTACAAATTACCAGTCGTAGATCCGAGGTGGGATCCGAACAGGGAGGAAGACCGGAGAAGTATGGACGACTATCGGAGTCTAATAGTTAAAGGTATAAAGGAATCAGTACCCCGAAGCAATAATACCAGATTAGCATTTGATAATATGCAGGGGAAAGACGAGACTCCCGCAACCTGGTTAAGCAGGTTAAAGAAGAATTTTCAACTTTATTCAAATATAGACCCCGATAGTCCCGAGGGTCAGGTGTTGTTAAAGACACAGTTCGTCACCAAGTCCTGGCCCGATATTAGGAGGAAATTAGAAAAAATAGAAGACTGGCAAGAAAAAGACGTAAATGAGTTGTTAAGAGAGGCTTTAAAGGTCTATCTGAGGAGGGAGGAGGAGAAAACCAAGACGAAAGCAAAGATAATGGTGGCTGTAGCAAGAGAAGCGATACAAGATCAAAACCCTCCCAATCGGAGAAATACCAAGTCAGGGGGAGGAAGGGCCTTACCACCTTGGAAAACTCCTGGGAGGCCAGGAGAGGACAGAAAATGCTTCTATTGTGGGGAAGTTGGACACGTAAGAAGAGAGTGTCAGAAATTATCCTTTGATGAAGCCATCACAAAAGAACAGGATGCTTTAGAGAAGCTGTTAAAGGGCGAAAACAACGAGGATTAGGGGTGTCATGGGCTCTATGCACTAGGGGACCCGATGTATCACCGAGGTGAGCCCATAGTAAATTTTGAAGTGGGTCCCCAACACGAGGAATATGAATTTTTAGTAGACACTGGAGCAGACCGATCCAGTATTAGGAAGCTTCCAGTGGGAGTTAAGGTCGGAACTAGAACATGTGAGGTCGTAGGGGCGGAGGGGAAACCATTTACAGCCTCAATTATAGAGGGAATAGAGGTCAAGGGAAATTCCAAACAAATAAGGGCGGATTTTATTTATTTACCAGACCTAGAGAGCAACCTATTGGGACGCGATTTGCAAGTATTATTAGGAATAGGAGTTATCCCCGAAGGCGGCCAAATGAAAGTAAAGATTATGAAATTAACCGCCGAAGACTTAGAGGAAATAAACCCAGAGGTATGGGCAGAAGGAGGGAAGAGCGGCCTCCTGAATATACCACCTATAGAAGTTAAAATGCAACCAGGAACTCCTCCCATCAGGATAAAACAGTATCCGATGTCTTTGGAAGGAAAGAAAGGGTTGATCCCCATTATTGAACAACTGTTAAAAGAAGGCATCCTGGAACCATGCATGTCCCCACATAACACACCCATCTTAGCTGTGAAGAAAGCGGAAGGGAAATATCGATTAGTTCAGGATTTACGGGAGATTAATAAGAGGACTATCACCAAACACCCTGTAGTCCCTAATCCATACAATCTCCTGAGCCAGATTCCCCAAGAGCATGCCTGGTTCACCATCATAGATTTGAAAGATGCATTTTGGGCATGTCCACTAGCAGAGGGGAGCAGAGACTGGTTTGCGTTCGAATGGGACCATCCTGAAACAAAGAGGAGACAGCAGCTAAGATGGACACGCCTACCCCAAGGGTTCACTGAGTCACCAAATTTATTTGGGCAAGCTTTGGAAAGGCTGCTAGAGCAATTCACCCCAGAAAGACAGGTGCAAATCCTCCAGTATGTGGATGATTTACTGATTTCAGGAGAAAACCAACTTGAAGTGAGAACCACCAGCATTAAACTCCTGAATTTTCTGGGGGAAAAAGGGCTGAAAGTATCAAAAAGGAAATTACAATTCGTGAAACCAGAAGTGACCTATTTGGGGCATTTGATTGGAAAAGGATACAAGAAATTAAGCCCTGAAAGGATTGCTGGAATAATAGCAATACCTGCTCCAAAAACCAAAAGAGACATAAGAAAATTATTAGGCCTTTTCGGGTATTGCAGACATTGGATTGATGAGTACACCCAAAATGTGAGATTCCTTTATGATAAATTGGTAAGTCCAGAGCCCATAGAGTGGACACAAGAGGATGAAAAACAATCGGAAAAACTAAAAAACAAGTTGTCCACCGCACCTGTCCTGAGCCTGCCCGATCTGAAGAAAGAATTCGATCTATTGGTGAACACCGAAGGAGGAGTGGCCTATGGTGTGTTAGCTCAGGAGTGGGGAGGGTGCAAAAAGCCAATTGCTTTCCTTTCCAAAATATTAGATCCTGTAGCCCGAGGGTGGCCAGCCTGTCTGCAAGCTGTAGCCACCACCGCAGTGTTGGTTGAGGAGTCCCAAAAGCTCACATTAAATGGAAAAATTCAAATTCATACACCTCATGATATCAAAACAGTTTTGAGCCAAAAAGCCCCGGGGTGGGTAACCGATTCCCGGATCCTGAAATATGAGATCACTTTAATAAACTCGGAGAACTTGAGGTTAACAGTTTCCAAAAACCTGAACCCTGCACAGTTCCTCTCTGGAGAACCACCTCCAGATTTAGAGCATGATTGTCTGGAACTTATGAGTCTCCAGACGAAGGTAAGGGAAGATTTGGAAAGTACTCCCTTACCTTATGGAAAAAGGTTATTCACTGATGGATCATCACGAGTTCTAGAGGGGAAAAGGGTTTCAGGGTATGCAGTGGTAGAAGGATCCACCATAGAAGACATTCAAGTTCGAGAAACGGGAAAGTTACCCTCGAGTTGGTCTGCCCAACTCTGCGAAATTTATGCTGTAAAAAGGGGACTAGACCTATTAGGAGGAGACCGGGGAACTATTTACACCGATTCGAAGTACGCTTTTGGGATAGTCCATACCTTCGGAAAGATCTGGGAGGAACGGGGATATCTCAATTCAAAAGGGAAAGATCTAGTGCATAAGGAAATGATAAGATCAGTTTTAACGTCCTTGTTAAAACCCATTGAGATTGCTGTGGTACATGTAAAAGGACATCAAAAAGAAACCACATTTGAAGGGAAAGGAAACCAACTAGCAGACAAAGAAGCAAAAAGAGCAGCTCAAGACCCCAAAGGATCAATTAGAATATTAGCCTTAAATGAAATATCAGAGGAAGAGGGAGGGGAAGAGAAACCGAAGTACGATAGAACAGAATTAAAAGCGATCAAGGACCTAGGAATGAGGAAGGGAGAGCATGGGGAATGGTTAACTCCGGATGGCAGGAAGTTTTTGAATAAACCCCTAGCCAGAAGGATTTTAACCGAAATTCACGAACTAACCCACTGGGGAACCCAGGGATTATGTGATCATTTCTTAAAAGAAAACTTTTGCATAGGAATATACAGCATAGCAAAAGCCATAACGCAAGGGTGTACGATCTGCCAAAAAGTCAACCAACGGATAGCGAGGAAAGCCATACCTGGAGGGAGGGAACTAGCTCTGAGACCATTCCAGAGTATTCAGATTGACTTCACTGAGATGCCTCAAATCCAAGGGTACAAACATCTATTGGTCATGGTCGACCACCTTACTCATTGGATAGAGGCGTTCCCGACCAAAAAGGAAACAGCGGAAGTAGTGGTAAAAATACTCCTAGAGCACATAATCCCTCGGTATGGGTTAGTAAATAACATTGATTCGGACAGGGGAACTCATTTTACTGCTAAAATTCTGCGCCAAATTGTTAAAGAATTAGGCATAAATTGGAGATTGCACACCCCCTGGCACCCCCAGAGCTCAGGGAGGGTGGAAAGAATGAACCAGACCCTTAAAAACGTATTAACAAAATTAATCGAAGAAACACAGTTAAATTGGTTAAAGTGTCTACCCCTAGCTCTCCTGAGAATCAGAACTAGGCCAAGATCGGATATAGGGGCTTCCCCCTATGAGATGATGTTCGGGCTCCCCTTTCTTTTAACAACCCACAGCACCGGGGAATATATAGAAGGTGATACAGCCGCCCGAAAGTATCTACAGACCATCGGTAAAACACTAGAAAACCTCAGAATAAAAGGGTATATTCCTCAGACTTCCCCACTCGACGCTAACATACATCAAATAAATCCTGGGGATTGGGTTTTAATTAAATCTTGGAGCACTACCCCATTGACCCCAAAATTTGAAGGTCCTTTCCAGGTACTCCTAACCACTCATACCGCGGTACGCACTAAAGAAAGAGGCTGGACCCACATCACTAGAGTAAAAGGACCTGTGTCACCCCCAAGTGAACCCCCAGACCTAAGCCAACCAGCTGACTCCTCCGATTGGACGGTAACCCCGCAACTGGACCCGCTAAAACTGACGTTTAAAAGGAAAACAAAAACTCAGTAGAAGACTGGAGCAACTCAGTTGAGCCCCAGAGACTGTTAAAGAACTGTGATTAAGAAATTAATTCAAGTGAAGAAAAGTTATTATAAATCACTTGCTGTTGTATTAGGTTTGAAAATTGTTGACATTGTGTAATAAAAGTTCAGTTAATGTTAAAAGCAGTTAAGCAAATAGATAAGTAAATTAGAACATATATTCAAATTTCTCTCCTAGAGCAATCTTTAGAAGGGCGAAATAACCAAATTAACCTCTGAGTGGAAGGAAAGATAACTACAGAACCCTAAGGACAGAACGCGGAGAGCCCCTAAGTCCCAAGAGGCAAGCCCAGGTGAGACCAAAACAATCATGGTTCATACTGGACTCTTGGGGAAGCTGATAGGACTGATACTAGTCCTGGCGATGAATAAACATACAGAAGGGGCCGCTTGCACAAAGTGCTATTCACCCATCTATGATGGGGAGGATGTACAGCAGTTGATAAGGGTTCATACGAATGTAAACCCCACTTGTTTTGAGGCTGGACAACTTACCTCCTGCCAAGAGGAAGGTAAGAAATATTGGGTTGCTAAAAATATAGCCAATTATAGGCAGCGTCTGACTGGAGAATGCCCTATGAGAGAATGGTTCTGCTTAGAAAAGATAGACAATCAGGAAGGGGCCTCAGACCTAGTGAAAGAAAAACCCTTAACCATCAGAAAAGATGAATTAAGTGAACTCCCCAACGAAAATTTATTCATTGATCTAATTGAGAGGATTAGCCACGAATTGAACTTAACTAACTGCTGGATATGTGGGAGTACTCAAGTAGCAGACGTATGGCCTTGGGAAGGGATCAGTTTATCACCATTAGACATACTAAAATGGAAAATGATGAATCCAGAACCACCATACATAGGGGAAAGAGAAATAGAGCAATGGGATTTGAAAACTAAAGTAGTCGGAGAAGAATGCATTAAAAGAACAGGCAAACGATACAAGACCCCAGTGGGGAGAATGGCCTGTAAAAGAACCCTCATTATCAGGGACTTCATCCAAAAGTGGATTCCCAGAGAACCGTACACCTACTGGGCAACTAGGAAAACGGAAACAGGATGTATCTATAATGAGGTGTATGACTTGTACCAATGCACTGACCAGGGAATTAACCCCTTTTGGGGAATTAAAGAAATCTCGAAATACTGGGAATCTCCATTTATTACCCAAAATACGTTCTGGAACGCCCCCGAACATCTCTTTTGGATTTGTGGGGACAAAGCGTATACACATCTTCCCAGGGATTGGGCAGGGAGCTGCACTATAGGAATTATAAAGCCAGCTTTCTTTCTGTTGCCACGCCAATCTGGAAACACCCTGGGAGTACCATTATATGACAACCTAAAGAGGCAAAAACGAACCGTAATCAATATGGGCAGCTCCCAAGATTGGAAAGGAGAAGTTTGGACTCCTGAAAAAATTATACAAACATATGGACCAGCAACCTGGGCGCAAGACGGGTCGTGGGGGTATCGAACTCCCGTTTATATGTTAAACCGAATTATTAGGCTGCAGGCAGTCTTAGAAGTAATATCAAATAACACTGCCCTAGCATTAGACCATATCAGCCAGCAGTTATCCCAAACTAGGACAGTGGTATATCAAATAAGACTAGCGGTGGATTACCTGTTAGCCGATGAGGGTGGCATATGCGGGAAGTTTAATACCTCTGAGTGCTGCCTTGAGATTGACGATAAGAGTGAGGTCATTAGAAACATCTCGAAAGAAATCAGGAGAGTCGCCCACGTGGGAAACCAGGAGTGGACCCCATTACTAAACATTGACTGGTGGGACAGATTTTGGTCATCCAAGGGGGCGTGGTGGAAGAAAGTAAGTTTTATAGCTCTGAGTGCATTAGTAAGCCTCATACTCATCCCATGCTTACTACCCTGCCTAATCCGAATTATTACATCAGCAGTGCAAGCAAGCCTCCAAGTATCCCAAGGTAATACACAAAAGCTCCCACATATGTTGAGTTTAACATCAGAAATAAAGGAACTAAGTACAGCAGAAGAAATTTACAATCAATACCAAGAACTTAATTGATGCGAGTTAAACTCGATCAAAGAAAAAGAGGGGGGATTGAGAAAGATAAAGATTTTAACGCACTAATTTCATAAGTTACTAAGGGTCCAAGCCATTAGTTATTAGCAGTTAGTAGTTAGTTGTGGGTATCCTCTGTTCTATGTATCAATGTTATCTGTTAGTTATAAAAGTTATCTGTTTAATGTACTGTTGTACCCTAAAACCCAATCGTAAATGCACTGATTCTGTGGTTCGAATGTTACATTCATCCCGTCCCGTACTTTCCCTGCACCCCTACCTTAGTCTGTAAGCCCTGCTGCTCTCCGAGACACCGCCCACATACCAGCCTGCCCATCAACTTGGGGGCCTCGCCCACTCCTCGCCTGCTCTGGGCCTGTCACCGCCTCTATGCAAATCGAGTATAGCCGGAAGTGAGTTTAGAACCAAAGAACCGCTCAGAACAGCGAGCCCGATCAAGACCCAGAGAGACGGAATGCAGCACTGAGTGGGGAAAGAGCCAAGGTAGCTGCCAGGATCATCTATAAACACCGAGAGGAGTCGCCATAACCTCTGAAGTCCCTGCTAAGAGTCACCCCCCTAGACATTCGAGCCATCAGGGAGCCTAGGGACTCCCGTGAGGCGTGGCTTCCGGCTCTGCGACGACAGCGACGCAGATCCGACGAGACCTCCTCCTCGGCGGTGTCCGGCTGGTGCAGCGTGGGCAAGGGCATCCCTACCCCGAGCCGTCCCTCTGCTGAAATCACTAATAAAGGCATTAAAAGGAGATAACATCGACTCCTGCCTATTTATAACAGCCAGTTAGCACAGAACCTGTCACTCAGGTTAGCAATCTGTTGCAGAGCAGCTGGCCCCCTTCCCATTGTTTTAGAGGTACACTGGAAGAACTAGAAGTGTGACATGCAGTTGCAAGCTAACAAAATTACTAGGACTGGGAAGGACTGTAGCTTTTGAAACCTGAAGAGCTAGATCTGACTGTCAATTTAGGCACATCTTAAAGAGACATTTTGTATCTGAACGTATTTGTTTTGCATGGTCTGTTTTTGGTAGCAGGGGGCCGACAAAGATGACTCCTGTGAGAGGCTGCTGAAGCTTTCCGCCATGTCCAGCAGAGCCAGTCTCTCATGGCTCTGAAGATGGACATGATGCTGGCCAAAACTGGTCCAATGAAAGGGGCTGATAACACCTCTGTGATAGCATATCTAAGAAGAAAATCAAAGCAAAGTCACAGGTTTTTTTCTCCTGAAGTCAGAGAAGAGAAGGCGGTGAGACCATATGAGGGAAACAACACGGCGACACCAAGGTCAGTGGAAAAGGAGGGGCAGGAGGTGCTCCAGGTGCCGGAGCTGAGATTCCTCTGCAGGTCATGGTGATGACCACAGTGAAGCAGCTGTGCCCCTGCAGCCCATGGGGATTCACAGGAGATGCAAAGATCCCTCACATCTTGTGGGGGAGGTGCCCATGCTGGAGCAGGTGGATGTCTGGGGGAGGCTGGGATCCAGAGGGGGCCCCTGCTTCCAGGCTGGAGCAGCCTGTCCTTGGAAGACTGCACCCTATGGAAGTGCGACCCACACCACAGAAGTTTTGGGAAGACTGTGTGCCACGAGAGGAGCTCGTGTTGCAGCAAGTGCAGTATGGCTGCTGCCTGTGAGAGTGGACCCATGCTGGAGAAGTTTACGAAGGACTGTCTCCTGTAGGATGGACCCCACAGTCTCACAGGGGAATCATTGCTCTCCTAGAGCGGCAGAAGAAAATCTCAGGTGATGAACTGACCAAAACCCCCATGACCTATCTCCCTGCACTGTTGATGGGAAGGAGGGAGGGACTGGATGGGAAAAGATGTCTTTAAGGGCTTATTTTGCTTCTCATTATCCTCCTCTGATTCTGCTAGTAATAAAATTCACCTTGCAACTTAAGTTGATTCTATTTTGCCCTTGAAATATTTTTTCCTATTCCTTATCTCACTCATGAGATGTTCATTAATTTTTTTCCCCCTCCTCTGCTCAGCTGTGCGAGGGAAGGGTCAGTGAGCTACTCTCATGGGTTCCTGGTGTTGGGCTGCTGTCAAACCGCAACACTGAAATAAGGTAGACCAATATGGGATAAAGTATCCAGAAACCAGATTCCCTGAGTGCCGAGGACTAAGAGGGAAATAATATATTAATTAAATTTATGTAAACAGAGAATCAGGTTGAAGAAACTGGAAAGACCTGTACTGTTGCTTGAAAGGGAAAGAATTATATTGCTGTCATCTTTTATATACAAATGTATCTTTTACATTGCAGCAGTTCCTATTTGAGTGCTTTGACTTTTCTGGACTATAAGCTTCTAGTGACTGAAGTGCAACACTGCCTTCTAAATCCACAGAACACAGCCCAGCTCTACAGCCCCACTATCAACACCAAATGCAAGATTTTATCCTTTTTTTTTTTTTTTTTTTTTCTTTTTTCCAAATTTACTGCAGATGCATATCTGCAGCTTGAGAAAAAAGCAAGCTACCAGTTAATGAGGCTGTACTGGGATGAGTATTTTTGACTTGATCTAATTGTGAAAAATACCTTTATGCTGCAAGTTTAATAGCTACTTTTTGTCTGACAACTTTCAGAGACCATAATCTGTGTCAGGGCTCCATGATGTGATGAATTTTGGGGACATAGGAGTGTGTTCTTTCTTCAAGAATCTTACAGTATTATCTTAGAGAGGACATGACAAATGGTTGTAGCTGAAAAGACCCTAAATGAATAGAAAAGACAAATCAAACAAAAAAAAACCCCCAGCCAACTAAAAACAAAAACAGAGAGAAGAGTGCGTACAAGGGAATTAATGACAAGACCAAGTGTCTTTAGTACTCTGTTATTCCCAGCTTGCTGGTAATCAGATCCTCAGTAGCTACAGAAAAATAAGAAAACTGCTCTAATTCTTTGTATCACCATCATCTAGACCATGAGAATGAATCAATGCTCTGCCATTTCCATTTGATTTTTTCTCTTTGGCATGAGACTAAGATGTCAGCCTTTGAATAAGTCATGTATTCAAGCTGTAATACTGAAACACTCTTTTAGTTTGACCTTTAGATCAATGCTCCGACTCAGAGTGTTTGGTCCCTGTATTCTTTTCCTGTTTACAAGCTGCCTGGGCAGTAGAGTGTAGAATTTGAATGTTTGCCAGTCAAAGGATAAAATAATATTGGGCTAAATTTAGAAATCTATTTAGAAGGACTAAAATTTTTTGTGACTTATTCTAAAGAAAAGATATAGAATGGTAACATAAGCTAATGCCCTTTAAATCAAAGTTTGAAACAGGAGTGGGAAAACTACCACCCTGGAATGTAATGAATTTAAAACCAGAATTTGCTGTATTCATCCTCTACAGAGCTCGAATTATCTTCAAGATTTTCCCTTCTCTTTCCCAAAAGTGTTTATATTCTCTCGCAGAAAGAAAGAAAAAAATCAGAGGCAGAGATTTTACAGAGAATTTACTTATGCAGTGAGTGAACAATTAACAGTTTAGTGTCAAAATTTCAAGGCATTTTTCCACTGACTAGGCATTTTAACTGATGCCAAGTGACTTGCATACAGGCACATTTATTGTCAAATAATGAGACAATTACTAAAACTGGAAATTTTGATAAAAAATGCTTATTGAAATGTATTGCATAGGCTAGGAAATTCTGTATGAGTTATATTTTGTCTTTGTTGAAACCAGGAGAGCCCTTTTTCTTAAAAAAATCTCCTTTGAAATAAAACTGAACAACATCAGAATAACGATAATCAGGGGCTGATTGAGGCTGTAAGGGAATTAGAGGTCATCTTGGCCAACACTCCTGCTCAAGCAAGGTTACCTAGAACTGATTGCCCAGGAGTGTGTGCAAATGGCTCTTGACTGCTTTCTAGGGAGGAGACTCCACAACTTACCTGGGCAGCTTGTGCCAGGGCTCTCTCATTCATCCTTGCCTTAAAAAATCAATCTCATTCTGTTCATGTGGACCTGTCTTTATTTTTGTGCCAGTTGTCTCTTGTCCTCTCACTGGGCCACCTTGAAAACAGCCTGGATCTGTCTTCCTTTCCCCCTGCCTTTAGGTATTAGTAAACATTGATAAGATTCTTTCTGAGCAATCTTTTCCCTCAGTCCCTCAGTCTTTCCTCATATATGAGATAACCCAGTTTCCTAAACATCCTAGAGTCCTTTGCTACTCTCTTTCCAGTAGCTGTGAAACTCTTTTGTGCTGGGAAATTATCTTGGGGTGATTTTTGGATGATTGCTGTATTTCCTGATTGTCTGCTCCATGCCTAGAAGTGGTTGCTGTAGCTGTAGAGTGAGTCTGGGAGGAGGGAAGACCCTTGGGGGTCTACGGTGGGCTTTTCAAAGCCTCACCCCCAAGTGTCCAGGTGCCTTGTGGTCTGAGTTTTTCCTTGGTTAGCTTGGGTTTTCTTGTTAACTTAGGCAAGAAGAGTACTTTTTTTTTCCTTCCCTGGCCTTGAAGAGGCTGCAGCAGCCATCCTTTGGTGGCTTTTAGAAGTCAGCTGGATGGTTTGGTTTGGGTCCAAGATTAGAGAGAACGACTAGTGGGAGAAGAATCATCTGGGATTTAGGGAAGCTGAGGGATTGCACCATTTCAGCCCCAGACCTCAGAAAAAGCCAAGCTGGCAAGAGAAGGCACACCAAACCCAGCTGCTTCATCAGCTGTGAAAAGGGGACCAACACCAGAGATTCACCAGGTTCACATCTTTTCACCAGGTTTGCTCAAGCTCCTGAGCTGCTGTATGAACATTTTGTTTTGTTTTGTTTTTTCCTAAGAAAGGAGCTGGTGCCACCTTTCTCTCCACCAAGTGGCATGTTTTTTTTCTTCATTTCCTTCGCCATTTTGGATTTTTGTAATGATGTATGTAGGGGATGTTGGGGGAGGGGTGGGGTGGTGTAGGGTCTAGCAGTTCAATATCTAGCATTTAATTACCTTTTACTGTGCCATGTGGGCACTCTGGTGGTCAATAAATGCAGGGTTTTTCCATTTTCATCCACTAGTATTAATTTCTTATTAGCAGAAAGGGATCCTTTTTTTTTTTTTTTTTTTTTTTTTTTTTTTTTTTTTTTTTTTTTTTTTTTCCTGAGGAAACACACATTCCAGTGTTCTTCCTCTAAATTTCTCTCTAAACCAAGATAGGAATGTGGAACAGGACCCGGTGCTCCAGTTGTCCAGTGCCCTCAGCAGTACTTAACAAAAAGGAAGGAACTTGCCTTGCCCTGATGGCAATGATGTGTCTGATGCAGCCAAGAATGCTATCAGCTTTCTTTGCCCCAAGGACACAATACTCCTCCGTGTTGAATATGAGGTCCTGGTGGACCCCAGGTCTTTGCCAGGGGGCTTTCCAGATGGGAAGCCACCAGCACATACCAGTGAATGGGGATATTCCTCTCCAGGTGCAGGCCTTCACAGTTGCCCTTGTCAAACTTTGTGAGGTTCCTGACAGCCCAATTCTCCAGCCTGTCAAGATCCATCTCAATAGAAGCAAAAACCTTTTGCATATCAGATGTTCTTCCTAGTTTTGTACCATCTGCAAACCTGTTGAGAGAACAGTCCCCCTCATCAAGCATATCATTAATCAAATAAAATTGGTCTCTGAGATAGCTGCTGGCCTCCAACTAAACTTTGTTCCACTAATCTGAGGACTCTAGGCCTTTCCATTCAACCAATTTTCAGTTGAACTCTTTTCTTTCTGATATGATCAGTCATCACAACTATCGAAAAAGTTTTTTAATTGCAAATGTACTGAAAAATGTCTCACTAAAGACTATTTGTGCCATTGCACTTTCTTCCTATACCCTTTTTGTCTCTAGTAGTATTTTGCACCAATTTCCAAATGGCACACACCATGAGTTATGAGTTTAAATGAGTTATGGCGATGAGTTAATAATATCTAAGGGGAAACATTACGAAGGGTAAGAAGGAAAAGAAAGCTGGGAAATTTAAAATGCTAGAGCTATTAAGAAATGTCTATGGGGAGTAAAAAAATTGGTTAAGGACTTTGTAGCTACGTGTATTTTATCTATTGTGCTGAAAACCTGTGACATACTGTTTTCTGAAATATTTCTCATGAAGTCAGTACTTTTCCTGATGATGCTGTAGGGTATATAAGCTAGTATAACATTCTTCTCAATATTTGCCTGCCAATTTAGAGGAGCCACTTAAAAGGACAGAATGTTCATTGAGGAACTATGCCATGATTTTATTTTGAGCTTTTTTGACATGAATATTTGTTCCCTGGCACACATTTCTGTTTTTTACACATGGCATTCCCTTAAGCACTTTAAACTATTGCAAAGTAATGCTTTGGTCTCTATGAATGCTCACAAGGAATTTGCCCTATGCAACTAAAAGTAGTGAGTTCTGTGGAAAAGGTGTTGAAAATGGTGATGCTATCAAATGTTAAATTTACATTGATTTTTAACATTTTACTTTTGAAGTAGCTTTAAATGTTTGGGGGGTGTCAATTTCAGTTTGTTTTCTTTTTGTTCAGACAAACCCTAGCAGACAAGGTATTTTACTGCATAGCAATGAAACTAATAATTAAAATCCTCCCCCATATAATCACTCATAGTAATTATTTTGTATTCCTTTTAATGGGTAGATTTCCATTATTTTGTGTGAATGTGGTATCTAACCTGCATAAACTAGAAATAACCAATGATGGGTAAAACAATTTTTAAGCAGAACTCAGTTCCATTGAAATTGAGTATATGCTCAAAAAACCCTCCCCCTAAAAATCTGCCGTAAAATATAAGCCATCAGCAAACAAGAATACAATTCCACAATTAGTTTCACTTGTAACGCCAAAATGACTAAATGATACTTATATTAGAAAAAAGATGCATGGGGAAAAGAGATACTACCAAAATACTTATTTCTGTTCACTTTCTTTCCTTTTATGAAAGATGGTTCCAAATTTTTAAAAATATAATTGCTTCTATGTTTTCTTTTAGAACTGATCCTCTTTTCATATAACCAAATCCTTTGGTTTTGTAGACTGGTGTACACTGCTGCTATAATTCTTAGCTTAGCAAACTCTTCAACAGCTCTGAAGTTTCATTACATGTCAGATAACTTCTGGGTAAAGCATTGTAAAATACTAGGATGTGATAGTTTGGATTAGACAAAAAACTAAAATCCTAAATCTCTGAAGATTAATTTTGGACCATTTCCCAGTGTGAGCAGGGGAAACACTGTTTTTGGTGATGTTGTCTGAGAAAAGCAATTGGGAATAATTTACTGGAAGGAGTAGTCCTTAGGACATAATCCCCTACAGGATCTCTGGATGACTATCTCTAGCCCATCTGTATATTTTAGTCTCAGCACAGCTATAGTTGTAGGGAGTATTAGGGTCTCCATACAGCAGCTAGCTGCAGCTAGCGAGCCTGTAAATCTCATTTTAATGTCATCTTTGCAGTCAGAAAAATCATCTGCATCTGAGGTGACAAAATCATGTTCTTATACATTATTTATTGACTGATTTTTCTTCATCCACATGTGCCTCTCTGTTAGTGTCTCAACACTAACATTTGAAAGCAGTAGAGTCATATGCAAAACACGGTAGTGTCAGATTATTTGATTTACATTAACTTTGTCTGTCTGTTCATTTTAAGTAGTTAAATGTTGATGTCAAAGACAGTGGAAAAACTGGTCCTAAAGTATAAGATCCTAAACTTCTGTAGTGCATTGACTCTGGGCTGGATGCCAGATACCCACCAAAGCGGCGACATCATCCCTCTCCATAGCTGGACAGGGGAGAGAAAAGTAGCAAAGAGTTGATTGAGATAAGGACAGAGAGAGATCACTCACCAAATACTGTCACAGGCAAAACAGAATCCAATTAGAAATATTTATTGAATTTATTGCTAGCAAAAGCAGAGCAGGATAACGAGAAATAAATTGAGACCTTGAAAAAACCTTCCCCCAACTCCTCCCAGGTTCCCAGCTCTTCCTCCTGCCCCGCAGTGGCGCAGGGAGATAGGGAATGGCGGTTATGGTCACTACATCACACGCTGTTTTTCCCACTGCTCAAGGGAAAGGAGTCCTTCCCTTGCTCCCATGTGGGGTCCTTCCCATGGCAGACAGTTCTCCACAAACTTTTCCAGAGTGAGTCCACTCCACAGGCAACAGTTCTCTGCCAAGTGTTCCAGTATGGGTTGCTCTTCCATGAGGGGTGTGTGTCATTCCATGTGTCCTTCAGGCAAAGCCTGTTCCAGCATGAGTCCCCAGTGGGGTCAAAAGTCCTACCAGGAAATCTGCTCAGGCATGGGCTCCTGTCTCCCCAGGTCTGCAGGTCCCTGACAGGAGCCTGCTCCAGCATGGGCCTCCCAGGGGCCCATGACCACACTCCTCTCAGGCATCCATCTGTTCCAGTGTGGGTCCCCTGCATGGGCTGCAGGTGGGTCTCTGGGACCTCCATGGGCTGCAGGAGCACAGCTGCCTCACCAGGGGCTGCACCGCAGGCTGCTGTGGAATCTTAGCTCTGCCTCAGCCTGGAGCACCTCTGGTCCCTCCTTTTGCACTGCCCTTGGTGTCTGCAGAGTTGTTCCTCTCACAAATGCTCACTCTGCTATTCTCTGGCCTCAATTACACCTGCATCATAATATTTTTTTCTTCTTAAGTGTTATCACAGAGGCATTACCACAATCACTGATGAGTTCTGTCTTAGCCAGAAGGACATCTGTCTTGGAGCTGAGTGGCAATAGTTCTGCTGGACATGGAGGAATCTTCTGGAAGCTTCTCCTAAAAGCCACCCCTCTAGCCCCTCCCCCTCTGCTATCAAAACCAGGCTAAACATATCCAATACAACTTCCATAAAGCAAGAAGCAAACCAAGATTGTCCACTACATTGCTTAAATTCTACTAATTTGCATGATCAGAAAGCTATTGGAATCAGCATTCATCAGAAGTGATTTAACCTTCTACACCATGAGAAGGTGTGTCACAGTTTAGAGACAAATCTAGGAGAAAAATGCTCTGGAATGAGATTTTTCCTCTAAAAAAAATGAGTAGTAGTAGATGAAAGTGAAAAAACAACAGTTTCTTAACAAACTGAGTGCCCACACAGAACAGGAAACAAAAGGGTAAATAAATGGTAGATATTGAACCAGCATTGAACCATCAGACCTTATTTCCACCCTGCTCCCACCCCCCCACCACCACACTCATACCAGAACAAAACCCCCCACAATGCCAGGGAAAAACCCACCATCGCTGGCAACATGGTGGGGAGGAAAAAAATCTCACAGCAAAAAACCCCAAAAGGTTCACACAGCGGCTCAGTCAAAACCAGATGAAATCGGGTGAATCTCTGGTGTTGGTCCCCTCTTCACAGATGATGAAGGAGATGGGCTTTCTTTTGCTGGTTCACCTTTTCCGAGCTCTGGGCCCAAAACAGGGCAGTCCCTCACCTTTCTGGCTGATCCTGGCTGATCCTTCTCCTGCTGGTCATTCTCTCTGATCTTGGTCCAAAACCAAACTGTCCAACTGACTTTGATATGTGGTTGTGAATGATTGCTGCTGCAGCCTCTCCAAGGCCAGGGAAGGATAAAAAACCTTCTTGCCTAAGCTAACTAAAGCTAGCTAAGCAAAAAACATAGCCTTCATGGCACCTGGATGCCTGGGGGTGAGGCTTTTAAGAAAACCTGCTGAAGAGCCCCAAAGCTCCCCCTGCCCCCCAGACCCAGCTTAAAACTACAGCAACCACTTCTGGGCATAGAGCAGATGATAAGGGAATAGACCAATCACCATGAAAACACCACAATGCTGCTCTACCAATTTGTAACCTGTTGCAATGACAAGGGAATTTAGCAGCAGGATTATACAAGAGTTAAAGATGCAATGTGGAGGAAGGAGTTACAGGATGAACCTCCAAGCATGAAAAATTAAATAGAGGAGAGTGAAGATATTAGTGTTAGGAGTCCTGTTTTTGATAACAGCTTCACCTTAAGGTTTTTGTCTGTAAAAAACAAACCTCTCAGACAACAAGAAAGATCACATTTTTGTCCTTAGAGCACCATTAATGATGTCTAATAGGGCAGAGGTAAGTACTGCAGGAGAACAGTTTCACAGAATAGGTTTCACAGGTTTAGTTGTTTTGGTTATGTTCTTTGGAATATTCATTTCTCATTATTCAGAGAGCTTCTGAGACTATCTCCTTTTGTAAAGAACACTGGAAAGAGAGTCGGCAAAGTGGCATCTTATTAGCTCACGGCTCTCAGAATTCATTTCCCTCTTTAAACTACACAGCAGCCCTGCTGGGCTTTAAAGCTCCATGTCCCATTTTATTGTTAAGAACAAGAAATGAAGAAATCCATATGAGTCTGTGGCCTCTAGGTATGCTTTTGAAAATGCAATTACCAGCTCCATTTTATAGTACTGAGTTTAACAAGGTTAGAAAGATGGAATTAGACATTTACTCACATGTAGCGTATATAAGATAAAATGCACATTACTCTGATTATCCACTATGGGCTCAAATTAAAACAAGTTTTCGCTGACTTTTCTCTCTCTTCAGTTGCACATGGTAAACCTTCTGACTAAATGTATTTAAACTGATCAGTTTGATTAAAGACCTTTAAAAATTCAATAACATTTTTGAATTGTATCCTGGCAGGTTCCCTCACTCTGCATCTACAGGAATTATAAATAAATAAATAAATAAATAAATAAATAAATAAATAAATAAATAAATAAATAATCCCCAAACAAAAATCAAACTATAAAAACAAATCTCCAGAAAACCAACTCCAAACTCTCCCAGGCTTGAATGCTTGTGATTTTATTTTTCTGTTGACAGGGCAGACTGGAGCTGTGATGGACAAAACTGTAATGCGTCAGAGAGGACACCCTTGGAATTGTATTTTGCCTTTGTGTTGACGTGAAAGATAACGCTAAGCAGGTACACATATGGGATTAAAAAATAAAAGTTGTCTGTCTTCATGAGAAGTCTTGGGCTGTTAGACAAATCCTTTTCCAATCTCCGACAGAAAAAAATCATCAGATTTTTTCAAGTGTTAATATTTCTCACAGATTTTACTGGGTGTCACTGTTTAATTCTAGCCAGTGACCAAACCCCATATAGCTAGTCACTCACTGCCTTGCCGGGTGGATCAAGGAGAGAATTGAAAGGTAAAAGGTAGGAAACTCATGGGTTGAGATAAAGGCAGTTTGATACTGCAATCAAAAGCCATGCACAGAAGCAAAATGAAACAAGGTTTTGCTTTCACCACATCCAGTGAGCAGGCAGGTGTGCAGCCATCTCCAGGAGACCAGGGACCGACCCATCATGTGTAGTGGTCACTTGGGAAGACAAACACCATCACTCAATTCCACTCCCTATTCCTCCTTCTTCCCCTCACATTTTATACTGAGCATGATGTTGTAGGGTCTGGAATATCCCTTTGGTCAGTTTGGGTCACTTATCTTGTCTGTGTCCCCTCCCTGCGTCCCATGGATCCTCAGTCTCCTCACTGGCCTGGCACTACCAGAAGCAGAAAAGGCCTTGCCTGTGTGTAAGCTCCTCTCAGGAATAACAAAAGCATCTCTCTATTATTAAGTCTTGTGCTCAGCAAAATTCCAAAACACAGCCCCATACCAGCCCCTGTGAAAAAAAATTAAGTCTACCCCAGCTGAAATCAAAATATAGGGGAAGAGTTCTTTTGTCCTATTATTTTCAATTCCATGATTCTACGAATGTATGATTGAGATATATAAACATATTTCAAATTGTATGCTTTAGCACATGAAGTAATCTTTTTTATCTATTATCTTTTCATAGTTATTTCTGGTTATATGGCAAATAATTTGTTTGCTGTAATTTTGGCTTGAGGTCATATGTCATGTGTGTGCCTATGGCCAAAGCTGTTTCTGAAAGACGAGTACTTTAACTCTGTGTCTTGGCTACATCAGAGACCCAAGCTCTTGAGGAACAAGGTACCTTTGCATAAAGAAGCTGCAGTGATATTCAGGATTTTTTTGCTGGAGCCAGAGGCATTGGTCTTGGCATCACTGGGAGGTGTGCTCTGGTGAACGGACTATGCTATCAGATAGTGGAGCTGTTTTTTGTGTGAGGATTCTAAAACACTGGGGCAGACTATCCTGAGAAGTTGTGGTCACCATCTTTGGAGGTACTCAAACACACCCGGACACAGTCCTGAGTAACCTTCTGCTGCTAACTCTGCTCCGGGGTGTTGTTGGACTAATAGATCTCCAGAGCTGCTGCATCATCTCAGACACTTAAAGATTCTGTGATTTCTGCAGCAACTTATTTGACAATATGCTGCATATATCAGCACTTCAAGGTCTTCCTTTTTGTATTACTATGACCCTCTCCAGCTTATTTTATTTTTAATTTTTTTAAAGTGAGTGTATTTTAAATGTTTGATAACCCTCATTGTATTCACTATGAAGCTAGTGGTAAAAATACATCTGCTTTATATAGCTGATGATCAGATCATGATCAGATCTTGCTGGTCTACCATTGATAGTTTTTTTATATACACATATATATATATATATACACACACACATACACATATATATATATATATAAATTTTTTTTTTAAACATTAGGTGTAGTTATATTTTCTTCGGGCTTTGCCTCATGGTGGTTTACCCCCTGATAGTTGTAATTTTGCTTGTTTGTCACTTTTTCTGGTTTTCCCAGTGCTGTCCTAATGTCAGCTGAACCCTGTTCATGTCATAAAGCCTCAAATTACAGGAATAGTGACAGCAGGCCCCGAACCTGTAAAAGCAAATTTTCTTCCACTCCCATGGTACCGTTCTCCCCAAATCCTCCATGCAATGTGATCTGTCTTGAGAGACAGATCAGGTCATAATGCAACCTGTTTGATTTCATGCTAAGACAGAGTTCATATCATATTCATTATGAAATTTGCATTAATAGTGGTTGTCAAGATTTTGCCCTCCCTTCCTCATTGTAACATGCCACTACCACAAAAATGTGAACTGTTATAGATGAAAAAAGAAATAAAACTCTCTTGATAAATCATAACTAGACAATGAGTAGAAATTAAGCTAAACTTCACCTTTGCAAATTGATATTCATTTGGTGGCGTACCACCCATGTGGCAGGAGAATTACTTGGAATTATATGAGTTAGAAGAAAATCCATGCCCTTGATGCTTAAAAAATCTGAGAAGGAATTGTGCCTCAAAAAGGGAATTAGTATAATTTGTTTGGCAAAGCTGCCAACACTCCTAATTTATTTCTCTTTTATGTCTGAACTTTCTCACAGGACACCCCTGTGAGGGACATATACCTGACTGCTTCTCTGTAAGGCAAGCAATACTACCTCTACTTGTTCCTTGCCTATTCAAAATGACTCTGTTATTACCTGTTTATGTTCTTGGATGATATTCATAATATATGTGTAGAAATTGGTGAGCCACATCGATAATTAAATATACTAAATATTTAGTGATAGTTGTGTTCAACTGAATAATTCAAGACTAAATAATTGGTATGTTCCAGGGATGTTTCAGAAGGGGTTACACGATGTCTGTACTGCATCAGTTCTCTATGGTTAACACTGTGTTTTTTAAACCCAAAGGCCACTCTGGCTTCTTGGTTTCTCTTGAATGTTGGATGTGTTCTGATTTTATACTGTGGAAAAATTATGGACTCACTGCATGGACACTTTCACAGGCCTCAGTTTGTGGGAAAATCTATGCACATAGGTGGGCTGGGATCCAACTGACTCAGAGGTCTTGAACCCTGCACAGGGGGCATAAATGTATACAAAAGAGGGGAAATGAGATGCAGTCTCATAGTCTTCACTTGCTTCTATGTACCTGACATACATGTCTGCTGAAAACAAGTTACACTGGAAAAGGAAAATTTGCTTTAATTATGATTTTTTTTTTCCATACACTAATAGTTTCCTTCATGGGAACAATTGCCCCTTTATTCGGACAATGAATCTTCAGGGAAGAATTCATTTATTGCATTAATGGTCTTAAATTATAGTTGCTAAGGAAAACTTGGATTAATTGCTTTTTTGAATAGAAAATACTTGTCAGTTAATTATGATACATATCATGAAACAGTCATAAGACACCCAGTGTTCTGATTTGAGGAAACATAAAATTATGTTCAAAGATACCAAATTTCAAGCTTCCACATGGATCCAAATAATACAAACTTTGTTTTAAAAATATGAGTCAAAATAATTTCCTTTCACATTTCCAATTCAGAAATTTTATTACCTGCTTTCTTCAGTTCCCTAAATTCCTCTCCCCGGCTCCACTCCAGAATGACGATAATGATGTATATTGAAAACCCTTTCCAAGATGAATACCAAGATTATAATTCAATGAAGTGCTCTACTCTCATTCATAAATCACCTGAAGGTTGCTCTTGTGTCAGCAGAACTCTCCAATTGAATTACATGCTTCTACTCAATCAAGAATCATCTATATCACATTATAAGGTTACACAACTGACTCTGTGATAAGGCTGTGAGATTTATGTAGCATTACTTTTCAGAAGCTTGTGTCTCAATAACTGCAACTTAATCTTAGTTTAAATTTGACACACTTGATTATCACTGGTAGCTCCATAAAAATGCCTGCTATACTTATAAAGTAGATCACTTTTCAGGTGTACTCACACTTATGGATTTGTTTCTCCTGGAACATCAAAGCTATTTTGAGTCTAGCTTATACTTTTTGGAAGCATCTTTTCCCTATTTTAAGTGACCAAAAATTTCCAAAATATTTAGTTTATTCAGATATTCAGATAGACAATATGAGTTTCAGCTAACATTATATATTGTAATGATACTGCTGTTAATTGTGTTAATGACCCCCAACTAAAATATTGCTGTTCAATCTCTCATTGAACTTGTATGGTGTATTTTCCAGTTCTCACTTATTATAACCTTCCAAGATTTAAATTTTGAAATATATGAGCCGGATATAAACAAATTGCAAAGATCAGCGTATAATCTGGTTTTACACGGATCTGAAAATTCTGAAAATTTCCCACCCTTTGTTGTAGATAAGCTATTTAATTCATAGCGCTTTTAAATTTGAGATTTTTATTTCTCTGGGCTTTCTCTGTCTTATGTGGTTAATGATATACATTAATGCTCTGATTAAAGAATAAAATATCCTAAATAAATGAAATGAAAGTTTTAAAATGAGAAAATCTGTCTACTCCCGTCTTTAAAAGATTTCACATTGAATAAGCAATATGATCAGTCCAGACTCTTCACTATTCACGTTTTCCTAAATGTATAGTTTCCTTCCTTGTACTCCAATTCTTTCCACTATGCCTCCACACTGTAAGAAAATGCAAGTTCTTTTTTACTGCCACACTGAAGGCTACTAAGTTATCAATTGTTGTAATGTAAGAACTTGCAAAGGGCCAGCTGCTACAGACAGATACTTCAAAATTGGAAATGAGGAGGAGAGACAAGTAAGGGTAGGATAAAAACAAACAAACAACACATATTCCTTTGTGTCCTAAGTACTGCCTTTTAGACTTCTTTAGCCTTTTAGAATACAGCCAGATTTTCTTCTCAGAGGAATGCTTTAAAAAATCTAATCACTGATTATGTTGAACTTCTAGCACAGACAAAAACATATAGATAATCCTGCCTTTTAGTCTGAATAGTGTTCAAGGCATAGGGCTAAATAATAAAACCACTGAAAATATATAAATAGATGCTCCATAGTGAGTGTTTTCTGCCTTAGACACTGAAGATGAGTCCTCTGGTGCAAAGGGTATTACAGCTGAGGAGTCTCATTAAACATGTATGTGTAGTAGACCTATAAAGGCAAATTTGAGACTGGGGTATCTAACTCCAGAGTGTCTGATTTAGCAGCTTAAATATTGGTTTATCGTATATCATAGAAAATTGGGATATCTTGAGTCAGAAGGGAACAACAGTGATAATTGGGTCCAAGCTCTTACTCCTTGTGTGGCAACCTGAAATGAAACAATATATGACTAAGACTGTCATCTAGCTGCTAATGTCTGCATCCAAAATCATAGGAAATAATTTCAAATAACTTAATGTGGACAACTGTGGAGCATAATTGGGTCTTCATGTGTGTCTTATACACACTCCACAGACCCCCACACACTCCATTTCCCTTTCCACTTTCTGTGATAGTGCCATCTGGTTTGCGATAAGATCAGATCAGATCAGGTCAGATCAGATCAAATAAGATATAAGAAAGTGGGTTTTGCCGGAAGAACTGTTTGTTGGCTCAATAACTGTATTCCAGAGATGAGGGAACAGAGATATTTGCAATTGAATTTGGTGCTTAAATAAAGATATAAAATGCTGCTGCATATCTGGCCAACTGGGCAAAAGGATGTTTCAATATTGCAAGCAGCTTCCAGGTGGATTCCCCACCCCTCAGCAGGGATGTCTTTCTCACTCTTGGTTGTCTGACTAAAAGCACTAATATTCAGTCAAATACATAAATAAAGTCCTAAAGTAGCTACATAGCGACTTTGTTGCTTGGTAATTGTGAATTTTGCAAGGCTAAAGACTGTATACCTGTATATTTCTAGCCAAACCCATTAGACACAGACTATTGACCAAATCTGAGACCAAGTGGACCTAGCCACACCTAGACTCCTCTAAGTTTAAAAAACAAAGTGATCTCCCTTCAGCTTGGGACTATGACTTTGTTATACTGCCATCCATTGTAATAGAGTTGTTATTTAGACACTGCATTGACAATATTTAGGTGTTGTATTTGGAATAAATCTAATCATCCATGCAATCACTGTGTCCTAGTGTCCTACTTCTTTTACCTGGCTGAGAGCCTTCTCTCAACTATGCCACAACAGTAAAAAGATAAATGCAAAATTCCTGCCTAAACTTGGGAAAAAATCTGTACTCCTTAGTAATATATAGGCTGAGCACCAGTTGAGAAAAACGTTCTTAGTAATGAAAAACATGGAGGAGAAGAATAATTAAGTAAGTAATTTTGTTCTGTCAGCACTGTATAAATCAAAAACAGAGTTACCCCAAGACAAATGACTGATATGTGCAGAAAATTGAACTGCATAACAAACTAGAAAAATTCCAAGTACCCTTAATATTTAAAGCTATCTGTCCTCTGAACTTGCATTAAAGAAATAATCAAACCACAGCTTAGTTATTACTTTATTTGGAGGGATTCTTTCTCACAAGTTGATTACTTTTGCCTTCAAAGAGAAGTTTTAGAAACAAGACAGAATTGTAGTGGCTAATAACTTGTGTAGGTCTTCTTAAGATTCTCCTTCACAGCCGTATTCACAAAGAATACCCTAGCCACTTGATGGGATACTCTTAACTTAGCAAAGAACTCTAACAGGTACAGATTTTTAGAATCTGGCTTGCTCTTATGGTTCTCTTTCCAACTTGAAATGGTACAAACCATTAACATGTGTGGATGACACCAAAGATATCCTGCAGACTGCAAGAGGCTGTTGTAAGAAGTAATTTCCAATGGAAGGATGAAAAATAGTAAAAACTATTACAATTTCTGTGAAATTTGCTCAGATTTTCCATATCTCAATGCCACAGATACTAATAGACATGAAAAAAGGCTTGAGAGATAGTTCAGGTTTTGTTCTTTTTTTGCCTAGATGGAAAAGGGAAGATCAAGAGGATCATGTTCTTAATCAAGTGCTTGAAGGTGTACAAATGCAAAAGATTACAATTTTTTTTTTTTTTTTTTTTGTCTTTTCAAGGAAATATCAAAACTGCCCTGCTCCAGAAGAGATGAACCAGAAATCCCAGTGAAAACCTCTGAATTCCCCCAATATGTGAAAAAGGTAACCAGAACAGGCCTCAGAGAAGAATCTTACCAAATAATAGTCTGAGAGCACAGTCATAAAAAACCCATAAAATCTTGAGTGTCTCCCATTTTCTAATGATAGAGTTTTGGTTAATTGGTTGTTGCCTGATAAGACTTTTCTTAATGGTACGCGTAATATAGGAAAAGTACAATCATTATTCAAGCTGTTCAATATTTTTATAAGTACTTTTTTATAGTACCACAATTTTGGTACTACTAGACAATTTTGATAAAATTCTGAAAATGCCAAAATTTTGCTAAGAATCCAACATTTCACGTGTGTGTTAAACCAGCAGAAATGGACTTTCACAACATGATGTGGTTGAATTCTCAATGTTATTATGACCTCTAGGGGGAAATGGGCAAGTTGGAGTAAAGAAAGTCTTATTTTGGAATGGACAATCTCTTCATTTTAATTCCTGAATGTTATGTTTTTGCTTCCTGCATGGATACTTTAATGAAGATGCACTGCATGGGAATAGACTTGTGGCTCTGCTTATTAAAATTAATTTCATTATAAGGCTGTCTCTCTGTAAGTTACTTACAACAGGTATGTATTGATTATATTGACAATGGTCATAAAGATTAAATTGCATTCTATCTCAAATGAAAATGCAATTTATTTGTATTCATAATTCATTATATCATTCATGATATAATGAATTCATCATTCATGATATCATTGCAATCTGTTCTGTCATAATTACCATAGATGTAAGTATTAAACACACATCTTAACACATACACAAACACATGCACACTGAAAGTTGTATTACTCTTGTGAAATTTTTCCTTTCTGCTGACAGGCGCATTCAGAACTATGCTGTGTTATTTGCATGACCGAGGTTTATACCAGGGTCTTAGAGGGATGGTTTTAGGAGAAGCTTCCAGAAGATTCCTCCATGTCCAGCAGAACTATTGCCACTCAGCTCCAAGACAGATGTCCTTCTGGCTAAGACAGAACTCAGCAGTGATTGTGGTAATGCCTCTGTGATAACACTTAAGAATCAAAAAATATTATGATGCAGGTGTAATTGAGGCCAGAGAATAGCAGAGTGAGCATTTGTGAGAGGAACAACTCTGCAGACACCAAGGGCAGTGCAAAAGGAGGGACCAGAGGTGCTCCAGGCTGAGGCAGAGCTAAGATTCCACAGCAGCCTGCGGTGCAGCCCCTGGTGAGGCAGCTGTGCTCCTGCAGCCCGTGGAGGTCCCAGAGACCCACCTGCAGCCCATGCAGGGGACCCACACTGGAACAGATGGATGCCTGAGAGGAGTGTGGTCATGGGCCCCTGGGAGGCCCATGCTGGAGCAGGCTCCTGTCAGGGACCTGCAGACCTGGGGAGACAGGAGCCCATGCCTGAGCAGATTTCCTGGTAGGACTTTTGACCCCACTGGGGACTCATGCTGGAACAGGCTTTGCCTGAAGGACACATGGAATGACACACACCCCTCATGGAAGAGCAACCCATACTGGAACACTTGGCAGAGAACTGTTGCCTGTGGAGTGGACTCACTCTGGAAAAGTTTGTGGAGAACTGTCTGCCATGGGAAGGACCCCACATGGGAGCAAGGGAAGGACTCCTTTCCCTTGAGCAGTGGGAAAAACAGCGTGTGATGTAGTGACCATAACCGCCATTCCCTATCTCCCTGCGCCACTGCGGGGCAGGAGGAAGAGCTGGGAACCTGGGAGGAGTTGGGGGAAGGTTTTTTCAAGGTCTCAATTTATTTCTCGTTATCCTGCTCTGCTTTTGCTAGCAATAAATTCAATAAATATTTCTAATTGGATTCTGTTTTGCCTGTGACAGTATTTGGTGAGTGATCTCTCTCTGTCCTTATCTCAATCAACTCTTTGCTACTTTTCTCTCCCCTGTCCAGCTATGGAGAGGGATGATGTCGCCGCTTTGGTGGGTATCTGGCATCCAGCCAGGGCCAACTCACTACTCATGAATACACAGACAGACAGACAGTCACACACACACACACACACACACACACACACACACACGCAGATATATGTGTCTAAATGTATATACATCTCTCTACACTTATATACAAATATATTTCTGTACATGTGTATGTAAATCTGTGTATACAAATGTATTTTCCAAAAATTGAAACATATTTATGACTTTGTCTTTATATTAGTGTGACCCAATCCCTATTTCAGTTTTGGGGATTTTGGGGGGTTTTTTTGGTTGGATTTGTTTAATTCATTTTGGTTTAGGTTTGGATTATTTTGTTCTTGTTGGTTTTCAGTTGCATTTAAATTGTGCACATATGTATTTGACTTCATTGTCTAATTAGGTCCTAACGGAAACTCTAAATTTTAGGCTATTTTATAGGCTGCTTCTAAGCTTCAGTTATGTAATGCCATTTGTTGGTGCCATTTCTTCTCCCATCTACTTGACTGCAGGATGAAAACATTGAAAACATTTATATTTCTAGCAGCACATAATTTCCATAGTCATAATCTATGCCATTATTATTTTACATCACTGTAAACTTATTTATTTTTCTTTTATTCATTTCTTGCTCATTTTTCTTAGCTTTCAGGAAGTAGTTTGTGAAGAGAAGTATGCTGGAAATTGTTAAGACACATAGCCTGCAGAAGCAAGAACACCAGCTGAGTGGTTAAAGCTGATTTTATGGTAAAACCTTAAAGCCAGGAGACTGTCATGGTATTTTTTAAGAAAAGGGGAAAATATTTCCTCAAGGGGCATGAGAAAAGAGAAGAGTAGAGAAGGGAAAGGACATGAAGAACATTTTATTTTATACGTGCTGTGTAGGTTTATGCCACAGATAAAGATGATGAATGAATTAGCAAGTACAGCCCTGTACAACCATACAATTCTTTCCTCTTGAACAAGAGACAGGAATCTGCTCGGGTGGCCAAGAAAGGTCGACAGCATCCTGGCCTGGATCAGGAACAGTGTGGCCAGCAGGACCAGTGAAGTCATTCTTCCCCTGTACTTGGCATGGGTTGGACCACAACTTGAGTGCAGTGTCCAGTACTGGGCCCCCTTAATTATGGAAAGATGTTGAGCTGCCTGAACACATCCAGAGAAGGGCAACAAGGCTGGTGAGGGGTGTAGACCACAAGCCCTGTGATGAGCAGTTTAGCAAAATGGGTTTGTCTAGCTTGGAGAAGAGGAGATTCAGGGGAGACCTTTTCACTCTCTACAACTCCCTGACAGGAGGGTGTAGCTGGATAGGGCTCAGTCTCTTCTCCCAGACAAACTGTGACAGAACAAAGGAACTATCTCAAGCTGCACCAGGGGAAGTTTATGCTAGACATAAGGAAAAATTCTTCACCGGAAGAGTGACTGATCATTGGAATGAGCTGCCCAGGGAGGTGGTGGAGTCCCTGTCCTGGAGGTGTTTAAAAAAAGACTGGACATGGTACTCAGTACAGTGGTTTAGTTGATGAGGAGGTGTTTGGTATAGGTTGGACTTGATGATCTCAAATTTCTTTTCCAACCTAGTTAATTCTGTCATTGAGTGAGTCTTCTTCCTCTGTCATCCCAAGACACTGTCTTAAAGCAAATGGTTTAAAACTGTGTAGAATTCATTTGTACCTGATTACTGCATCATATTCCAGTTCCCCTGGTTGGAAGAAATGACACTGTTCTTTCTCCATTATGTGAAGATACTAGGTTTCCCCAAGAGAATATGGATGACCAGGGAGAAGACATATGCATTTCACTGGAAAACAGAAAAGTCAGAAGACTATGAACATCAGTGAGCATTGCTGGAGAGACTCTGTTTATTGTAATGCTAAATTTCCCTCAAATATTGCTGTAAGATCAAAAAAAGTAGTAGAATATTGTATGAATGAGTCAGCAGCCTGGAATTTCTTACTGTTGTCATACTAGTGAGCTGTCCTCTGGAGTAAAGTAAATTAATTCAATGAACCTCCCTAGCATTGTTCAGGTAAAGCAACAGGTTGTTTCATAGCTGGAAGCCATTGATATGACACTAATTTCTTTTACGAACATGCCAGAACTTATTTAAACTCAACAGCATTTGCTGAATAGTTTTCTGAATAGAATTCTGCCATAGAGATGATATTTTTGAAAAACTTCTGTTAATAGAGATTTAAAAAAAAAAAAAATCAGCCACATTATACTCTATTGACTTTTTCCTTTCCTTAAAAATATTATGAAAATTGCTTTTCTTACACTACAATGTCTTTGGCTGAAAAAAAAGTCATTTAAATACTTCTAATTTACCATGCTGTCATTGTCTGGTACATGAATTCTATGTTTATTTGAACAGATACTGCCTAGACAAATGCAGTTAATTTACATTTATGTTTGGATAACATTAATGGATCTACAATGAATACTATTATGACATTTGAAACAGTTGAATTTGAGAAGGTTTCTTCTAGTTTCATATGAAAACCCTCAGAGGCAATGTCCACCCTTCCCCTCTTCCCCCACTCCCATTCCCTGGATGTTACTGAATCTAAGCAAAACATTTTAAAGTTTATTCAACTGTAAAGATTGTATGGGGGGGGGGGGGGGGGGGGGGGGAAGATAAAAAGAGAGAGAGAGAGAGAGAGATGGAAAGAACATTATTAGCTTTTAATACCTAAAACAACATTATGCTGAGTTTTTCTAAGGCATTGGATGGATTTTTTTTTTTTTTTTTTCAGGTCTGATATTGCAGTTCAAGAGAGTAATCAGAGGTAATACAGAGAAATTATTAGAAATAGCATGTGATCTCTGAGAATCACTAATGCCTTAGTCTCAAGAAGTGTTTGAGAGTTGAAGTATTCAAGTTTCTCAAATAAGAAAATACTGACTTAGAATGCATTTTGTAGGAAGAAAACTGTTTTTTCCAATATTTCTTACAATCTATTTGTAAGACATAAGCTGCAGTTCCACTAATCTCTATGGTCACCTCTGGGTGGATAAAGAATTTTACAGTGAATCTTCAGAGAGATTTAAAAAAGGCCATTTTCAATTCCTTTAAATATGGTTATATCTGAAACCTGATCATAGCAACTTTATTGTCACTGTGCTAATTTGTAATATCATCAATGTTCAGGTAAAGTGCCTAAATTCCTTTTTGTTATGAGAAGAGTTTGGAGTATGCATTTCTCCACTGATGTTTAGAGTCTCCCTCACTTTTAATAATATGTCCCAATTGAAAAAACAACAACAACAACAACAACAACAACAACAACAACAACAACAACAACAAAAAAAACACAACCCCACCAAACCCTGAAAAACCCCAAAACCAAACCAAACCAAACCCAAAATAAACAAAGAAACCAAACAAACCTAAAACCACAAAACAAACTAACAACAAAATAATAACAGCAACAACAATGAAAAAAAAACCAAAATAAGTAAAAGACTGGGCTATATATTTAAGTTTTATAATGAGTTTCTTGTAGTTCTAATTCAGGAAGATGAATCCTGAAATTTAGTTATAATTAAACAAGACAACAGTATGAGTGGTCACCTTGCTGCATGGGAAAGCTGTTGTAAGAAAGATCTCTGCTTGTTAAGCATGCTGCACTGTGTAATTATGATGATAATACAAATCAGGCCAGGGTAATTCTAGGGGATGAATTTCATTATTAACATAAAATGGAAACATTTACACTAAATTAAATATTGGCTCACTTGAAAAAAAAAAAAACAGCAACAACAACAACAACAAAACAACAAACAATAACAAACAACAACAACAAAAAACCCAATTAAAAAAAAACACCCCCCCAAAACAAAACAAAACAAAAAAACAAAACAAAACAAAACAAAACAAAACAAAACAAAAAAAAAAAACAACACAGAAGGAATTAATTTATAATGAGTATTATTACTAAAGGAAAATTATCTGCCTGGATCTGCATAAACTAACTTGATATAGTTGTATAAATTCTATGTGACATAGAAAAGCTGGAGATACACTAATGCTCCTCCATTTCTCTGTACTATGCACGGCTTATTTGGTTAGTATATGCTATTCTTGGCTGTGCACCATGTATAATACGATAACAACCCATGGCTCTGGTGCAATATGGTAGATAGAGTTTGTTTTTTAGAGTTCAGTATGTCAAAGTCATTAAGAATAATATGCACTTGAGATTATTAAGGAAAGCTGGAGAGAACAACAACAAAAAACTAATCTCAAAAAAATTATATAATTATTAAAGCAAAACATTACTTTCCCCATACTTCAGAATGCAACAGATAACAAATGGATGCCCCATTCATAAAATGCAGGATTTCTGCGTGCTTTTAAGGGTAGCTTCGGAAGTACTTTAAGAAAAGATATCATGAGAAGATTCCTATTTCTCATTGCTCATGGTCGGTTTACTACTTTTAAAATTCTAGTATGGCTAAGGAGGGTGATAAAAAGAACAACAAACTTGATTTTGTCAAGACAGAAATTAGTCTCTCCCTAAAGGATTGGCTGTTTTTTCTCGTGTTGCTTTACACTGTGTGAATTGTCAGAAGTATGTCATAAAATTAGACATGCCGCCTTTAAATATTTGAATCTGTTCTACAGTGTGGCCTTGTGTAGTTACAGTTTCAACTTTTCCATCAAAATAAATTATTTCATTTGAAAGAATATCCTTGGGTACTTGGGACAGAACAATGTGCCTTCTTTCTCTGTCCGTTTTCATTCCCTGCTGCTTTCACTATTAGACCATTTTGAAGAACACCTGTAGGTCTGTCCTAAACTTGTGTCAAGATTTATTTGCCTACGTTTAGCTGACAAATCACCAGAAATGCTGTGCAGCATAGATGCCATGCTGCTGAGGAAGAGCATACAATTGTATTTAAATAATCTAAGTATATATTTTAGAATATGCTAATGAATGTTTTATTGATCTAATCAAACTGTTAAGGATCTTGCTGTAATTTAAAGACAAATGTAAGTATGAATATCTGTCAATATGCATTAACAGAAGTTAAATCCTGGTACAAGCAAAGTTTTCTGTCAAAATGTTATGCTACACCTGTCATTTATGGCACTTACGGATATCATAAAATTGTAGATCCAAAATACCAAAGAAGTCTTATAAAATCAACCTTAAAATGTAAACTAAAATCAGCTGCATAAAATTAAGCTGCTTTAAGAACCAGAAGAATTTAGAAGGAAGTTATCTGGAATGAGGTTTCTGACTTCCCAGACACCTTGAGGAGTGACTCAGTAAATTATACCTGCCCATATCTCTTTTATTATTGTATTCCAGGGTTAGGGTAAAAATAATTATGTGAACAAATAAGTTCAGAATGTTTGAATTGTAACTTGAAATAAAGAGGCAGTAGTAGCTGTGTGGCTGGATACATTTATGACTCCTTGTCTCCATCTAATTAGGTATGTATAGACTGCCTGCTCCAGATATTCCTAGAAATATAATGTTGTAGTCTTTCTCTCTAAATGATTTTTGCATATCATACTGTGTTCATGCAGTTTAGCATGATGTTGAGGCTTCAGAAGCGTTCAGTACTGCTATATGACGTATTAGAATAGCATTCCATCTTTTAAAAATCTTTGGGGAGTTTCTTTAGACCTAAATAGTTTTCAAGTAGAGATCTCTTAAAACATGAGGGCAGTTCTCCCAGTGACAATCATTTTTGAAGAAACAGAAGCCTATGAATACAAAAGTTTTAAAAGCATGATTCTATAGAAATAAAGTTTCATAACTTGATTATTAGAAGATTTTAAAAATACTAGACTGTACCATAATTTACTTTTCCTTCTTCCTGTTCTATTGAATGCAATTTTAAATTTCCTAGGAACAATGACTTGCTAAGAAAATTCTGACTGCTTCAAAGTGCCTATAGTCCTGATGTAATGTTCACGTACTAGAACTTTGGTTGTGACTCTTGGAAGAAGGGCAGTTGCAAATAGAATTTTTTTTTTTTTTTTTTTTTTTTTAATAGGTGTTCATACACAAAACTTAAGATGTAACCTGCTTTATAAATGGCTAAAACATATTGAGGCTGAAAATAAGTCAGGGAAAAAAAAAAGGATAAAGTAATCTTTGCTTATACCAACAGATACTTTTAGAGAACACATTTTTAAAACCACTTACAGGTTCAGTCAAAACAATACCTCACTTTCTGCAGATTTTCCTGGACAGTATATCTTTACTACATAGTTAATTCTAGCTGTTATTTATCTATTATCCCTTTCCATCTGAACAAAGAAGCTCTGAGCAGGATTTAAAAGGGCTTTAAATCTTATCCATTTTACCAAGATGGAACATAAGCTCCATTAAGGCTCAGGGTGATATATCAGTGGTGAAGATGTAGAGTGAATGAAGTATTCTGAATATTCTTCTGTTCCTGTTTCATTATTGAACATGAAGAACAGGTATAATCTCCCACATAAAACTGAAGAAGAGTCCTATGCAAAAGAATACACATACCTGCTGTACCTCCTCAGACACAAAAAGAAACCTCATATATGCCCAGGAAATACTTGCATAGTGCAATTGACAATCTAAAATACAGCAAGTACTTGTATTACTGAAAACACTGGGAAACAGAAATGCAACAAATTTTTTTCTTAGGATTTTAGCAACTTTCTCCAACCTAAAAGGAGCAGTGGTCCAATACAATATGTTAGTATCCTTAAGAGAAGAGCAAGTGCTGTGATAGCACTTAGCAACTCTGAAGCTTTTTTCTAGGTGTCTGTCAAACTTATGCAAGGATAGATATCAGTTATGACCAGGGAAAAGATCATACAAATCAAATTACAGCATGTTAGTATTATAAAAACTATTGTTATCTGAGCTGAGACTACAGTATGCTCCATGCCTGGAAAGAATTTGATATGTCTAGAAGCAGAGGCAGGCTCATGCCAAGTGAGTAAGCAATGTTATTTTTCCTCTGCATGGAACTTCTCAGCCTGACAGCATATTCTCCATTATAGCTACTAAGGACTAGAATTTATTCATCCTTCTGCATCAGCACTACAATCTACATCTGGCATGTGCTGTGTGAAGCACAATGCAGCAAAACTCTTTCTGTTCACTGCTTCTCTACTATGGAAAATACAGCCCCTATGCTGTATTCCACGTTGGGTTCAGTGCTGAATTTCAGCAGCAGAAATCAGAAATGTGCTTTCCTCACATGCACGACACTGTGTAGTAGTGCATAACTATCCATTTGAAAAGGTACAGCATGACCTTCAAAACAGATAGGAAAATCATGATATAAGAAGGATATTCAAAATCTGGATGTAACACTGATTCTCAATTACAAATACTTCAAGAGAATAAATGATAGTTCTGAACTGCAGAAGACAGACAATGTAAAAATATATTCCATATGAATGGAATATTCACATAAAATATATTCCAGTGAAATGGTTGCTAACTTTCTAAAACGAGTGTTATCCAACAATTATAATTTATTGACATAAGTAAACATAGTGTATTAATTTAAATTGGGGTGGTTTTTTGTCTCTTATATATCTTTAATTTTCGTATAATACAGGTTTTTTTTTTTTTTTTTCATTTGTTCCAGCAGCTAACATGGCAGCATAAAAATAGTTGGTCAGATTTAGTTTGGCTGTATTGGTTTTTTAAAATAATTTACTTAGACTTGTCTATTTTCTGTGAAGATAATGTGAAAAATAAAAAAGATAAAATAAAAGACACTTGTCTTTATGCATTCATTTATGAAGGTGAGATACCTAACATGGGAGAAATACATTTTTAGTTATATCCTGTTATTTGGATGGACAAGTTTTTGCCCTCCAATCAGAAAGTGACTGTACAGAGACATTGTGACTTACTATTCTTAAATGGAAGACTCTTGAACTCTGGACTGTTCGATGCAGCATAAAATCTATTCTAAGAAAGGCAACTATTCTGATCCCAGTAAATACAGCTTTATAAAAAGGTTGAAAGCCCAGATGAATCAGGAGATTAGTAATAGACTGTAGAGCCTTTTCACTGCTAGTCATTAGTTCAAGTGCAGCCATGACTGGCAGGGTTTGAATCACGGCTCCTTGATGACAGTTTGAAAGAGTCTATGAAGAAAATTCTGTAGTCTTTGTTCCTGTTTCGTTTTAGAGGGCATCTCTGTTACAAAATCCTCATTATTAAATGTTCAATAGAAACCTAGTCAACTGAATGGCTGCTCTGTTTCAAGTCCTGGCTGTATGTTGGAAAACAAGTTTTTTACATTACTATGAGAATTTTTCAGTCTGAATCCCCATGTCAAAGGAAGTAGCATCTGCATGCAGAGTAGACAAATGTCAGCAAATCTTTCTGCTCTAGTTTACTGACTGTAAAATGCAGACAACGCTTCTGTTGTCTCCATTATTTGACTTCCCTTTCCATTTACATCCTAAATTCATCAAGAAAAAAAATGCTTTTCCTGATGCTGTACCTGGATCAGAGTAGGGAATGTTTACCTATGAAGAGTATTTATGGCAGTGGTATGCTTAGTTGTCATAGTTGCATTTCCCTGAAATGCAAGAAATAATACTGAAAGAGGAACACAGACTAGATCTGATATCTAAGTATGTAAGTCTCTTTCTTAGTAAGTGAAATGTTTCTTGTCTAGCTTCTTTGTATATAAAAACTTGTGTCCCCTTAATAGTTTAATGTGCATATGAAAGGAAAAAGTTCTGTTTCTTGAGCTCCCTTGTTTCTCTTATCTCTATTGTTGCAGTGCATATTTCATAAAACATCTCTAATTGACTGCCTCTAATACTTACCTAGTACAGACTAAGTACTAATTTTTCAAAATTGTCCCTGTCTGAAGAGCTTTATTTTTTTTGAATAAATGTAATAAATTAAATATATTATATATATATAATTAAATATATATCAAGTACTATATCTCATGGCTTTCTTGAGTACAAATTGCTAAAATATATGTATATTAAGAGAAGACAAGCCTAAAAACCCCTTCTAATGCTACCTGTGAAAGCAACTGCAGAAAAACAAAAACAAAAAAACCCCAAACAACCAAAGAAGAAAGCAAACAAAAAAAGGTGTGGTGTATTATCTTGACAATGAATATTAGCTTTATGTAAAACTATGGCCTGGCTGTATGCCGCTGTGGTATGTAAGATTAACTATCACCATTCATTGAAGACAGTTATAATAAGCCACTTGTGAATTGCTCTAAACAAAAAGACTAGCCATCAATGAAAGCATATACTTTTCTACAATAAAAATATATTTGGGTGATAAGATGTTGCTGGGGTGTGTTTTGGCTTGTTGGGTCTTTTTTTTTTTTTTTTTTTTTTTTTTTTTTTTAATAGAGAGATGTATATCTGTGCATAGGAATAAGAAGGGAAGTACAAAAGAATCTCTGAAAAAATTAAAGAAGAAACAGAAAGCAAAGAACCTCCTCAGCTGAGACTATGAGGAAAGTTTAGAGCCAGTGAGTTTTCTGGAAAAGGATTTGACAGACAGGGAGCTTTAAGAAGTGAATTTATTTGTCATTTGATATTCTAACACTTAAGCAATTGAATCTTTGGATTATACCCCTTACTTTTTAAACTATTATTATTTATGAAATGGAAAAATTATGGAGGAAAGCTTTCATTTTATCTGGTTATAATTTTAAAGGAAAATTTTGGCTCCTAATCTTCAACGCAGACCCCGTTTCATTGCTGTTCCGGATGTGATATTGAAGCACAGGCTCAGGAAGGCAAAGAAAAACATTTAAAAGAATTATAGGTCTAAAAATGTTCTTCATGAATATGTGGTTACTGAATTATTGAATTATACCATGCTGAAGGACCTATGAGATGAATTCAAGTATTCTCTGGGCATTTGCTAAGGCTTTCTTTTTATTCTTCATAGTCACATCACACACAAAAAAGACAGATCAAACTTTAGTTTTTACTTTGTCACATATAGTGAAATGAAACACAGCTTTCTTTACACTCTTCTCATTTCAGTCACATATTTTTCAAATTATTTAAAGAGAAGGAGAGTTGGTATTGATACACCACCTTATTAACAGAGCAAAAGCTGCACTGACAATAGCATCTTTTAAAATAAAAAATTAAATTAAAAAAATTAGATAAGAAGCCTTTTTAATTTGAGCAGAATAACAGTGAATGACTGCATGGTTGAGCTCAGCAGGTAATCACTCTCACTGGACACAGTCTGTATCCCTTGGGAACATTTTGTATTAAAAAAAAAAAACCTGAACATTCTCTATTGCAGCTGCTCACACCCAGTTAAAAGGATACAGCAGGATATAATTTCCAAATTAGGACAGTTAACCATATCAAGTTTAGCCAAAGGGAATGAATGATTCATGGAGATTGAAGGCTGCCAAAGTTTGAGACAAAAGTTGGTGAGGGCTAAAAATGCATCATAGAAAGAAGAGCTAGAAGAACCTATTATGAAAGGGTAGAATTGAGTTCAAGATATGATTTAGGAAAGACATGAGACAAGGAGATCTGTAATTTCTCAGCAATTTCTTTATCATACTTCTGAAAATTTATGTGTGGATCTGAGAATTTGCTGACACTTTTCTACGCACTAGAATAAAAATAACAATTCAGAGCTTCTGCACAGCTCTTGTGGTATGAGCCTAGCACAAAAAGCCCTTGATTGTCTAGGTGACCTCAGAAATAAGTTGATTCAGATCAACTGAACCTTCTTCTACACCCTCCCTTACACAGACCAGTGACATCCAGCTACTACATTTACCATATTAATAGGTCGGTATCCTAAATTAAAAGACCAAAATAATGGAAGACAGGATTAAGAACAGAAATATAGAAAACCCCACAAAAATAGCACAAATAACATATTTAACTATATGAAAATTTAAACATGTACAGTAAGGTGAATTTAGCACTGCTTCAAACAGATCTGTAAACTTTTAAATTGTTTGCTGTTTCTAGCAAGGAACTATATTGCGTGTATTCAACACAGTTTGGTAGGCATAATTCAGTTTACCATGAGGTAAGCTCTCATTATAAATGGCATAGAGCTACTAATGAGATAGGTAATGTGAATGTAAGTACAGAAATACTTTTCTAATTTGCTGTTAGTATAATTGAATTTTAATGGTTTTGAAAAGATATACTAAATTAGGAGAAACCCTCCCTCGAGGGTGGAGAGTTGTGGATAGACGAGAGAGCTGAGCAGTCACCAACTGCATGACTTGCAGAAGAGCCAGTGCCAGATTGTCCATCTGAGACAGGGCTATATGTAAAAATTAGGGAATGAGAGGGTGGGTGTCGGAGTCCAGGGCATTCCTTTGATTGCCCTGGAAGGTCAGAGACCTAGACAGGGGGGTCTGGGACCTGGACAGCGGGGTCTGGGACCCTGGCACAGAGCCCAGGAAGACACTGGCTTTGATCCCAGTCCATGGAAGAGGCTTCCTACATTGCAAGACGAATTACAGGCCACAAGAGTGTGAAAGTTAGTAGTTTAGCTTATCACAGGGTTAAAAACAGTGGGTTTGGGTTTTTAGTATGGAAGTAGATGGGAGCAAGATGGAGGATTTTGTGTGTTGTCTCTTGCTTCTTCTTTCTTCTTCCTTCACTCCATTTTCTGTAGTGAAGATGGCACAAGGTAGTTTAAGGAGACTGGGTCAAAGTAGAGACGACCTGTTTAGTATAGGTAGTATGTATTGGCAAATAATGATAAATAAAGGGTACATAACAATTAGTATACGAGGCAGCGACAGCCCAGTGTGGGAGGAGTCGTCAGATGCCTGAGCAGCTGCACAGATCTTAGTTGGACACTGAGAAAATTGTAAGATAAGAAACAATAAACAAAGCATGCAACCTTGAAAATCAGAACCTGAAGACTCCGTCTCTTTCTTGCATCCAGCTCAGGGCTTTGCAGAAGGCAAAAAGACTCTAAAACCACCTGAATCTCGGGAATAAAATCCCTGCAGAGACCAACCCTGCAGAAAGAAATGTCTCCTGTCTCTGGTCACCAGCAGAAGGGCATGAGGAAATGGAATGAGGCTTCATCAGGGTGTGTTCATTTTGGACAATATAAAAATATCTTCACAGAAAGGGTGTTCAGATCACTGAAACAGGCTTTCCAGGCAAGTGGTCACAGTATCAAGCCTTTCAGAGTCTAAGAGTATCCTGGATGCATGATTTAGTTTTAGGTAGTCTTACAAGGAACAGGAGTTGAACTTAATGATCCTTATGGCTCCCTTCCAAACTGAGAAATTCAGTGACTCTGCGCTTTTACATTGGGTGGACTCAACAGTCCCATTGCTTATTTTTTACTTATTTTGTTACTTTTGTAGTAGTATGTGGATAGAACATTACCCCAAGTCCTGAAAAAGAGCCCGTTATTTTGATAATAGACTGGCAGGAGTATGTTCAGTGATAAAGCTTTAAGTTACTGTATTTACCTCAAGACTGCAGGGTTCCTCCCGGCAACATTGCCTAAGCAGTGCAGAATAAAATTCAGATGACATAAACAGAACCCTGTGTGCACCAGGAAAAACTGTTCTCTGCTGTCCTATTTCTGTCAAGCACTGCAGAGCTAATGGGAAGGTACTCACTTGATCTATTTTCTTTTCCCAGTGATTGATTAAAGTTCCCTAGCTTTTGTGGAGGCATAAAACACATTTCATCAGTCCAGCCAGGCACCTTATGTAATTTAAGTTTGATATTTTTGAGAGTGTGTTTACCAAGATCTAAATCAACAGAATAATTCTAAGTGCTCAGCCCTGTAATGCAACCCACTGCAGGCACACATATCCTTTGCATCATTTTTTTTACGAATACACACTCCGTGTGTGAATTAAACAGGATCATTTGATAGGGCGCATTAGTAACAATGTGACCTCATTTTGTTCAGAATTCAATGACAGTTACATTAGATTTACACAATTGTAAGCAAGAAGCATTTAACCTTCCTGTAGCTCCAGACCAGAGTGCCACACAAAGTATGCTAGCTGAAAACTACTAGAGTGGTAAATATTTCGCAAAATGTCTGTGTGAGATTTATGAACTTCCCTGCTTCTGTGCATTCTTAGTAATCTACAGTAATACTACTTTTACAGATCCAGATAGTAAATCTTTTATTTCCAATAGTAGGCACTCAGTCATGAATTCAGGAGTACTCCTGTGATTAAGAACTCACCAATGGAATGGAGAGATCAATATTTTAGCCCTTCCTCAAAACACATGTAATAGAAACAGCTAAAATTTCTATAATGAAGAAGATAATATTAGCAAGATTATTTTTGGATGTGCTTTGAAATTACCAATATAGGAAAGAAAACAATAAAAGAAACAAGGAGTACTATCAATTTATTTTTCTTCAGGGGTGCTTGGACTTAAACATGAGGGAAGAAAGCAATATGCAACGGTAAAACTGTATATACAGGAGAGAGAAAATCCTCGAGGCAGAAAGACAATCTTTTTTGCTACAGTAACTGAAGTCTGTGCTCATAGCCTTTGAACATATGTGCTTCCTTATTTTCATATAACCAAATAAAAAAATGCTGCATGTAAGTGAAGAAATATTATTTTGCTGTGACATTGACTCCTTATTGCTATGGTAAGTGGCAATCCTGTCTTTCTTTCAGTTCATATTCTTGAGTAGTTCACTGTTTCATCACACTGCTTGCTATATTTCAAAGGCATATTGTCAACATCAATCCAGCTTCTATTTAAAAAGAAATGCGTGGGGAAAGGGTTAGGGAGAAAATACACGGGAAGAAGCATCTGAGTAGGCAGTTTTTTTCTCTCTCTTTGTCTGACTTCTCTGTTTAGACTGCTGTGTTTTCTATCTAGGGCAGAGACTGTGTATTCCTCACGCTTTTACATTCCTAGCACAATTTTATTTCCATCTTGGCTAGAGATTGTAGCACAAATAAATAAAAATAAATAAAAACAAAACAAAACAAAACAAAACAAAACAAAACAAAACAAAAACCACAACAACTATCTCATTATATGAAAATGACAAGTTTTTCCTTTTGGCAGTGTTTTCTTTTGCTTCCTTGTTGTAATTGCTTCTAATGGTGACCAGGAAATGACAACATGTTAAGGCAGAATGAAATAAGACACTGGCAACTGCAAGAGATAATTTGTCTTCATTTGTAAGATCTTCCCATTTGATATTTAAAATAAAATATCTTTTCAGCATTCTTAGTTTATAATTTATTTAAGGAGATTTTTGTTGTCTACACATTTTTTTTTTTTTTTTACTGCTGAAAAATTATGTGCATGCATCGCAAATATAACCTAGGAACATATGTGACTTCATAGATTTAAAGCAACATTAATTATTTTAAGCTCAGCAATAAAAACAGGAAAGATTGCCAATACCTTAATGGTCGCTGGATAATAATAAAAAGATGTGTATTCAAAAATGACAGATTTGTGTTAACTCGTGGGATGACAGGCTTTATATAACTTTAAGCAATTACAATTACTATAGCAATTACTATAGTTATTTAACTTGGTTCCTTTCCTAAAAGTCTCCAGATACTCATACAAATAATCTAAAGGACTTTTTTAGTTCAGGGAAGGGGAGAATTGGATAAAAATTATGTTAGTAAAAGGCTTCTTTGTCTTGTGTTTCTTTTTTTTGTTTGTTTGTTTACAAGCCAAAAGAGGAGTACATTTGTAACTTAGCAATAGGAGTGATTAGCTAATGTTAAAATATTGATTTTACATTAAGCAAGATAAATGTTAAAATATTGACTATGGAATGAACTTGTTATTAAGACTGTCACTTTCTAAAATGAAAAGATACTGTACTATAGGCAATCTCTGTAATTTCCATATGCAAATTTCCTACTATATTACGTCATGCAGAATTGCTTAGTCAGGCATGGAGAACTTTCAGCATGCTGCTGCTAAATAAAGGTCCAGGTTAAAAAGCTTGTTTGGATTAAATAAATTTAGGGCCCAAGTTAATGTATGAATGACTTCAAATCATGCTTTCTCATTTTTTACAGAAAATCAATCATGTGAAAAGCATGTAGGAATTTCATGAGGTACTACATAACCTTGCGCCAGAACTTACAAACTTGCTGTCACTGTGATGATCACAACTAGAATTCTTTATTCTTGGCTTTTTTCTAGCTCTCTTTGGAGATTCAGAAAACAGATGCTGTTGATCTAAATAAGCAAGTTGAAAAAGTTCCTCAGTTTTAATGTAATTTTTTTTCTTATGACAAAATGGAACTATAGTTTCTAAGTGTAATGAGGAAGGAAGGCATTCACCCTCTAATATTTTGGCACTTGCTTTTCCATGAGAGCACCCACATATTTTTGTAAACAGGATTAATTTTATTGGTCTCCTTCAAATACCTATTATTTGTATCTCTACTATTATTTTAGAAAAAAAATAGGCTTTACTGTGTGAGTAACAAAGAATCAGCCCTAGCAATGGAGTAAGATCCTCATTTCTGTGACACTGATATTGGTACACATCTTCTACCGGTCAATAGATAGGCTAGGTGTCAGCTCAGAAAAGAATGTAAAACTATACTTATGAAACTTAAGGGCAATGAATAGTTTCAAGTACAGGTGGGACCCTGAATAGGCACAAAGTTTCAGTACATTTGCTTGGAACTTTTCCTAAAAATAGGCACTCCAAAAGCACAGAAATGGCTTTCAAACCTTGAAGATACATGTTTTAGGATAAATTTAAAAAGGGGATATTTTTCAAATGAAAAAGATAAGGTTTATTGTCTTACATAAATTAACATAAAAAGGCCATGATAAAATTTTGCCCTTGCAGAATTTTTCTGATCTTTTCTGAGCTACTTATGCTTTCATGTTCAACAGCTCCTAGTATCTTCACGGACTGCAGCAAAGTCCTCAGGAAAATATCCTTCTTCTGTCACTGTGGGTGCATAGTGGCTTTTACCTTCTTTATTCACGCTTGAAAATCCCTTCGCTTTCCCTTCCTTCATCTCTGCTTGCCTACCTCAAAAGAAAGGGTCTTGGTTTCCTGGAAGAAATTTCCAGCTAACTGAGTGAACACCGATTAATCTTAGGGCAAAAGATTCTCCTGTTTACAAACACATCATGTACTCTGCAGGTAGTAAAATGCAAGCAAATGTCATATGCAATTCCTGTCGCAAAAGCGGCAAGAATTCACTTGGTGTCTTTGTACAAATGCTAGGACCCCTGTTTTCTTATCTGCTCAGCAAACACAGGCGCTGTTGGAGGGAGACTTGAAGACAATAAAGCTTTTTTTGTGTGTGTGTGTATGTGTTGTGTCCCTATGCTCTTTCCATTGAGTGGATGGCAACAGTTACCAAAAGGCCTGTGAAGGTTCACCTTTGATTGAACGTAGGTATGTTTCTTGTAGTTTTCTGAGGAACTTGTAAGCCACCAGAAGAGTTTAAAGGTATTTATAGAATCACTTACATAAATGAAATGATTGTCAAAAAATGTTCCATTAACAAGAAGCAGCAGAGGAGCTGCAGTGGAAATTTCAGTTGGTACTTGTTATGCCAAGTAAGCATAATCATGGCCCTCTTCGGGATTCTTTAGATTCTACCCCCTCAAAAAAATTCAGCAGCATTGTACCTTAGAGGCAATGCTTCTAGGTGTGGTGAGAAAGCACAAACACTTTCCACGCAGTTCAACTCATGCCATCTGTCTCCCTTGAAAAGGCAACTACTGACAAAGAGGACGGCTTTTAGACCATCAGGGAGTGTAGAGAATATGATAGAGAATAAGATTGCCCTAGATTTTTTTTTTTTAAATGAGGTTGGTCCTGCTTGAACCCACACCCACATCTTCTTTACAGAACCAGGTACAAATATATTGTCACTCTTTAAAGAAAAAAAAAAAAAAAAAAAAAAAAAATTAAATCTCTTGCTTCACTGTGTCCCATGGATTTTATCCCTAAAATGGGACAAGAAAAAAGAAAGAAGAAAGAAATGCTTCTATACAAAGCCAGAGATACTGTGACCTGAGAACATACACTTTTATAAAGAATACCATATTTCCTGCTCATTCTCTGTCTCCTCCATTTCACCTCTGTGGTGTATTGTGTTCAAAAGAAGCTATTCTGAAGCTAAAATAACCATTAAAGACTTATTCTGGATGAGACTCTGAATACTTCACAAAGCATTTTTCAAAAATGAACTTATTTTATCCTTGTGAAATAAAACAGTATGGATGAAGAGATGTAAGCCCGAAGTCAGTGAAAAAGCTGATTATAACAAAAGAATCTAATTTTTAATCTTAGATTCTTCTAGTGTTATATTGGCTCTTCTTCCTACTTTGTATTGCACTGAGACCTCACATCTCCTAACCATGGACTGAAAAAAATATTTAACAAGTATTTAACTAAAAAACCTATTTTCTGGATGATGCCTAAATACCTGTCTTTATAGAAACAAGAAATAAATCTGAAATTAAAAAGAACTGCAAAGTTAAAAAAAAAAAGTGGACATGCGCACACACACACACACACACACACACACATATATATTTAGCAAATATGAATAGTCTCTAAAGGGATAATTAGTGGAGAAAGAGTCAGGAATTTTATACTAGGCAAGAAATAGGCCAATTCAGCTGAGGTTCCCTACTGTGCTGACAGCTGGCTGAATCTTTATATATGTTAGATGTATAAGTACTAGTGATTTATTGTTTTGTTTTTCTCTAGCATATTTTGTACGACAGTGCAGGAGAAGAAACTTAATAATGATCTCCAAATTGGATTTTTTGACCCTTTATTTCTTTTGTTTGCTTGTTTGCCTTTTTTTTTTTTTTTTTTTTTTTTTTTTTTTTTTTTTTTTTTTTGGTGAGATAAGGTAGACATTTGTATGATATTCCATTTTTGAAATTAGTGTAGTCCTAAATTAACTTATTCTCCATCATGAGTAAAAGGAAACATTGTTAGTTCTCTTCAAGTACAGTGAAAACATGATTATCAAGAAGAATAATATACTAGAAAATTGACTTTACCTTATGATTTATGTCAGGTCAAAAAAGGGAAAAAAAAGAGTGTACATTTTCTCTTTTTATTTAACAAACAATTATGTACTGCAAAAATTTAAGAAAATAGTAAATATTGGTTAGGTAATTGAATTTAATCATACCTACACTTTCAAATAAGTGCTTTTCAATATATTGTCATAACACTTCCTCTCATAAACCAGTTGTGATCTGCATCTCTTCATGGCAGTATTTCTTATGTATCTATACAAGGTTTCCAATGTTGTGCTGTTGTTGTTTACTGTTGTACTGTTGCTCATTTACAGTGTGATCCAATTTGTATAAAAAATTCGTGTTTGCCATTGCACCTTTTAAAAAATTAATTGGTAACTCAATCTGCACATATTTAAGGACCTTTGCCGTAACTTTGGTGAAAATGATGATCTATTTTCAGCTAGGTTTTCAAGGTCACTCTCTATTCAGATTAATCTAACACCTTTATTTTGTCTATTTTCTCTAAAGAACCTTACTGTCTGAAAACAAAATCTTGTGTGAAGTGAAGTCTGCTAGATTCCAGCCCTGCCTCCCCATAGAAGTGTCTGTGGAGGTGAGGTAGATGTTCCATTCTAATTCTGAGTTAAGCAGTCTGTTATAAAGACAGCCTGATGAGGTTGTAGTGAGTCAGAAAACCACCAAGAAAGACAAGGAAGGCTGACGATATGATCTTATGAATGGAACACAGGTGGTTATGATGGGAATTTAGAGTTCTGCTCACAGGCCACAAAACTAGGACTTTCCTCCTGGTTAGGGCCTGTTATAAATTACACAAACTTTCCAGGATGCAAACCAAAAATCTCTCTCCTGTCTTTCCCCATCTCTATGTCAGGTAAAAAAATTTGCTAGAGAAATGAGGCTGTTCCACTCACTCTGACTCATTGATCATATTTTTGCATAGGCTCAAAAAGAAGTCCAGCATTTGCTTCAGGTGGATAAAATAGTCACCTCTTTTCCTCTCTTTGTACACCACCATTTCAAAGTCATAAAATTAAATGTAATTATTTAATCATACCATTTCTGGGCTTTTACTTATTGTCATTTGCTATACTATTAGTTCTTCATTATTTTTACCATGCACAAATTGCATCTTGAATCAGCTTTTTTGGGTTTGGCCCAAAAGAAGGTTAAGAAATAAATAAAAAACATCCTCATGATCTCATCTGCTATAACAGTTTTCTGCCATTTCACTCAGCTTCCCACACAGAGCTCAGTACTGCCCTAAATGCACTAAGTTGTTCCTGGGTTAGTACCTTCTCTTCTCACAGCTAAATAGCCCATACAGCTGATTCTGTTCTTGTTCTATTTTCTCTTTGATGTTCTCAAACTCTCAAAAAAGTCAGGCTTACTATGACCTTCCGGAATTTTTTAAATTATATATTGCACAAATTATTTTTTCTCTGGGATTTTCAATATTTTTTTCTCTAACACAAATTTTTCTATCCATTTCTATTTTAACAAATAGCACTATTTTCCTCTTCTTGCAATGAATGATTATCATTGCTATACGTAATCACCACATACTTAGGGAAAGACATTTTTTACCTTTATTATTCACTATGAATTTTGAACATAATTTTCACTCCCAAAAAGTCGTTATATGGATTGAAACAAAGAAATACTGTGATTGTTAAATATATTTCCTTGTGGACTCATCATTCATTATATAGGTTGATTGTGGGTCAGTAGGCTATATTAGATTCTTCCTATAAAGCACTCTGATACAAGACCTTTTTGGAAGGTAATTGATTTAAGTATCAAACACCAAATTTTGATCAACAATTACAGTGGTGACACTCATTATTTTTCAGGCTGTAACAACATGGTGTGCAATTTTGCATGCCATATGATACTCACCCACAGTAACTGAAAGTGACAACTTGTCTTGCCTCAAAGTGATTGCTTTGTATCCTAACAAGGTGAAAAATCACAGCGAAAAATCAGATAACACACCACAAATGGATTGTATTTTCTCAGTTAGGTAGACTAAAGAGAGGAGTAGTACACCCTTATTAACTGTACCAGTCATTAGTTGAAGAATGTTTGCATTTAGATAAGAACAATGCTTATAATACACGATAATAAAAGAATGGAGTGCATCCTTCCCTACATAAAATATAAGAAATTTCAATCTTCTCAAGTATAAGGGAAATTAAGATTTTCGGATTAAAAAAACTTGAAGTAACATGAAGAAAGAAATTATGCAATGCACAGCATAAATTATGAGGAATGACATGAAACATAAGTAACTTGAAAATAAAATGCTAAAATATGAATTTTTGTAACATGTCAGTATGTACAAGAAAAAGTTGAAAACCACCTTATTTTCCTGTATTATGCAAATGATATATTTTGAATCATATCTCAGCTTTAAGCACTAAAGTTCATTAAAAGTGTACACAGATTGCTTAATTTGTTACTAAAGTAAAGCGTTTTTTGGCAAGAAGAGTGAGAAGAACTGCCTGTTTAAAAAAAAAAAAATATATATATATATATGGAAACCTTTATTGAAATTTATGGTGTAGGCAAAGTGCATTCTTTTGACAATGAGGAAAATTCAGTAAAGCTGACATTAGAATTCAGCTTTACAAAATTTTACAGACCCTTTTGACTTCAAATATCTTGGCTTCTATTTATAAACCAAGTTTATTTGCACACCTACTGATACATAGGAATATAAAATGCTTTAGGGCAATCAGAAATTAATACTGTACCTTCCTCAAGGTTTATTTGATATGCAGATTTCCAACTTGTACTGTCAGATATTCTTTGGTGAGGGGCAACCTCACCAGTTCCCATGACAGGATAATCCCTGCCCTGGTCCTGCTGCCCACATTATTTCCAATACTGTCCCGGATGCCATGGGCCTTCCTGGCCACCTGGCCACACACTAGCTTCGTGTTGATCAGCATCCCCAGGTGCTTCTCCATTGGCAGCTTTCCAGTCTTCCCTGAGTGCCGCATGAGGATGTTGTGAACAAAGTGCAAGACACAGCACTTGCTGAACCTCATACCACTATCTTTGTTCCATTAATCTGGCCTGTCTACATTCCTCTGTTAAACTACTAGATGTTCAGTCAAGTGCTGTGATTAAAGTATCTAAAGAAGAAATCTGGTCTTACTACTAGAAAAATTCATGGCCTCTGTGTATGAAGATTGAAGGCAGGTGCCAAGAGGATGGTGCCAAACTCTTTTCAGAGGTGCCCAGTGATAGGATGAAAAGCAAGGGTCATAAATTAAAACATAAGTTTCATCTCAATATGAGGAAGAATTTTATTACATTGAGAGCAGCAGAGCACTGAAATTGGCTGTCCAGAGAGGTTGTGCAGTCTCCCAGTCTGGACATATTTAAAACCTGACTACAATCTTATGTCACCTGCTGTTGGTGACTTTGCCCTGGCAGGAGGGTTGGACTGGATCTCCAGAGGTCTCTTCCAACCCTAAATTTTCATTGATTCTGTGGCTCTGTGACAATGACAACTTCCACACCAGTGCTCACTACAACCTGTTGTGACTTTCTAGAAGCATCTTTTTGGGTAATTCAAAGCAAGAAAAACTCCTTGGTGACTGCTTAATGAGTTTGGAAGGTCTGGGATATTTGTGAAGCATTTTTTGTAACCTAGTTAATTTATATTGCTACAGTACTCAGAGGAACATAATCCCATTCTCCATGTTGCAATACAGTACATTCTAGGATTATGTCAATTTTCTAACAGTTGCCAGAGATCTAGGTGAAAATGCCTTGTGTAATTGTGCATGTGTGTGTGTATGCTTGTCACTTCTCACGTATAGAGATTTTAGGCAAAAGCTTCAATAATACTAATATAAGGAAAATTTAGATATGTGAACACAAAAAATCCAGGGCAGCAAAAAGTGTGTGCTGCATTTCAAAAGCAAATACCTTATTTTTTGTGAATACCTTACTTCTTATGGATCTGGAAACTCACATTTCCAAAAACGAACCTCCAAGAAATTCAACAAACTGATATTCTTTTGCATGCACGGATGACTATCGTCTCATCAAATGACAGCTTTTCTACAGGGTTTTTTTATATTGAAGAAAGCTAGAACAAAGCTTTTGTTTTATATTGAAGAAAGCTTTTAAACAAAGTTTATCAAGGGCTGTGAATCTAGTTGACAGCTGAGGAGCACACAGAAGCCTAAAGCAAGTACTTAGACACTACAGAGCATATGTAGGTTAGTGATATTTCTCCTGTGGAAAAAAAAAAATGTGTCCTATAAAATATTCCTGAAGAGTTCTAGCATTAAACAGAGGACAGGCAAAAAGTACCATCAAATAAGTGTTAGGGAACAGGTGGTGCTCATGTAACATGGATTATTAGTTCTGGAAACAAACTGCAAGGAAATATCATTTCTGGTTGTGTTTTTTTTGGTTTTTTTGGTGTTTTTTTTTTTGTTTTTTTTTTTTTTTTAATTTATTTTTTATCCATGTGCTCTAGTTGACAGGCAGGAAATACAGAGGTCATTGTAATAATACAATAGTGTTTTGCCATTCTGCACTTCTGGAGGCACCAGCTTTATTAAGAATTATTATTAAGAATAGTGTTCTTTTCTATCGACTGAAAGCAAGGAGACAAATTGTTGGGGATTCAGCTTGTTTGTGTTTTTGTTTGTTTGTTTATTTGTTTTGTGGGTTTGTTTGTTTTGGGTTTTTTTTGTGGGGGTGTTTGTTCTTGGGGGGGTTGTGGTTGGTTTGGGGTTTTTTTTTCCTTTTTTCCTTTTTTCTTTTGATCTTCATTTAAGACATAACAGAATTCTGGTCTCCTTTTTTTGTTGTTGTTGTGTGGGTGTGGGTTTTGGTGTTTTTTTTTTTTTTTTTTTTTTTTTTTGTTGTTGTTGTTGTTGTTGTTTTTTGTTTTTTGTTTTTTTTTTTTTTCCTTATGCCAGAAGAGAGAAAAGAAAAGAAGAAAGCAACCCATAAATCTGAGAACAAGATATTCCAGAAAAATTTATTTTCAGGTGAGAAAAGACATACCTTTTTCTTTCTTGAGGCACTAGTTATTCAGAGTTTCTTTTAGTCAGGCAAAGGGCAAATCGTACATGAAACAAGCTACAGATGGATGTAGTAATATTGTCAGATCCTAAGAAGTAAATCCTACAGTGATGCAGATAACAAATGAAATATAGTACATAGGCTTGTCTCCTCTATTTGTGGTGAGCAGGCCAGGAATATAAGAATATAATAAAATAAAGCAGTAGAGGAAAAAACCCATCAGGCATTAAAAAAAAAAAAAAAAACAAACCAACCCCCCCCCCCCAAAAAAAAAAAAACAAAAACCCAACCAAACAAAACCCACAACCAAAAAACAAACAAACAAAAAACCCACCCCCCCCCCAAAAAAAAAAAAAAAAAAAAAAAAAAAAAAAAGGCAAAAGGTTGAGAGGAAGAAGATAATAATACTGAGAAATTTTCTAATAGGGAGGCTTTTCTTAGTTTCCAGAGGGTAATCTTGCAGTCATCATGTCAGAGAAAAGTCAATGGAAAAGTAGCAAAACATTAGCAAACCCTTTGCTCTCCATTCCCCTTTATACTACTGTGTTATTTGGCAGGAATCTGCCTTTTGACAGCTCAAAACACACTCAAGTGTTTTCCATCTAGTTTCCTCATCTTCTGACATATTGACATTGCTTTCAGGGTTACTAACAGATGAAAAGTTAACTTGATATACCTATCATTTTTTTCTTATTTATACTGTGATTCATTTGCCCTTTTGGGAAATGCTGAGAAGCTTTAGAAGGGTATAAAATTGCAAAAACGAAGTAATTTTATTTTTCCAATTACTGCATAAGTTTTCCACATATGGTTCACTGCCTGTTTGTTTCAGGATCTTCTTAAACTTGAAGGACAGAAGAAAAGAAAGACCAGAATTTGCTATTTACTATCACATACTTTAAACTTTTCAAGAGGTCATCTCACACTGCACCGCACTGAGAACTTTGATATGGTATACTGCTTCGGAACCTCAGCTAATCCATCACCTGGTGGCAGGCTGCACACAGTTAGCATTAAAAGAGAACTTCATCTGTCAGATTCAGATAAGAATCTATACCTATTTGTTCATTTTGTGATACTTTAGACAGAGGTATAAACAACTACTACAAGACATCACTGTAAAGACTGATGTTATTTGTCTGTGTACTATGGGGGATACCAATTCAGACTGACCACATCATTAGGTGTTATTGAACTGTTCCAGCACTTAAACAGTGGTACATCAAAATATGGTCTTGGCTGCTACACAAACTGTAGCTATGCCTCTTTTCTCTGTACCTTGAACATCTTAATTCTATGCTAATGCCGCAGGGAGGCCTGCAGAAATAATGATGTCGGGTAGCTTGACCACTGCTGTCAAGATTCATGGAAGTTCTGAACATGAAAAATGAGGATCCCTTTTCATTAAAGACAATTAAATACTTCAATACATGATAGGAAAGCATTCTTCATCACACTAATGAAATGTGTGATAAAATGTTAGCTTAGACAGTTCAAAAGAACTCACAAGCTGAGATGTGATACCATGCTTAGACTGATCAAAGATCTTTTGCAATGGTAACAGCTCCCATGTTCAGTGACCAGAAAGCATATTCACTAAAAATGGTGAGCTTGCCAGTCTCGATTTATTCCTCAGAAGTTCCCCAAACTGAAAATGTAGTGTAAATGGGTTACATAGGAAATTACATCTGTTTTGAGGTGAAACTCAAAAGAACTTAGCTTCAAATTTGCATTATCCCTGATTCATTCCTAAACCCCAAATATGATTTGTTTTCTAAATTCTTGATCTTCATCCTGCTTGTGGTATTGAAACAAAATAGGAAGAAAATGCTCCTTATCAGACCAGGAATCTGTATTTGTCAGGAATCAGCATTATGAAGGTTCATATCACCCTTCTCAATTATTTTCCATCTATTTTAATTATTCTCTGACATATTGGCATTGCTTTCAGGGTTTTCTACAGTGAAACATTAACTTGATATACCTATCATCTGTTTCTTTTTTATACTCTGATCCATTTAGTCTGGAAAAATGCTCTGTATCAGAGCATTTTCATGCTTTCCTTAGATATGCAGGAGATTACATCAATTTATTCTTCATATTATATTTCATACTATATTGCACATGAAGTACCAACTAATTGTCAATGAATATATGAGAAATAAGTTTCATACAAGACTGATTATTGTTTTCTTACTTTCTAGAAAGATTATGATCCTTTAAATATTTAAGTAATCTTATTATTTTTATACCTGTTCTAAATGCAAGGTTTAAAATATAATGAAATTTAAATTTTAAATATCTTCTTAACTAGAGTATTCTATACTTTTGATCTGTGGGACAGGACTGATTAGTGCTAAAAGACACCCTGTAACTGAAACTTTTCCATCTCATTTTCAATACAGCTGCATTTCCTGTGTGAACTAAAGGAAAAGTGTTTCTGAACACAGTTTTAGGCACTGGATTACTGATCAGTACAGGCTGTACTTGGGGAAGATATTTGTTTTACTTATTTTTGACTGTAGGAGGCCTACCATTTTGAATTATGTAAAGACTGCCAGAATCCAAACCCATCTTGTGAAATTATATTAGTGTGGAGGAACAGGAATTATTTAGATTCTGCTGTTTACAAATTAATCTGGTTTTGTTAGAAGAAGACAGTTTATAGGCAAGTTTTTAGGTAAAAACTGATTCCTCATTAAGAGCATTCTGAAAAAAATAAAACACAAATTTACTATTTTTAATGTTCTACAGACCCTAAGGTCTGACAAGTGCAGATAAATCAAATCATTATTTTGCATATTTGAGGAATCTGCCTAATACCATTTACATACTCTGCCTTTTTTTTTTTTTTTTTTTAAAAAGTAAAGCATTCTTGTCATGCTTTCCTCTGAGAATCTTACCACAGCAGCGTGTGTATATTAAAATAATTAAATCTTTCATCTTCATGAGAACCTAGTAATTTTAAAAATACAGCTTTAAAATATTTACTACTACCACAATTTGTGTGGTCATTTCCTGCCTTATATGCTAGGGAACAAGAAAATTTCTTAGCTAATGCAGCTATCTTAACATCTTTGTTAAGATGATGACGAAATTGTACCTGTCATTGAAAAGCATGTGATGTAGCATTAAAAATAATTGTAAAAGTTATCAAGGGGAAGAAAAAGGCAATGCATTCAAAATTTCTAAGATCTACCATTCATGAAAATGGTGAAGATTATAGAAGAAATGGAGGAAAATATTGTCACAAAGCATAGTAAGTTTTGTAATTCCATGCATATGCAAGAATATTACCTTAGATGGGTGTACTGTATAGAAGAGACCCTCTGACACTGCAGAAGAAGACACAAAAATAATAGTAGGATGGCCTTATTGCCTAAAAATATTAGCACTGCTGTATGTCAGACCATAACGTGACAGAATATATAGACTACTGATTTCCAGGAAATAATAGTGGAGGAAAATATTCAGGTCTGCTCTTCACCCCAAAGCAACACTTAGCTGAATGCTAGTTGCAAATTTTTTACATGCATTCGATATTACACTGTAAGCATTGAGTAATTCTTGGTGCTACTCTTGTTTTGCAGTAAGACCAACATTTTTTCTTGTAAATGTTTGTGTTTGGATATTTTTTATTATGTGTAGAAACTCTGAAGTCAGCGTGTACTGAGCTTTTTTATGCTAGCAAGGCCTTGTAACGTTGAATCTAGCCTTAGAAAGCTTATGCAGTTCCTCATGCAGAAACTTAGTCACATAACCTGCTGGTCAGGAATTTAGAAGACAGCTGGAGAAGTTATGACCTCTTGATGACATAATGAGCTCTATCCCTACTATTCTGTGTTTCTGCCTTCCAGCTTTGCCCTTTTTTTCTGACTTTTTACCTTTTTCTACTATTTTTCATATGGAGCTACTGTTTACTCAATGGTTCCAGTCCTTTGTTTCTTTTCTGATGCTTCATGGTCTTCTCATGCAAAGCACAACAACTTTTTCTTAAAGTAAATCTAAATTGAGATGCCATGGCTGTGGTATGCAAAACTAACTTTGAGGCCCTGTCACCTGAACGCTTGGCTTTCAGGGAAATAAAGAGTGGGAAATCAATCAATATGAGTTGACCCTGCAGATCTTCATCTCCAGCCCTCATTTAGATTGTTCCTTATACTCTCATCCTACAGTAATTAGCCAGACCACATTTCTGCCAAACCTCCTGCCTCATGCTTAATCTGCCCCTTATAGTATTTCCAGGTAAGAATTGATGAAGTTGTTCCATTGATTATTTAACTGCTTGGTAACACTACCTTGCTTTGTCTCATTGCACATATGAAGCTTATGGCTTATGTCGAGGAGAAAAATCAGGTAGTGTATGTCTCCAGTTTCACTAATGCAGACATATTTTTCTTTGCGGTTTGCTGCTTATGCCAAAGACATCTCAATATTAGGATATTTAATTATATGTTTAGGTCCTTCCACTGCCAACTCAGCTGGCCTTTACATGGCTTAGGACCTTTTTCATAAACAGTGATAAAGAGAATTTCTGGCCTCCGTCCTTCTGATTTTAAATGATTCACATACATATTTTTTTACACTTCCATGAATATCATGCTGGCAATATGCCTAGTAGCTCTAAAGAGGCTGTATACTGATGTTTATCATAGGACACCATTGAGAACACAAACCAGAATGGGTTGAATTTCATCACCAATTAATTTCAGAAAAAAGAAAATAGTCACAAGCAGCACTTCAAGCAGAAGCACAAAGTATTTTCTGCTGCTAATTTTGATGTTAACATCTAGGGAAGCATATAGTTCTGTTTTTATAACCATTAGTTATATGCTGAAAAATTTCAGGGAATCTTATTTTTCCCCCGGATGCTTTCTTCGATTTGATTAAAATAATGCACTAAACATTTTTAAGAAGCATATTCTATTCCCTAACTGGCACCCCTATCCACCCCAAAAAATAAATCACACCAAAAAACTTAAAAAAAAAAAAAAAAAAAAAAAAAAAAAAAAAAAAAAGGGCTTAAAACAGTTGGTTGTTCTGAAAACAAATGTGTTGATTTATTTTGTTCTTCTTTTTAGCATGAGATGTGTGGTGTGCTATTTCTAAATAAATGGTGCCATAAAACAAGCATATGCTGTTCTATATCATGCACTGCAGGTGCTGCAGTACAGGGTTGCATAATGTGCCACCTGAAACTCAGAGAAGCAATTTTTTTTTTTTAAAACAGCAGATTGTGGAGGCCTAGCTCATGCTGATAAGCACCTACTGACGCAAGCAGTTCCATTAAAGCCCCTCCTTTCAAGTAAGTGTGAAGTTAGATCACTAAGTTTTATAGGCCATCTCTGAGCTTCCAGTACATTTTGGCATTAAAAATCACATACTGACTCATATATTTTTAGATTTTCTAACCATATAAACTGTGTAGAATATGGAAGGTGTTGGCAAGAATTTAGGATTTAAAATGTTTCACATTACAATATTTATTAGGTTAAATCTTATAAGCGTGAAATTCAAAAGACCTCTGCTGTAAGTGCAGTCTTTTACTTATGCTAACATTGAACCTTATTGATATATAGGTCACATACATTTTTAGGTAGATGACAGGACAGAGGACTTACATACGCTTGCCATATATGAAGAAGAGCAGTCTTAGGCAAATGGTAACAGTACCTACTAAGGAAGGTAGGTAGGAAACTCATGGTGGTTTTCTGCCCCAGACAGGTAATTCAAGTCTGTATTATAAACTACAGCACTTCTCTGTTTACAGAATGTGGAATTCTGCTGTGCTGCCTGTGATAAATTGTTTTAATCTGTACTGAAATGATTTCTGTTTAGCTCTTCCCAAGCCTGCTGCTTTCAGAATCTGAATTCTTTGTGACAGGCCATTCCAAATTTATTTGGCATAATATGAATTTTCTGCCTACACAAAAAAAAGGACATTCCAACAATACTGTTGTGGTACTTGGTTTTGCAAATCTTCTCACACCACCTATGTAGAAAATTGTGGAGGAAACTAGACCTGATTTAGACAGAATTGGTAAGTTAGTTGTCAATTACCTAGACTGAAAGCAGTTGTGGTATAACACCAGCTGCAAATTAAATTCTCACCCGTCCCATTCCAGCCCTCCTTCCAGTAAGAGAGGGACAAAGGAAGAGCCTACGGGTTGTGATAACAATTTAATGAAAGAAAAAAACAGTGGAATAAGAAATTCACAGTAACAGCAGTTAACTAATAACAATAGTATAAAAAGAGAGAAGGTGTTTTACCCACAAAAAAGGTGTTCACCACCTTTACTTAGTTCCACATGGCTGCTGGGACAAAGATAAGATGGCAACCATTCCTGCACTACCAGCTTAATGTGATTTCCCCAGACAAAGTTTAGATGGAAACTGTTCCTGCAGTCTGTGCTGCATGGCTGCAAGGACAAAGGCAAGATGGGGGCAAAGGGGCTCCTACAGCTAGCAGTTCCCACCCGTGAAGCCCAGACAATGTGAAATAATGATGGACAAAGCACCCAAAAGCTCCATTGTCTATATTGCACTGCCCACTTTTCTGAACTGCTGTGCTCAGTTGTGGTTCTAAGTATTTGGCTCAGCTCATGCCCTTGCACTTTGGTCTGCCCCTGTTTCACTCCCCACAGCTGCCCCTAGCCCTCCACTGTTCCTTTCCCTCCCCTCAACTCCACTGGCTGTGGAGCACACACGCGGGTCTTGGACACACCACCAATGTTGTTTTGTTTTGTTTTTTTCTTAAAGTCGGGCACCCACTCCAATTGGCTCAGGCTCGTCATCTCTTTTCTCAGAGCAGCATCTCAGGCTCATTAATTCTTTCCTTCAGCACCATGTCTTGAAAGCATAGCTTGAAGAAACAGGAAGGGGGCCAGCAATTGCGGCAGAAGACTGGGTCTGCAAAAGCTGATCCTGACACCTTTCCACTCGAGAAAGGGAAGGAAAATTATGGACTTCTTAGGGTGCGCTTTCTCCTTGAAACCATGACCTCCAGCATCAATGTATGGTATAGAATAACAACCTAGGCACACCATGGTGCTAAACTCCACCTCTTCCCTCAAACCAGGACAAAGGAACCACAGGTCTGGAACCTGATTTCAAAGTAGGGGGAATGCACAATGACATCATGGATGCATAGTGACTGTAATCTCAAATGAGGCAAACAGGTCCAGTTGCTAAACCTGTTAGTAATATAAACATTACAGAGGAAATAAAGAAAAAATCCTCTAGATTTTTCTCACTGTATTTCTAATGAAAGACCACTTAGCACATGATCATCAAATCAAATTGTCCAAATGCAATGCAAACCAAATATTTTATGCATTGCCTTAAGTGACATAGTAATTGCCTCTTGGATGATAATTGCAGGTTTGGTGTACACAGCTAGATTTTGACAATGGTTGTACAAAGACACAACGTTTTCCATTGTCATGTAAGGACTGAGTTACATAGTATAGGGTCAAATGTTTACAAAACACCTTATGCACATACATATATATTTATAGATATAAAATGCAACATCTGTGTAGTATGTGTACTGAGTATATATATATCTATATGTGTATATCAGACACGTATATTTTGCTGTTAGGGAACTTCCCTGTCCAGCCATTTAGGAACAACTCTGCCAGTCACTCTCACACCACATCAGCTGGGACAGAGGTGCACATTCACCCCACTCACAGTGTCAGATGAGGTTTTCCCTCCATAGTGGATCAGCCTCAGATTTCCCACAGCAGAATCTCAGACATCTAGATCTTATGATTAAATAAGAATGATTAAACAAGAAACAGCAAAATAGCGTCTTAAGCTGGGTGCCTGCAAGGAGAGACCCCAAACAAAGGATCCCCTGGGATTTGTACACTGGCATCCTAAGCACAGGAAAGTCTGGAGTCATAGGCTCCTGCTCTGTCCCTCAGCCCCCCGACTAGCCCCAGGTCCCTGGGCGCTTTTTATTGAAAAAGATTGGCAGTTTATGGCCTCTTGCCCAAGACTCAGACTCCTGCTTGTGCTCCTGCCCCACAGAATTCACCCTGCAGTTCACACTACAGTTTGCACACTGAGCTATCTGCACTGAACATATTCCTCAAAAGTACGTAAGTGTTTAAAAACACATATACATAAATATATATTAGATATAGAAGCTAAATCACTTAAGTAAACCCTGACTGAAAATTGAGTGTGACCACAAGAAAATAGGCTAAAATCCTTAACTGCGTGCTTGTTGGTGGGTGATGTGATAAAAATAGAATCTTCCTATTCTAATCTTCTATTCTTAGTCTAAATTTTTCCTACAAAACAAATTAAGGGTGTTATCATCAATATAATTCTTGGTACCACATTTACTTCCCTGTAGATGAGTGATTATTTCACTGCTTTGCACAGAATCACGTAATTATTTAGCTGAGATCACATAGTTGAACCTTTGACTGATCACCACCTTTTCAACCTGACCATAGCAATAAGTGCCACTTCTAGTTGTTTCTGGATTACCTCTGGGAATAATGACTCCACCACCTCCCTGAGCAGTCCATTCCAATGTTTAACAACCTCTTCTGTGTAGAAATTCTTCCTGATGACCAACTTGAACCTTCCCTGGAACAGCTTGAAGTGTCATCTTGTCAGTAGTTGCCTGGGAGAAGAGGCCAACCCTCACCTGGCTACAACCTCCTTGAAGGGAGTTGTGGAGAGTGATGAGGTGCCCTCTGAGACTTCTTTTCTCCACGATAAACAACCCCAGCTCCCTCAGCCACTCTTCATAGGACCCTTAATCCCCTCATCCAGATTATCAATAAACATATTAAATGGGGCTGGGCCCAACACAGACCCCTGGAGGACAGCACTAGTGAGCAGCCACCAGCGGGATGCAGCACCATTCACCCCTCTCTGGGCCCGGCCATCCGGACGGCTCTTAACCCAGGGAAGGGTGCTCCCATCCAAGCCGTGGGCTGCCAGATTTTACAGGAGAGTGCTGCGGGAGATGGTGTCAAAGGCCTTGCTGAAGAACAGGCAGACAGAGCCTTCCCCTCTTCCACCGGGCAGGTCAGCTGGTCATAAAAGGAGATAAGGTTGATAAGGCTGGACCTGCCTCTCCTAAACACATTCTGGCTGGGTCTGAGCCCTTGGGTGTACTGTATGTTTCATGTGATCGCTCTCAGGATTATCTGCTCCATAACCTTGCCAGGCACTGACACCAGGCTGACAGGCCTGTAGTTCCCTGGATCCTCCTTCTGGTCTTTGTTGTGGATAGGCACCCCACCAGCCAGTTGTCTGGGACCTCACTGTTTAGCCAGGACTGATAATAAATTATGGAAAGAGGGTTAGCAACCTCTTCCACCAGCTCCCCTAGTACTCTTGGATGAATCCCATGTGGTACCATAGATTGTCAACCATCTAAGTGGCACAGAAGGTCACTAATTACTTCCTCCTAGATTTTATGGGGCCTGTTTCTCTTCCTATCCTTGGCTACCAACTCAGGAGGCCAGTTGCCTTTGAAGATAAACAGTGTTTATATCAAAGACTGAGGAAAAGAAGGAATTAAGTATATAAACCTTTTCTGTTTCTTTGCTGGCGATGTTCTCCACAGTGTTCAATAAAGAATGGAAATTTTGCTTGGCTCTCCTTTTGTTATTAATTTACTTATAATAACAATTTTTATTGTCTTTTACAACAGTTGTCAGATTGAGTTCTAGCTGAGATTTCACCTTTCTAATCTTTCTACATGACCTAACAATATCTTTGTACTCTTCCTGAGTTGTCTGCTTCTCTTTCCAAGGTCATACACCCTCTTTTTTGTTTTTCCCCTGAGTTCCTGCGAAAGCTCCCTGTCCAGTCTGCATGGCCTTCTACCCCACTTGCTTGTCTTTTGGTGCTTGGCAATGTTCTGCTCTTCCACAATTTCTTTCTTGTTGCTGTGTGTTATTTGGTTTCATATTGTATTTCATTTTTATATTGGTTTGTTCTGTACTCCCCTGTTCTCCTGGAAAATGTTATATCCTGAAGTTTGTCCCTGCCCTTTTCCCCGCCCATCTTCCCACATTTCTCCCAGTCCCCTTCTGCGGGCCCTGTTTACCATTCGGCTGTCCCACCCAGGTTCTGGAGGGTTCAGGTAAAAGACATCGAAGGATATGGCAAGGGCCAAGGAGGTCCCTCCCTTTATGTTCCCCACTGGTTCCCTTGAAAGTCCCTCCAACCCTATTCTACTCCCACATTATCCCTCATTGAGTATTGGTCTGTCCCCTCCCTTAGCCCCTTCCCTGGATATAAGCCAAAGCAACGCGAGGTCAGGCCTCTTGATTCGGGACTCTTGATCTGGGCTGGGTTCTGGGGCAGGACCACAGAAGAAAGCCTTGGTTTCACCCCCGGATGAAGCGCAGAGCTTTTCCTTTGCCACCGACAGGGTCTCGCTCTCTCGTGCTAAGGGAAAGGTTCTCAGTTGCCTCCCAGGTTTTTAGGACCTTGAGAAAACTCCTTCTGTCACTTGTCTCAGGCTAGCCGGAGTGAAAACAGAGCCGGGGTGCTCCGTGGGAGAGACAAGAGACAGACCATTTTGTTAAGGACTGTTTCCTAAAAGAGTCTCCAAACCAGTGTCCTAATTATTCCAAGGGCTGCCTTCCAGAAGTCCAAAGTAGATGGTTTCTTGACTATATTCCTTTACCAAGAATTGAAACTATCATTTCATGGTTGCTGTGCCTGAGGTAGCCTCCTACCACCACATCTGTCACCAGCCCTTCTCTGTAAACTGCAGGTCTAGCAGGGCTTCACTGCTGATAGATTTTTACCAGCTGTGTCAGGAAGTTATTTTCCATGCATTTCAGGAAACTTCTTAGATTGCCTCGTCTCTTCTGTGTTACCAGCAGAAGTCCATCAGGTTAAAGAAAAAGGGCTGATGATGGTGAAACACCAGCCAGCTGCTAATAGAATATTTCATCCACATCTTCATCCTGGTTGGGTGGTCTATAACAGACTGCCAGGAGAATATCTGCCTTGTCAGTCTTCCCCTGTCTCTCACCCCTGGCTTCTCAACCTTATCACCACTAGCCTTGAGCGCTATACAGTCAGAACACTCTCTACTGAACCACCCCACCTCTTGTTCATCCCTGTAACTTCTGAAGAGCTTGTAGCCATCCACTGCAGCACCCCAGTCATGTGAGTCATCCCACTACACTTCCATGAGGGTGACTATGTCATGGCTTTCCTGCACCACAGTGCCCTACAGCTCCTCTTATTTTTATCCGTGCATTAAGGTAGATGCACTTCAGCTGGGCCTTGTCTTTCTACTTGATACACTTTGTGGGAACTTTTACATCTAAAGGATATTTCAAGTGATGCAATAACTTGATATCTAGTGATACCACGTATGCTGCTCCCCATAGACTGTTTGAATGTCTATGATACCATTTTTTATTCCTCCACTTTCTACTAAGAGTAGAAACTGTTGTAAGACAGTTGAAGTGAGAAAACAGAGACACTGCGATTGTTCTATTCAAAGCTTTCACAGAGGAAATGTATTTCAGAGTATGACATTTCCTTTATTTCTATAATACTATTCTTTCTTCACCCAAAAGGGTATTAAAAAAAAAATCTGCATTTTTAAAAATGAAGATTTGTAGTACCTTGGGACCCTTTTTAGTGATTTTTCTTTCCCTCACTGTATTATAAAATCAATTAACCTGTGACACTCTTGAAAGAAAGATTCATCTGTAAGGTGATTATGTTTTGTGATTATGTGATGCACTGTTTTATGTATGTGTCAGTGTTATGTGCATCCTTACTACCTGAGTGTCAAGAGTGTGTGACTCTTTCCATCTACAACATACAGTTAAATCCCATTTTTATGAATTTGAAAGAGTTCAGGGCATACCCTTACTTTGTCCCAACCTGACAATAGAATATGACATCTCATTTGCATCTGACATTCCTAAGTGCAAATGCATTTTCTGTTTTATGTACAGCCACAGCAGTACTTGTGGAACTGGACATACTGTGAGGCTCATGGTAGTAAAGGAGTTGGGCCACCTAAAATCTGATGTAACACTTGTTGAAAATAAATCTACCATAAAATTATCTGCTGTAAACAAATTAAAATTGAAAACACTGCTCAGTCATATCATTTTTATGTAGATTCCAGATATAGTAGTCTACCAGTAGAGCCTATGTGCCTGTGGATTTTGTGAGGACCTGGCAAATCTGGCAGATGGTTGCTGGTTAGCCTAAGCACCTACTCTCAGTAAGCACATAAAACCCCACTCATATACAGTACATATATGTGCATGTACACTGATCAGCACTAGCAGAGACCATAGCACTCTTTCAGACACACAAAAATAGTACTTATAACCTCATGCCATTTCCCTCTCTGGCTGGTCAAGGGGAGAGGTGCTTAGTGGTTATCCATAGATGTACATAACAATGCAAAGTGATCCCTCCAGCAACAGGGCTCAGACATGGTCTCTTCTGTTGCCTCCCCCGGGTTTCAGTTCCCCCAGTGGCTGCTTCCTGGACATGCAAACACCAAGGACACAGATGTACCCTTGCCATTGGTATAGAGTTCCTTGAACACATGCACAAGTGTGAACCTCCTGGCACCTGTGCTTAGACATGAGGTTTGTCAGGGGACTTCCCCTGGATCCTCCTGTCTCTCTCTCACACCCTTCCTTGCATGCGCACACACATGCATGCCCACACAGTCACTGGCAAGTCTTTCACATGACCTGCACCTCCACAGTACCTTTTGTGTTAGGATTGGAACACTACTGCCTGCAGGAACCAAGCCCTCCATGTACCTCCTGCTTGGAAATATCCACAACCTGGGGTACTTGCTCCTTTCCTGTCAGGTCAGGCTACACATTTTCTGGTGAGCACCGACAGGCACATAAAGCTGTCATGGCTTCAGGGCTGCCATCATGGACACACAGACCCTGACCCACAGTCCTCTCCCACAGCCACATGAGACAGAGTTCCTTGCCCAGGAAATAGAAGGGGAGATCAGAGAAAAGACAGGGTTGGATCACACGTGGCAGGTGCTGGGCATGACCCCATAAACACACTGGCCATCTTCTGCTCACAGTTGATGGCCCTTTGTATCACCTTTGAAACCTGTTTTCCTATGCTTTCTTTGCCTCAGATCACACTGATCCCCAAGTCTCTGTCCACTGGTTCTTCCACTGCACATCCCTATAAGCCTTGTGCTCCTTCACCCCGTGAACTACCTCACACAGACACACACACACGGGTAGTCATGTCTCAGTTTGTGGGGAGATCCGGAGAGCCCCCCAGCCTCACAGTGTTGGATGTAATCTGGTCCAAGAACTGACACTCCCTGGGACTTCCTGGGAGCCTTGAAAGTGCTGGAGGTGCTATCCTGGGTATCAACATACCCTACCCCCAACCCCTGGTGTCTCTGGGGTCCTTTTTATGGGTGGAGATGGTATAACACGGGTAATACCATCTCCATGGTATTACAATAAATATATTTATTTTTTTTCTTTATCCTCTTCTTTTCTCATGGATATATACTGTTTTATCACATAACATTCATAGTTCTACCAGGAAACCCAGAATTTTTCACATTTTCTCAGATTAGTCTGAGTTGGGAGGGACCCAGAAGGATCATGTAGTGCCCCTGTGCAATAATATTTAATTTAAATGTGAAGTGTTTTGTAGTTCAAACATCAAAATTATATTTGAAGATAGAATATTGGTAGTTTTACAATATGTCTACATTTCATATGGCTTCACTTGGAATAACAGAGTATGTCATCTACACTGTAAAGATGTTCTAGAATCATGAATTCATATGCTGCACTGAAATTAAGTCTAGTTATGACTATCTAGGAGTGTAATTGTCTGACTTCTGAATTTTTGAATCTTTAAAAAATCTACTGCAATTAGAATATTTCCAAATAATACTGAAAAGCAGGTTATGGTTTGAGGTACATGAAAGTCCATATACAAAAAACACCTCATCTAAGATTGATCACCACACTTCTGTTGCATTTCTGCAGATTTAAAACTTCCCTACGACACTATTTTTCTTCAACCCTAGCAAATTAAAATAAAATTAAATTTAGTTAATTCAAATACTCCTTACTTCAAATAATCCTTGCTGTGTGGCTAAGATTTATTGACTCGTTTGCAAAAGTTAGAAGTGCACATTAATTCCTTGAAGACATGAGGAGCTCATCAGTTGCTGTGAGTTTTTCTATCCTGTCAGCAGCTTGAACTTCTTCCTGACTCTTCTGAATGGCAGCTCCTAGCCCCATGCTGGCAGGAGTGAGAGAAGAGTGTTGCATGTTTCAAGAAGGGTGTTGCATGTTTTTTCTAAGCTTATTTATGCTAATGCACAGGTTATGATTTCTTTCCTTCCCCATAACACACATTTGCACATGCACATTCCCCACAGTCTTCTCACTTTCCTCCAACACTTATTGAAGAAACAGGCTGACAGTGCTGTGGAGGATTGAGTGAAACATTAAAAATCTGATTTTGAGAAACCTGCTTTAACCTCATGTTTATTGGTGTGTTTCTGTGGTTGTAGAAAACAGACTCAAATCCTACCAATAGTTTGAATTTTTCTTTAAAAGGGCCAGGACTTTGGCATCATTTATACTTGTTGGAATTTAAGGGACAATTTTCATAACCTGCTTAAATATCCCATAAGCACAATGCCCATTGTCTGAACGTTTAACAGCTACATAAGATGAATAGTTAGAAAGAAATACTCTTGCTGACCTAACTTCTCAAAAGATCAGATAATTGCCTGGCTTTGGGACATGCTGGCTAGATCCAGAGGATGGTGGTTTGCTTACAGAAAAGCAGTTAACTTTTGGGATTGTAACTACACTTCACAGTAAAGAACTTATTGCAATACATATATTTTTCTTTCTAATTTCATTAATGAGGAACAAAGATTTGCAAAGATGAAGATTAAAATTAATCCTTGTGAATCATCAATCTGGACCCAGCTAGGCATCAAATGTACAAGACCTAAAATATATTATTTCAGCAGCATTATTCCATGATTTTAATTTACAGTAATTTAGAAGAAGTTTGTGGTGAGCTGTCTGTTTAAGTAGAAGTTAAAACATTTATCATGACACAATGGATTTAATAAAAACAGCAGTAACTAACAAATGATTACATCTTTAGCTGGTTCTCTGATAGTCTGTGATATTTAAATGCTGATTTAATATAAGCATCCATTTTGCAATGAGATATTTTAGCTTGTTATATGAACAGTGCTTTCAGGTCAGTCATGCCTGGTTTCTTCAACACAGTGTGCAGATGACAAGGTTCAACCACTATTATTGTCACATGATTCTGAGGAAATATTTTTATAGTATTTGTATGTAGGCTTGTACATATACACTCAGGGATATAAAGACAGAATTTGTTTCTGCAGCTAAGAGTGGTTGTGGCTGGTGTAGACCCATTCTTGTTTCCTGATGTGGAGTAAAAGCCTGAAAGTAATGTATCAGAGCTAGAAATGTTTAGATGTGCTGTATTTTAGTACCAAAGCTCTCAACAGTATATCTACACCTTTTCCAATGCATAAAATGCTGTGAAAAAGTGGTGTCAATTCCCAGTAAATGCTGTGAATGCCACTCAGTTATAGTCAGGAATTTGTGCTAAAATCTTTTCTTAATAACATTTTGCATTAAGCATTTAAAATTCTCCCTCTTATGACATCAAAGACCATTCATTAGGACACGTTCTTGATTGAAGTTTTATTATATTCAAAGATTTCATGCCTCCAGCAAAATAGTCATTGGTTCCACTTTATTGCAACAGTGGAAATCATCTAATGAGAAGTTTAGTATGTGTTTCCCACATATCCTTTCTCCGATTTGTATCACTTGTGTGGAAATATATTTTCAGCTGGTACTCTCTCAATATCTGTACATAAAAACTTTTACCTGAATTAAGATGCTTCAGTTTGTTAACTTTGTCTAGGCTTAGTGTACTCTGTGTGACAATGAAGCATTTATGGAAAGGAACATCTGACTGAGGTGTTCACTTTAATTTGTTCAGGTTTCTCACATCTTCAGGTTTCTTACCAAAGTGACCCTGAGATATAACCTTTTTAACCTAATTCCATTGCTATGCCAGACATTTTGGTATTTGACATAGGACATGCCATCATGACTGTCAATGCTGGCATGACTGCAACTTTTTTTTGTGTAAGAAAAGTTAATCTTCTGGAAAAATTGAGCAGCTTATAGGAAAATAAGAAGAAATTATACAAATGTTTTAATTTTTTTTTTTTTTTTCATGAAGCATCTTGCAGATACAGCTACTGTCTTCATTTATCAAAGTAATATTTTTTCCACTTTATACATATATATATAGTATATCCCAGGGGGGGTAAAGGAGAAGACTCCAGAAAATAGGCAGCTTCTAAAAAGAGTACAGGAATGTTTTTAGATTATCTGTGTCAGAGCCTTGTTTACATCAATAACCCCCGCAATGTCCTCCACACACTGAGGGTGTGACTACCTAAACTTAAGTTCACCTCTGATACAGTGAAACTTGTAAATTTTGGATGAGACTTCTTTCAGAACAGTGGAGTTGCACGACAGAGCTGCAGGATAAGCTTTCCCTGGAACTTGAGAGTTGCTTTGGGGCCCAGAGCCTTGCCTGGTGTCTGTGCCTCAGACATCAGCCAGCCACTGTCTGGCTGTGCACCAGACACCCGTAGTCAGACCTTGGACCTGTCTGATGGCTGCAGTCTAGTCTGGCCCTACTTGCTGTGTGGTGGGACAGCTTCTGTGTTGCGTCAGGGGGCTGAGACTATGCTCCCATTTGCAACGCAGTGCTCAAATAAGAAATTTGGGATGAAAATACTTAGTCTGGCTGAAAAAAACTTAGAAAAATACTGCTTAGAAAGAAAAATTTCAAATGGGTATATGGAGACCATGTCAAAGATATAGAAGTTGTTACAGATAAATGTAATTGATTGAAAAAAACAATTCTTTGTTCTGTCTGGCATTGATTTATACTGTTTTTAACATGAGATAACTCAACATCCATATTTGAAACAATTACTGTCTCAGTTATTCTTTAGGATCTTATTTGTCTTCTTATCTGTCCTATCTTCCAATCTGTGATGTGTTGCACTTACAAACACATCTGCCAAAACAGTCTTAGCCTAAAAATTTGAAATAGTAGATCTTCTCTAATGAAGTCCATTTTGATAGAAATGGCACAACAAACATTCACACAAACAGCTGAACTGGTTCATCAGACTCTGTTATTTTGTCTCAGAAAAGAAATTCTTTCACAGTGTTACCATATTACCCAAGTGGCCAATGCAAATTTAATAGAGAAACACAGCGTAGTGTTGGGGATTAGGTTTTGTTTTGTTTTGTTTTTCCTATACAATTTTTCCCCCACATAAATTGCTAAGAGACCAAATACTGATGCTTAAAGGGTGCTTGACCCACACAAAAGAAGTGGTGAGGGTGGGGGAAGATCACATAAGTTTGGGGGAGGGAAAGGCTCAGTGCTCCAGGAGTGTGTTCTTCTCTTGTTCACGGCATCGGAGAGAACGGTCAGACGACTGCTAGCTGTGTGAGGAGTCCACTGTTAATGGAGGGTCCAGTCCTGGGAATTCTACCGCCATCCATCATCTGCTCATGTACCCAGTGTGATATATGTCCTAAAGTTAATTCGTGTTGATAGATAAAATTTAATATCATCTAAATAAATGTAAGGTTTTACTTTAATCCAACAAACTCTGAGTTAACTCAGAGTTAAGCAACTCAGAAGAGAGTGCAGGAATTCCTCTCGCTTAAAAGGACAAGGGAGGGGGAAGCACGAGACATAACATGATTAAGAATTACCAGGAGGGAGACACAAACATGCATTAACTACCAGGGGAGAGACACAAACATGCTTTGACTACAGGTCGTCAAAAAGGAATGTAACATCTGCTCTGAAGTTACTTCATGTTAATAGAATATAAATTGTAATACTGAATGTATGATTATAAGTCCTGTATAAAGTAGCATGTTAGAAGTTAGGTTTTGTTTTAGCATTTTGTGGGTTAACTTGGGAAGACGGGGGATTCAACAAAATACAAAATATCCCTAGCCTGAAAAGGTGTGGGAGGGACACAGAAAGAGCTTGTTTGAATTACCAGAGAGGGGGCCTAGAAACTATCGCTGCCGGGAATCCCTGAAAGGATACAAAAGACAACGGAAAACGGAGGTACAAGTCCGGAGACCAAGATAATCACTTCAGATGGATATCTCTACTCGTCTCCGTCGAAATTAACATATCCACGACACACCCGGGCTCGGCCATCAGCTGCATTGTTCCACCCTACCGGTCCACTCAGACTCCCGATACCGGGACTTGCATAATTAATGAAGACGCCTCGGAGAGGATAACGTCAGAATCTCGGACTTCACTCCGCAATCTAGTGTATAAAAAAGGGTGGCTGGAGACCCAAAATTGTGAACTTGGGGGGATACCAGGCTGGCAGAGCTTGATATCCGTGTTCACCCGGCGCCGATCCCGGGCTCGGCGCTGTCCTTTTAATTGTGGCTTTCTAAGACTCATATTTTGTCTCACAATAAAATTCTAAATTTTGATACTTTGAATTTGGTCCATTTTATTTATAACACCCAGGAATTCAGAGCCCCCCTCGCCCTGCTGGAGCTGGGCCAGTCCCATCCAGCTGTCGTGGCTTCTTCAGCACTGCTCACTTTGCCTGCCAGGACACCCCCCTGCCTGCTGGGGACAACACACTGTTTCCAGTCATCAGCCCTGGAGTGTCCCACCGTTTAGGCTTGTTGCTCTTGGGGAGAGACCCACGAGATCAGACTGCCCTGGGCTTGTGAGACAAAGCCCCTCCAGGTTCTTGGTTCTGTTTATTATTATTATTATTATTATTATTATTATTATTATTACTGTGGTTGTTGTTTGTTTGTCCTGTTATATTTACTAGTAAAGAACTGTTGTTCCTTTCCCCATAGCTCTGACTGAAAAGCCTCTTAAATCTTCTAAATTATAATAACTTGGAGGGAAGGGATTGGAATTCCCCATTCCTAGAGAGGCCCCACTCCTCCCTAGCAGATACCTGTCTTTCAAACCAAGACATGGAGAAAAAAAGTAAAGAAAGTGAATAGGAATACTTAAGGAGAGGGAACAGAGAAATTTCTATACTACAAATAATGAGTTGGAAACATTGTGGGTGTATTCAGGAGCCACATTCAAAAAATATCATTTATGTATCATGTTTCATAGTGCTGTTATTGTCCTCTCTTGAAAAAACAAAAAACCCCTTGATGTGTTGTGACTGCTCAAGGGTACAGGAATGAGATGCTGAAATTTAAACTAACAGATTTTAAGTATATCAGAAAATACTCTCTATGAAAGGCTGAAAGTCAAAGCAGAAAATCTTAGACATAGCATATATAGCTGGCAGGCTATTCCTGGACAGCTTTCTCAAGAAATTAATCATTTGCATACTAGGCAGAAGAACACCTTGAAATAAAATAATGATATTAAAACTTCCATGATTTAGGGAAAGACAGCAGACTTATTCTGAGACACAAATCCTCCGACCACTTTAGAAGTGCAATTTTCTTGAGGAAACTGGAAAGTAAATAATACAATCACTGAATTCTTAAATATTATAATAAAATACTTTGAAAAGGATAATCTGAATTTCAAGACTATTCAGAAATTTTATGTAATGATGAATTCTAAAATTATCTGTGTTGTTATAAAATTAATTTCTCTCATTTTCTTCTGTGCCCGCCTTCTGCCTCAACATTTTTTCTTTTTTCTTTTTTCTTTTTTCTTTTTTCTTTTTTCTTTTTTCTTTTTTCTTGTTTCTTGTTTCTTGTTTCTTTTTGCTTTGTTATTTTTTCTGTTTTCCTTTTTCTGTTTTCTTTTTTTCTGTTTTCTTTTTTCTTTTTCTTTAAAAAATTGGAAATATCCACATATAACAGAATACTTATTTGAAGTTAGTAATAATTTTTTATTGAAATTCAATTTTTCACAGGGAAACATTAGAAGTAATTTGAAATGACTACACAAATATGTTGCTGTTAACTTTTAAGTCAAAACCTCAGTACATTTTTGCTACCTCTATGAAATACTGCATGTTTTGGACTTTATTGGCATTATGAAGACTTGGCATTATGAAGACTTGCTATGATAGGTAAATTGATAGCAGAAAAGAAATAAAAGAGCTAGTTAAATCAGAGTATGGACATTGAAGATAATTGTCACAGGCTGGTGTTGTATTTCTACACTTGAATATTATTTGCAAAGGAAGTGAAAACACCCTGAAGAAATCCAAAAGTTTCTGTTGTGTTTCTTCTGTCTTTAGCAGAAATCAATTAAGCACAGAAGCTGAATACACTTTCAGAGAGAGGCATGGTGAGATAATGCTGAAGGGATTGGTTCTTCAGTAGTGAACTCCCCTTGCCATGTGAGGCTTTTATTAGATATGTATAGGATTTAATGCTTCTAAGAAGTGCTTATATTGAAAAATATTCATAAAATCTTCATCCTTTTCTCTACCAAGAGCAATATCACAGAAGAAAATGCCTTCTATGAAACAAGAAAAACTGGAATGTTATGTTTTGTGGAAGTATGCTAAGTGGAAGAATATTTTACTATGATTCACAAAACTAAATGTCTTGATATCTCCTAAAGTTAAAAATCTACAGATTTGATACCCACAACTGAAAGCAGTACCTCTTTTTAGTCAGGATAAAGTAATACGACTCCAAATATAGAGTAACACATTCTGAGGAAGTAATTTATCTTTATCAGATATCTGCATCAGGATTAAATGAATTTCAGTCCTGAAGTGCCTGCTTCTCTTTATTGCCAATAAACAGACTTTAGACCACTAACTAGAACAGAGCACATGAAAATCCCGTTTCTCTCTATTGATTTTAAAGAGAGCCCACACGACTCTTTTATTCAATAATTTCAAATTTAAATTATCGAAAAAAAGGAATTAATAAGTGAAGCTCTGTCAGTATTCATTCCAGTAGACTGGAGCTAAAAAGTCCTTTGGGAAAAATCCTAAGAGCAGTTCCTGGAATACACCTAGTCTGTTATGCAAATCTGTGCAAAATGGAAATTTCTTTGGGATTTCCTTCTTTTGCTTTCTTGAAGCCTGAAATTACCTGTTTTACTTAATTGCTGTCTTAGCAAATAGGAGTTCAAGCAACAAAGAATTCTTCAAGACTGATTAACAGAATTTCAGCTATGTAATTGTTCTCCTTTCTAAAATCTATTCTCAGTTAGAAGATATGAAAAAAAACAAAACAAAACAAAACAAAACAACAACATCAATAATAACAAAAAAGACCCCAAAAAACCCAAACAACATTGATTAGGTTTTATAAGTAAATATGTTTAACAAAGGAGGACTCAAAGAGAAATAATGGGAGTCAAAGAATGAGAGAAAGCCCAAAGAAGCTTCCCTTGTGGAAACTTCCATAAGTTGTGTGGATATTTCCTAAATTGTTTGCACAGAGCAGGCAGAACAGAAACCTTTTCTTATTAATGCCTTAGGGTTCTAAAGTAATGTAAGAAGAACAACGAAGTACACCCCAAATCTTTTACTTTTGTTTCTCTCACTGATGTCATCTGTCTTTTTCCTTCTCATTTTCAATTTGAAGGTAAAAGCCTGCTATTAAATGACACCTTCTTATCTGCAACATAGAAGCCCAGAGGGGCTTATTCTCTCAAGCTAGCTGGTGATATAAACAGCATTTTGCAGCTCATATATTTTTCCAATTCAAAAGTGCTGGAACACCTAGCTCTCAGACGACTTGCAACATGATGTATAAGAGTGGATATTTTCACACAGCTCATATGCCTTCTTTCATCACATTTCATATAGGCATGAAAAAAAATCCATCTATGTATTTTTTTAGGATATGTACTAAAATTTATCCTACAGCAATTCCTTTCAATGTATCAATAACGTGTTTCATACATATGCTCTTTGGCAAACTGTATACAGAGAATACTTTTGTATGAGCTATTTCCACATGGGAAATTGAAATAATTCCAAGCACTTCTCAGCAGATAAATGGCCATGTCTGATAACCTCAAAATCTACAAGAAAATTAAACTTGTTAACTGAAAGAAACTGAATCAACTCTGCTACATTTTGATACCGCACCTGGTCTTGTTCAATTGAATTGAATTTAGTAGACATGATCCAATAATTTTTCTACCTCCTGTTCTCTCTTTTACCTCTCTCCATAAAACCACAGCTCACAGGAAATAGGTATTTTTTACATGTAAACCTAAATCCCTCTCCTCCCACTTTTGTTTCTAATTTCATTGTACCTTGAAAAATCATTGAAAATACACAGCATTTATCTTAATAATTTTTGTTCTTATGAGGTAAGTTACATGGTCAAGGAATTTAAAAATACTTGTTTTAATATAGGATACAAAGTGCAGGAAACAAATTGTTAAAAGCAAGACTGAGTCCAGAACCAACTCCCTATCTATACACTTTTCTGTGTGGGGAGTGGGTAGATAATGGACAAAACATTGAATATCACTGTCATCCTTCTGAGTTGCTTTATAAGTGGTAGAGCAATCCATTTCTTGTTCCTGAGAATGACAAAGTAAGAAAATAAAGTAGACAAAAAGATGTGCCTGTTTACTGTGTATCCTGGGAAAAAGACTACTCTGATGCAGTTTCAGAGCAAATTCTTGCTCAAGGTTTTACATAACTGAGAAATTTAACCAGAAAGCATTACTGAACAATTTTAAATAAACATACACGGAGCTTCCCAGGTGCTGCTGAATTCTTTTATTTTTCTGAATTTGCTAAAACTCAGAAAAAATATCATCAAATCATAGAGTCACAGAATAAACTGAGCTGGAAGGGGCCCATAAGGATCACTGAATCCAACACCTGCCCCTGCACAGCACCAACCCCAGGATTCACACCATGAGCCTGAAAGTAGTCAGTGCCCAGTCCTAATACCCAACCTAAACCTCCCCCAACTCAGCTTTGTGCTGTTTCCTCCAGTCCTGTTACTAGTTACAGGTGGCACCTTCCCCTTTGGAGAATGTTGAAGACTGAGTATTGTACTGTCACAAGTGAAAAAAATTTGATCTACATATTTCCTGGGGTTGTTTTATCTTATTTTAAAAATAGTATGGTGTTCAATTTCAGTTGAAAGACAACTGCTGTGAAATAACAAAATATGGGTATGTTAAAAAAAGTGGCAACATTTTAAGATTTTGTGATTTACTGGTGAATTTTTGCTCATCACAGTTAATCTCTCATCATAAAAAAACAATACAGACACATAAAGATAACAACAGATGTTACATTTTAAAGCACAATCTAAAATAATCTGTGCAGAGATTGTTTAATTCCTTTAAACTACTATCTTACTCTCTGTAAGAGGTGAGTTCTCACTTTCTTGTTTACAGTAAATTATTTTGTTTCTGCTTGCTTGCTTTCTTTCTTTCTTTCTTTCTTTCTTTCTTTCTTTCTTTCTTTCTTTCTTTTTTCTTCTTCTTCTGTAGAATAGAACTCTTAAGATCATAAAATCATAGAATATTATGAGCTGGAAGGGGCTTACAAAGATGTCTTGGATTATGTAACCTATAAATGTGTATTCTATTTCATCTGTTGAAAGCTGGTTTTTGGGAGATGTTTTATCCTTCTCTCACTCTTCCATGGGGGAGGAGGTTGGATGCCTTCTGATAATGGCCCAGCCCTTGAAACCAGGTGGGGCAGTGTTTCTTTCACCAGCCCTCCATCCTCTACGGGGACATCTTCTGATAATGGCCCATTAGGGGCCACCAATGACATGACACATTCCATCGCCCCATTGTGAGATGCTCCACACAGTGGGGGAGGAGCCAGCTGTTCCTAGCTAGATAAAAACTGGGACTGAAGGACACAAGGGATCCAGATTTTCCACTGGATTCCCGGAGGAAGACCGGACCCATCTCGTCACCACTGGACTTTCTACAGGACCATCTCTACTCCACAGAACCACACCTGTTATTCCAGGAGGACTTATTTGGACTTCTTCCAACACCCTGACCAACAAGGTGTCAGGTTGTGTCCCTGATTCTGTCAGGGTTTTTTCTCAGATTTTTGTTTGCTTCCTTGCTTTTTTTTTTTTTTTTTTTTTTAATATTCCTAGTAAAGAACTGTTACTCCTATTCCAATACCTGTGCCTGAAAGCCCCTAATTGCAAAATTATAATAATTTGGAGGGAAGGGGGTTTACATTCTCCATTCCAAGGGAGGCTCTAACCTTCCTTGGCAGACAACTCTTTCAAAACCAAGGCAAAGGATCACTGAAGTCCAGCTCTTGTCTCTATACATTATCACCACAAGAAACATGTGTGCCTGAGAACATTGCACAAACACTCCTTGAACTGTCTCAGCTTGGAGCTGTGACCATTTCCCTGGGGAGCCCATTCCAGTGCCCAACCACCCTCTGGGTGTAGAACCTTTTCCTAACATCCAACCTAAAACTCTACTGACACTGTCTCATGACATTCCCTTCAGTCCTGTCACCAATCACTAAAGAGACCAGCACAGACCCTTCTTCTTCCCTTCATGAGGAAACTGCACCATGATGAGGATTGCCCTCCATCTCCTCTTTAGACTGAAAAAGTCAAGTGATATCAGCTCCTTTTGTGGCTTCCCCTACAGATCTTCATCCCCTTCATAACCCTTTTCTGGACATTTTCAAATAGCTTTATATCTTTATTTTATTGTGGTGCCCAAAACTGCTCCCAGCACTGGAGGTGAGGCTGCCCCAGCTCAGAGCAGAGGGGACAATCCCCTCCCTTGCCCAGCTGGCAATGCTGTGCCTGATGCACCCCAGGACAGGGTTGGCCCTCCTGGCTGCCAGGGCACTGCTGACTCAAGTTCAGCTTGCCATCAACCAGGACCCCAAGGTCCCATTTTGCAGGGCTGCTCTTCAGCCTCTCATTCCTCAGTCTGCCCATACATTCAGGATTTCCTCATCCCACGTGCAGAATCTGGCTCTTGTTTTTGTTAAACTTCACACTGTTGGTGATTGTCCAGTGCTCTTCTTTGTTTAGGTGTCTCTGCAAGGCCTTTCTTAAGATGTCAAATGATAGAATGGAAACTCCGTCTAATCAGTCACAATTAAAATCAAGATTTTTTTATTTATTTATTTTTATGATGAAAGTGAATATTAAATATAATTCCCTTTGCAAAGAATGAACAGCAATCTGCTGAAAATACTGAAGGAAAACCCTTTTATTTTGATGACGTTTCTTGGGTGTGTACAAAATTGAATTAATAGCAAGTATCACAGTACAAGCTGACCTCAAGATTTATTCTTGAAGTCTAAAAGGAAACTTACATAAGCTGTAAAGTGTTTTTATCATGGCCATGCATAATGCAAGTTAAAATGTTGGCCAATCAGTGAGTATTCACTGATCTTATTCATAGAATCATTAAGGTTAGGAGAGACCTCCAAGATTAACTATTCCAATCTTTGACTGAACACCACCTTGTCAATAAAACTAGATTACTATATATCATCCACATGATTTTTTTTGTAGACTAAAGTGATGAGCATTTTCCGATGAAGACTAAAGTAGAATAAAATATCCCTGTGCAAGACACATGGCAAAAAAACAACTGTGCTAAACCAGAGCAGCCATGAACATAACTTTTCATCCCAGGATACTACAAGTATCTGTGAAAATCTTAGTAAAATTTCAAATTTAAACTGATAATCACTCAAAGAATCTGCCCAAGATTTTCTACACCTCTAATTTGTCTCCTTCACTATGGTCTTTTTGCAGCATGTGTATGAGTAGTTAGGAATATGTATGTGTTTTGGCAGGAGAGACAGCCAATAGCCAATAGCAGTACTTTCTCGGGAGAATATTTCTTAGCTACCATTTGAAAGATACTTAGTGTCACCCAATGACCTGCATGTAAACAGTCTTTGAAGTTACACTGACAGTAAACCCGTAAGAAATTCAGTTTATATGGCCCACTGGCATAATCTTTGCTTTAGAAGTAACATTGAAATGTAGAAAGGACTGCACTTTTGATTGCTATATATAGAGCATGAAACTTTTCAAAAGAAATAATAATTCTCTGACACAAAAATTTCTGTCATCTGATAAAACTGTTCAGAAGAAACTTTATAATCTGAGACAAAATAAACACTTTAATATGAAAGAACTGTCACTAATATATATCTTAAAAATACGTAATGCTTTCCATGAAAAATCCTGTTTCTTACCCTTTGCAATTTTTCTAAGCTTTAATCACTTGATGTGAAAATTTCATTGCTTCTTGTCTGTGTCAGGCTCAGCTATTTGGGAAAATAAACCAGAAAAACTATCTAGCTCTAGTTCCAAGCTAGAGACAGTTTCGTCAAATGCAAAATGTTCTTAACTTTTTTTTTTTTTTTTTTTTTTTTTTTTTTTTTTTTTTTTTAATACCCTTTGGATGGTGAGAAGTTGGGAAGGGAAGGGGAAAACAAAACTATGCTGAATACCACAGGGATTTGAAAACTTGACCTTTTACCAATGTACATATGCAGCACTTATAATATCCAGAAAATTGATGATAATCTTATTTTTCATACAGAAACATTTGATTATTATGTGGCAATAGATTTCATTCAGAAACTATTTATGTAGGTAATTCCTAGTTGATCTATTCTGATTCTTTCTTTTAAAAGAGAATTTTCTGATTTCACTATTTTATGTAAAAATACAATTTCCTATACAAAGGATATTTTGTGGAAAGAAAAATGACACATGAAGCATTGAGGACAGGATAGAAAAAAAATACCATCTTGCTATAACGTTTGGTAATTTTCAGTGTTTAGACCTTTTAAATTTTCTGGAGTCACTATAGTGTTGTATGCAGTGAATAATTCTCTCAGCAAGCACTTGCAAAGAAAGAAAATACTTGCGGTCTAATCAGTTTATATCTTATGCCAGACCAACTCTTATTGATCCCTCTCTTTAGGAGAAACCCAATTCTTAAAATGATAGCTTCAAGCATCTTAATAAACAAGAAAAAACTTACCTTGTAGTCTTTCAAGTATGAGTTTTTGATAGAGATTTAATGAGTGAGTTTCTACTGTTTTTCTTTTGAGTTTATCAAAAATTTAACATGCCTCCAAAGTTAACAACATGTCTAACAATGTGCAGTGTGCTGCTTTGTTTAGCATCATTTAATTGGCAAATATTTTTGGTGATATTGACCTTAAAGCTCACAGAGAAAATCAGTATCTTCTGGCATGTGTAGTAAGTGTTATTGCCTCAGTAGCTGGCTTGTGGAAATTCATTGACATTAATGTCTGTGACTAATGCAACTTCTTTTACAGAACTTATGGAAAGTTAAGAAAGCTTTTAGAAACCAACGTGAGTTTGAGTTACAGTAAAAAAGAAGCCAACAAAACATCCAAGTCAAAACAACCTGAATTTTGATTGAAAGTTGCAAGGTTTCAGAGTTATTGGATATTTGGGAAGATGCTATTTTGTCTCCTCAATATTGTAGAGGAAGGAGATAATCACCAAGGTAAATGCACATTCAGAGTATTGCCAGGTTACAGTCACAGGTGTTATTGTTTCTCAAAGGTAAAATGTCTTAATCTATTCTTGCTACAGGAAGAATTGTAGTTACTCCTATGCTGGAGAAAATGCAGTATAGACTGTTTATCCTCAAAAATTTACTGTGGAAAACCAGGTTTATAAAGACCCATTTCTTGCAATTTCAATATCAGATTTCTTCATGCAGAAAAGTCCCCACCAGGTCCAAATTTAAGACCCAATTTGACACTGTGCCAGAGAAAAAAGGCCACCCTGGCACTGGTGCCAGGGGGGACACTACTCCCAAGCAAGGTGATGGGAATAGTGGCTTTGAGCTATCACTCTATGGCACAATGTTTTTAGCAAGCGCAGCCAGAAACAAACATGAGGAGGAGGTCCTTCTGCTTGTTTATTCCAAGAGGTTTATTGAAGTAATAAACTCTTGAATGGACAAGGCAGACAGAACCCAGAATCTGCGGTACAATGACTTATAAACTGGGGAGGTCCAAGGGTGGGAACGCAAATCAGGGAAGAGAGTGGGAGGATCTCAACATGGGGTGACACAATCCAGGAGCCAATGGGGAAGACAGGGGGAAGAGAGAGGGTCACATGGCCCATCGTGCTTTAGGGAAATTCCAAGGAGGGGATTAGGTAGGGGTTGGCCCGTGGGGAAGACTGACAAGGAGCAGTCTGGAAAAAGAGCCAGGGCTAGAGTAAATGGGCAACTCAGGGAGGGCTACAACTTTAGGGATAAACCATTAAATTAAAAGAAACAGGAGAGTACCGAACTTATGACCATTAGCTATCACAGCAGTCTTAAACACACCACCACACCATATTAAACAGATATGTTTATTAAATACATATGTAGTCAGTAGAATTGTATGTAAAGTCTGAAACACCTTATTTTCTATGATCTAGTAAGTCTCAGGGTGTAATATACCTTCAAATCTGGACTTGAATCAAGATGTACTGTGTGAACAGACATTAACCTAATCATTAAACACTTAAATGTGACAGAAGATGTGTATACCCTACTATGAAGAAACAAATTAACAAGAAGGTCCATCAGTGTATGAACACCATAGTAAATTTCCCATACATATGTAATCTTTTACAGGCAATATTCTATTCATAAGTACTGCAGTTTGTTTGCCCGTAAACCTATTATCCAAAACCTGAAAAGAAGAAAATGTGATTCTATTAATGATCAGTTAAAACCTGTGTTTCTCAAGGAATGGTCTGGGAACAAGCAGAAACAAGATTTTGTGTTAACTGGCCAAGTAGATAGCTCACCATATCAGTATGACTATATAAAGAAGTGTTGGAGGGTGGGAAAAGAGTAAAAAAAGCCAAGAGACCAGATCTTGAAACTTTGCAACAATAGATTATACTGTATGTATTTTTAATTGGGTATTCAATTTTATCCTGAGAAGACAGAAAGAGCTTTCCAAACAGTCTATGCCAATAAACTGTAATGGAAAAGATGTGTTAACTTAAATTAAAGATATTTCACAAAAGCAAAACATAGTTACACTATAGTGGTAAAAAAAAAAATGGAATTAAAGCAACAAGAACAAAACAAAGGAAAGAAATCAATAACCACCAAAACCATCCAATCAAAAAAAACCTATGGCATTATGGAAAATGAGATCTGAGTTCTTAGGCATACAATAATTAAGTCTATTCACTAAACAGTAAAATTAATTATGAAATAAGTGTCAGCCTGAAAAAGGAGATAATTAAGGCAATGTGTGTACATACAAAACTATGCATACGTATGTATGCAATGTAAATTAATACATACATATACACATACTTCCATGTATATCTGTACATACTCGTGTATGTGCAATTTTTATTACATGTGTCCATATATGTTTTTATATATAAGGTATGTACATATGTGTTTATGTGTATGCATCTATCACCTAGGTTACAGGTACCAGTAGGAACATATATACAAGTAGATATGTATATGTATAAATAATTTTCCCCTTTTCATTCCCTTAATGAGAAAGTTTTGTGAGCTTAAGAATCATAGAATGATTGGGGTTGGAAGGGATCTTAAAGATCATCTTGTTCCAACCTCCCTTCCACTAGATCAGGTTTCTCAGAGTCCCATCCAGCCTAGTCTTTAAGAGTGGTGAGTTCACAAACTTACTGGTCAACTTACTCCAGTTCCTCACCACTGGCACAGTAAAGAATTGCTTCCTAGTATCCAATCTAAACCTCCTCTCCTTCAGCCTAATACCACTCAGCTTTGTTATATGACTACCTGCCCTTGTGAAAAATCCCTCTCCAACCTTCTTACAATTCCTCATTAGGTACTGGAAGGTTGTTTTAAGGTCTTCCTAAAGCCTTCTCCTCTCCATGCTGAAGAACCTCCACTATCTCAACCTGTCTTCATAGAAGAGGTGATCTAACCCTGTGATCTTAGTGGTTCTTCTATGGACTCACTCCATATCAATAGCTCAATAACTTTCTTATGTTGAGGGCTCTAGAGCTGGACTCCAGGTGGGAGTCTAAGAACAGTGTAGTAGAGGAGCACAATCACTTTTTGGCACCTGCTGGCAGTTTTTCCTTCATGCAGCTCGGAATGCAATTGTCTTCCTAGGCTCTGAGCTCACATTGCTGTGTAATGTGGAGCTTCTTGTTCATGAACGTGGCCAAGTCCTTCTTCCCAGGGCAGCTCTTGATCCATTCTCCATCCAGCCTTTACTTGTGCTTGGGTTTGCCCTAACTCATGTGTAGGACTTTGCACTTAGTCTTGATGAACTTAGTGAGTTTCACACAAGCCCACCTCTCAAGTCTGTCAGAGTCCCTCTGGATGACATCACTGCCCTCCAGCATTCTGATAGTGCTAAATGTCTTGGTGTCACTAGCAAACTCACACCATCAATCCCACTGTCCATATTGACAGCAAAGATATTAAAAGGTAGTCTCTATACTGATGAAGAATATTACTTGTCATTGCTCTTCAGTTGGATATTGACTTGTTGACCATAACTCTTTGAGTGTGGTGATCCAGGCAGTATTTTATCCACTGATGGTCTCTCCATTAAATCTACATCTCCCGTTTAGAAACAGGGATGTAGTGTGAGACAGAGCCAAATGCCTTACACAATTGCTGTTATTTTTTTTTACAGGTTAGTCACAATGGAAACATTCCCTTCCTCATTGCATAGCTCAGCTATACCTAGTCTTTTTTACATAAATCTTTACATTATTATGTTCATAAGAAATTATTCCAAAAAGGAAGGATCTACATTTACAGCTGTCTTTCCTGGTTTAATTCTTCAGCATGACCATAATATGTATTTCCTTATTGAGTAATTTTTCCTTTTAACTATGTGATTTTCCAGCTCATTTGTCTAAGAGAGATAACGTCTGAATCTGCCTGAATTTATAGAATTTTAATGAATGCATGATATCTTATTTTCTTTTCTCTTGCTGAGAATGCTAAAATTAAACATAATTTTGGAGTTGTAACTGATAACAAGTTATGAAATTACAGATATTTAATATTATTCTTCAAGACTTTGGTATGCACTAAGTAATGAACAAATGTGAAATGTGTGTTGTTGGTCATGTGGCAACAGTGACCATAGTGTCCAGAGAGGTTACAATCATTGGCAGGGGAAACAGATGAGACGAGTCTTTGTTAAGCTCGAGAATCCATTTATTCCCCCCTACCCTGGGCCAAGGAGGGGATGAAGAGGCAGGGTGGTGAAGATGAGGAGGGTGAGCAGGGGCAGGGCTGTAGGTTTTATTGGGTATTCTAGGGGAGGAGTCTTAGGGTTTAGGTCAAGAGAGGAGATCAGATTTCACCCTCCTCAAAAAAGGACTCTACAACTCCTGCGTTTATAAATTGGTTAAAAGGTGTGTTGAATAACTTACTAGGATTCTTGGGAATATGACTTATTGGTTTGCAAAATTAAACTGAACATTATTAACTTGAATTAACAAGCAACAGAAAAGCATTTGAGATTTAATTACAGAGGATAAAGTAACAGAAATTATGATACTGAAGTAAATGAATACATTTTCAGTTAGTGGGTTAATAGTTCAGTCTCCTTTAGCTTTTGATCTTCTCACTAGAAGGGGTGCAGTTCTTTTATCTCCTCTTTACCAGGAGCACAGTTCTTACTGTTGGGTCTTGGCTTGCTGGTGTTGTGGGTGTTACTGTTGTACTGTGAAGTGAGGAACAGAGAAAGCAGCAGTGGTAGAGCCGGCAGCACATGGCAAGGCCCGGCACTCTCTCGCGGTTGCGCCGTTTCGCCGTGCCACCTCTGATATGCGGGCCTGGGCCGGGGGCAGCTGCAGGGCACAGCAGGGCCTGGCACTCTCTGGCCATCCCTGCCTTACCTCCTCCACTGCATGGGCCCGGGGTGGGGGCAGCTGCAGCCGCGTGGCAGGAAGCGGTGGTGGGTAGGCAGGGGAGGGGCAGGCGTGGGACCAGAAGAGAAGGACTTCAGCGGGAAAGAGGGGATCTCAAAACTGCATGGTAAGTGTCATTTTAGGAGTGCCCAGGATGGCAGGGCTACTGCCTACCCAGGCAGGGAACAGGGGATATGGAAAGACAGGGGTGAGGGAGGACACAGGACGGTGGGAGGACAGTAGCACACCTGCATCACTTCTGGATGGGTTCTGACCTTGTTGTGCCTTCAGGGAAAAGGGGATAGGGGTGGAGAGGGACACAGGGTGAGGGAGAGACACTAGCAACTCTGTGCCATCCTGGCAGTTTTCACTGCTTGCTCCACTCTTAGGAACAAAGGGAAGGGAAAGTAAGGCAGCTTCACAGAAACTAAAAAACATAAAGGATCCTGTGAAGGGAGGACCACTGATCTAGGGCACCAACACTCTGCATGCAAATTGTCCATAATCTTCCATAAATAGCCACTAGGACTTTACTGTCCATAAGTTGCAGCAAATGTGTCAGGAGAGCTGTTAAGAGTCCCCAGCATGGTCCTTTTTGCAGGCAGACTAGCTGCTTGTAGTTCTTAAAAACTCCTTCCCATAAAGAATGAAAAGTCTTGTGATGGTAGATGCTAGTCCATTGCTCGGTCCCAGAGAATCGGTCTCCTTCTTGGGAGTTTCCTTCCCCATAAGCTTTTTACCCCCATGTTTTTATGGGGGTCCCGCAGAGGTGACTTACGGGATGCCAGTCCTGTTGTCCTCACTGCATTCATCTACCATTTGTTGTGTCGTGTGGCAGCAGTGATCATCATGTCCAGGAAGGTTACAACCATTGGCAGGGAAACAGATGAAACAAGTCTTTGTTAAGCTTGAGAATCTATTTATTCACCCCCTACCATGGGCCGGAGGCAGGGTGAAGAAGAAGGGAGGTGGAGACAAAGGATGAGCAAGCCCAGGGCTGTGGGTTTTATCAGGCAGTCTAGGGGAGGAGTCTTAGGGTTATGTCAAGGGGGGAGATCAGATTTCAGCCTCCTCAGAACAGGACTCCACAGTGTGTATTCTGCCTTTTGTACAGATGTTGCCTCATTTAAGTACCACACTAAACTACAGAAATCCTGAATATAGAATATAGTAGAGTTCACTCCCTCCTATGAAAAATTAAGGTTTCCCACAAACCAGCAAAGGATTACAGACAAATTAGTTAAGTGTCAAAGCACTTAACTATGGTGGAATTTTAAAAAATTACTATATAGTAGCTTTATTTTAAAATTTTTATGGGTGTAGTTCCATTGAAACAGTAGAATGGTTAATAGTCTTTTGTTCTAATTCAGGTGAAGATTTTTATTTTAAATGTTTTGCTAATGTAAATCATATTTTCTACAAAATATTTTTTTGACTTTGTGCTTATTTTCAGTTTCCACTACAGGGGTAAGAAGGCCTCTTTAGACACCAAAAGTCCTGACAAAGAGGAATTACTAATGATTGTTGATGCTTGCAGCTCCACAGAGTAGATAAAACAGACACCTTTTATTCAGCCTGGGAAGTCCTTTCCTCATTTATTTTACAAGCTGAATTATATCATAACCTTTAAATCCCAGCCATATGGCCAAGATTTTTTAATTACTGGTCACCCCATACACCAATCAAAGAATAAAGTAGCCACACAATCGTACAATAGCTAGACCATGTGGAAGCTTACATTTAAATTTCATTCAGGTCTGTGACAGTTGTGTTGTATTTAAAAGAGGACTCTTCTGATCCACTCCAGGCTGAATCCTACTATTGTGAGCAAATTACAACCAAGCAAATTTTAATTACCTTTGAGGGGAAAAAGCTGTGACTAAGGCGATTATGTGAGTCTACTGAGCTCATATTATTAACACTATATGACATGAATATTTTCAAATGATTAAGCAGGAATAATAATTATATTAATTATATATTTTTATATTTAAAGAATGAAGAAGTCACCTTATTTAAATAAAGTCTTAGCCCTTTTTTGTGTTATACTATGCTGTTCTAAACCCACAGCATTTACATAGACATGGTATGCAAATAATCTAAGTACAGAATGTGAACTGTTCATTATTTAGGATCCAAGTCCCATATAATTAGTATAACAGTTCAAATTCCTCTAAATTCAAGTTCTGCATATGCATACATTAGCATGAATTCATGTGAAATTATGGTCTAGGCAGGATTACATGTAGGTTAGTGAAAATTTGATAGTTAAAATTATGAAGAGAAAAGTAACACACTGTGAGTTACAATCAGAAATAAATTTACACAAACATATGAGAAATAGCTAAAGAATCTGACTATTACTTGTAAGAATGAAGAGAATTTTAATATAGATCAGTAGAAAGATATTTAAGTCAGTGCAAAAATAATGGTGACACTTCCCTTTCTAAAGCTGGGGGTTTTCTTATGTTTTTTAACACGTTTTGTGACCTTTTCTTCATGCTTTTCTCTCGACTGCACATAAAACAAGTTAGATTAAATCCTTAACTCTGCATAGGATATGTACAGTGAAAAATTATCCAGAAAACAAACAAACAAACAAACAAACAAACAAACAAACAAACACAAAAAAACCCCACCAAATTTCTTTAAACATTTAACCTGATGGTGGTCTGAGAAATATATTTTCATATTTCTTTTAGGCCAAAGACAGAAATATGAAAACCTTGATGCTTCAAAGGAAGTAAAACTTTCCTGACTTGGGTTAAAGTTCTGACAGGAGCTATAACTTCACAATTGAAAAAAAATGAAGTGTTTTTAAAATATTCTTATTTTTAAAATTTGCTTTAAATTGCATTTTCAGATGCTTCAGTTTGGTTTTGGTTTAGGTGTTTAAAGCTTTTTAAAATATGCTGACCAATAGAACAAACTTAAATGAGATTGACACTTTATCAGACAGTAAATGTGTAATAAGATTCTGAATGAAATTTCAGTCATCATAATAGTAATGATTTATCTTAAGGTAAAATCTGTTCTCCAGTGTTAATCTGTAATAAAAAAAAAGAATTATTCTGAAATAAAAATATTAAAAATCCAAGAGATATTAACTGTCAATTTACACTAAATTAAAACAGAATTGTCATAAAAGTTTTTATATTGAAACTGAGGAGCCACATCTCAGAGTTGTTAGGAAAGGCATGGCAACAGAGATCTCAAAATACAAGCATAAGCTGAAAGCTAAGGTTTCGGAAATGCTAGCAGAAAAAGCAGGTCTATAAGCACAAGGCACAGATGGTAATTAGTGGTTTATTAAAGGAGAATAACCTTTGGATATGTGTGCAACCAATTTTAAATGTAAGAAAAAAAAATCCAAAAGAATAAGTCTCCTTGACAAGCAAATTTGGCTATAATGTGGAACTGGGAACCACTGAATAAATGGCCAGTAAGCAGACTGTGTTGGGAAACATATGAAGTGATCCCAAAAATGAAAAAGAAGATACCTCACCGGTATCAAATTCCCCCAACAGAGAATTCACATTTTTGAAATGCACTGATCTTATATTCTGCATCCCTAACTTCATCCTGAAAGAGACTGATTGCCCATTGACATAAGAACCTAGAGAAATAGTATAAAGTATAAATGAGATGCTATAATTGGAAAATGTTGACTATAACTCTTAGTATCATTACTAAACAACTAATTCTCAGGCTGTTAGCACTATAGTTTGACTCACATTAAACTCTCACTTAAGGTTTTTTCCTTTAATCCAGAGAAACAGAACAAATAATGTGATGACTGTTCTTTGGATTAGTTGTTAAAATTTAATTGCAACAGATTGGAAGAATGTGGGAAAACTAGGCAATAATTTACAAAGTAAAATGAAAGTGTAAGATTTTATTTTTTTAAATGTATTACCCACTAGATTGATCAGAAATATTTTTGACCCCAAATTAACTGTAATAAATCAGATTATCACATTTGCATTGCCATTCTGTGATACTGAAGTTTCTTTCAAAATATTATGAGAAAAAATAAAATAAGAAACATTTGTATTTTCAATATTAACTCTTTATTTCATGCCTCAGCTAACTAAGAATAAATGAGACTTTTATGGGAGAAAATAGCTACTTATCTTTTCCCCTTGAAATTAGGTAACATATTCCAAGTAGCTTGAGGGACAACCTATATATAGGCAAATTTCTATTAATCCTGTTCCAGAAAGCTAGTAGCACTGATCTTGAATGATTTCCAGCTTTTCAGCTAGAGACAATCATCAATTTACTGCAAGAACACTGATTACTCTTTCAAAAGGACAATGTGTAAAATGCTTAGAAAAGAAATGATCCCTAATTCAGTCTGTATTTGCCAGACTGCCTTTTACTGCAAATTATCATGAGCACAGGGCAGAGATCCTTCAATGCACTATTAGGAGAGTCACATAAGTGACACAATCTTTGCTTCATGACTGGCCATGTTCCCCAAACTGCTTCTTGCACTGAGAGGTGTGACAAAATCATGTTTTCACTCCTTTAAAGTTAGAAAGCTGCATGCTTCTGCAGAGCAATATGAAAGCCCTTGTTCTTGCAAAGTTCTCCTTGCAGAGGCAGTGTGTCTTAGCAACTGATTATTATAGAGGTGATTACTGTCCCTTTCAATGTGTTTAAACTGAAGCAAAAAATTCATATACAAACTAAAATTATTGTAAATTTTGACTTAAAATAATAAAAAGAAGCATGGACAATGTCGTAGTATAATCCATTAATCATAAACTGTAATCTTTCATTTTCTTCTTCTTCCCCTCCAGGGATATAGTACTTCACACATTAAAGAGATCATACATATTTTTAGGAAATACTTACATCACACTGAAGTTCAATTTAATGTGCAAAATAATACATTCACAAACCTTAAAACCTTTCAAATAGGATTTTGGGGAATTAAATACCCCTAAGGATATTAATGTCTTGATTTAAAGTATTTTGCAACAAATACAAAGAATTTCATATAAATTCATATTTATTTCAAATAAGAAGGCCTCTATGAAAAAGTGAGGTTCCTCAGCAATACTGTATAATTTAGAGATTACTGCATATACACAGAACAAGAGAAATTGAAATTAAAGCCTTCTCATCAGAAAGTAAGAGTAGGGCAAGAAGGCAAAGAGATTCCAGGATGACAAATGGATATCCCGCCTAACATGCTATTATTGCCCTATTCTTTTCCCAGCAGACTAGGAGAACTCAAAATGCTGTAAAAGTGGGAAGGTTCTTTCAAAAAATTTTGACTGTGCATTTTTATAAGTGGAGAGCAAATGCTATGTCAAGGGAAATAACAGAGAAAAATATTATATCAAATATATGTTGTTTTTGACTCAATGAGCCATACATTTTTAAAGATCTGTGTCTTTTTGGGCCTTAATTACTAATGCAAGTCAAGTATAGGCCAAGAACCAACAAAGATCTGAAATGTTTTTCTAACATTTGTTTACCAAAACCAAGTTATGGCTTTGAATCTAGCTTTGAGTGGAGACACATATATATTAAAGATATTGCCTTGAAAATTGATATATTAGTTCAGATCATTATAGCAGACAAGACAATTATAGGAGCCATATTTCTGAAACTGCTTAGAAATAGACCTTAAGACTCTTTCCTTCCAAGGAAGTTTTCCACCTGAACTTCCAGAACTAATGCATCACTCCTTGATTTCAACTGGAAGGATGCTCATAAATTTTCTTCAATAATATATGAATTGCAAAAGGGAAAATATTACATAAAATGTGCTATTAGTCACACTATATCTCAGAAACAGTCATTCTTTATTACAGTTATTCCAAGACAGTCTGATTTCAGATTATAGTTTACCTAGCCTGTGTCCAATTACAATAAAAATGTGCAAGGGCTGTCTTTCAAATGGCTTTTGATCACTCAGATTGAAAGTCCTAGAAAATCTTGACCAACTTCAATGGAGATTTCCCTTCTCAATTTTAAGTTTTAATATTTTAGTTTATTTTATCTTTACACCACAATCTCATGAGCTTACATTATTATCTCTTTAAGTCTGAGCTTTCTCTTTAGAGATAGGTATAATGGTAGGTATTTTTCTGAATACAATACTGAAAGAAATATTTGTAACTTGTCAGGATACAGGTATTAAATTATATTTTCATATAGGCACATTTGACATATAAACATATTGACACATTTGTACTGAGTCTTTGCTCATGATATTTTAAGTAAATCAGCCTATATGTATCAATGACTAAAAAACATATTCAAAAAGATAATATGTTATGTCAGCTAGATACAGATTTGCCATGACTTATCTCTTCTTGTCTTTTTTAGAAAAGCTGTGCCAGATTTTGTAATTTTAGAAAAATTTTTGAATTCTGATAACTCATGTTCCTTACTTGAAACAGCCTCACTTAAGTCCATGGTCTATTCCCAAAGGGCAATCTGTTCTTCAAACGTAGGAATTTATAATAGCAAGAAAGGAACCTGATCTTCAAAAACTTGCAAAATTCTTCAGTCTGGATTGTTTAATGTGCACAGAGGGTCTCAGGGTCTTGCCTGCCCATTGACAGCTGTCTTGGGAAAGTGCTGAGTGTCTCATTGTTACCTAGGGCAACCACAGCAAAAATCTCAGTATAGCACCTCCCCACATAAATTGAAATCACTAGTACTGACTGTCTCTGACACGACCTTCTTTTAGCTTAGCTGAATTTTCAGAGACATCACGTATTGCGTTGCACCTCCCTCCTAGATTTATTCCTCTTTAAAGGAGTTTGAAACAGATTCAGAAATTGCCCTGTGAGTGAATATTCTAGCAGCTGAGAACTGTGATTTGTGGTTTGTATGGAGCAGCTAACTAATGGATATTTCTCCCATCTCCTCTCACATGCAGTCAAATAAATTGGTGGGTTTACACTGTTGCCCATCCAAACGTGCTGTGAATTTACACTTGTATAGAGAAGGGAAGGACATTTTACACCTTTTTACATGGCCCTTTCAGTCACCTGAAAGAAACCATCTTTTTGGACTAGAAAAAAATGCATTCCTTTATATTGATATTTCTTTAAGTTTTTTCATTATATGTAGAAAATGTGTCCTGCTGCTGCTGAGGACTCCAGGACGGTGTAGATGAATGTAGACAAGAGATCTCTGAAGTTAGGTTTTAGAAGAAGGGGTTTATTGTATAAGACGGGAGGCCTTGCTCAGAGCCGCCAGGCGCAGCTGTAGCATGGCCTTGGAAGGTGGGGGCAGTGAAAGATAAGGAAATTCCAAGAGGCAAGAGAGAAGAAAACAAAGAGACAAGAGGAGAGAAGAAACAGAAGGAACAGAAGGGAGGCCCACTCTCGCAGCCCCCTGATAAGGGGTCTCGAGGTGGGCTGTAACAGGGTTGTGCCAATGGGGTTACAGATACTTGATACTTCAGGGGCGGGTTTATGGGATAAATCATACATTGGGGGTTGTTTTCCTAGGCATCCAGCAGCTAGGACATCTCAAACATCAAAACTTACTTTCAATTCTATCTCAGTTACAGGTTTCACATTCTCAGAATCTAAGCAATCATATTTATAGGGTTTTCTGGCTTCATCCTTCCCAACAATTATACTCATACTTTGTACTCAAAAACAATTCCAGAAGGTGAAAAAAAATGTGGGCAGTACTAATTTTTATGGAAGATACTCTAACTAGCATGGTACGTTATTTCATATGTACATATTTCATATATCCCATGCTTACATAAGTAAAAACACATATAGATATATATTAAGATATATACTACTGAATATATGTGTATACACATATATTTGTCAGGGATAATTTTGAGATTAAAATGTTTTGTCTATTTTACATTAGGTTAAAAAGTTGGAAAGTCATAATTACAAGTTTGAAGTTTTGAAGACCAGAACGTTGAAGAGCTTACTTCAAATCAGGCAATACATCTAATAATTTTTTAACTTAATACAGATGTAGTCAGGATTGATGTTAACAGAAACCTTTCATCCACTCATAAAATTCCTGATAGATTATGTATGCCATTTTAACATGATTTTAAATTCAGCAACAAAATATCCATAGCTCATAGCTTTATTAAAATGTGATATATATGTTAACTGGTATTTTATGATAAACAGTGGGAGTGACTGATATATATTTTTTTAATTTATAATTAAATTTATAATTTTTTAATCCCACTCATAAAGTAGCAGTGTAACTCACCAATACCTGAAACATTTTGTCTTTTGTGTTATAGGGCCTTGCTGTCTATGAGTTTGATTGAAAATCTTTAATTAATGTCTTATCAATCCTCTCTGAAAAATAACATAATTAGACAGAGCTTAGAAAGTAGCAGTTAGATTTAAGAATACCTAATTTTTTGTTTTAACCTATAAGAGACTACATCTTTGTTCAGAAAGTCTCAGACTCTCAAGGGTTAAAGGAAGGAAATAACATTGTGATAACAATATTGAGACTTATTTTGTTTGGTTAATTTGTTTTGTTATCTGGCATCAGCATATTCATCATCAGTTTAGTGTGTAAGTTACTGCATAGCCAGTCTAAACAATTCTGAATAATTGTGATTATCTAAAGATGTGAAAAACTACAAAACAGCTAGATATCCTAATGACATCGGTGATCCATGCCATTCCCAAATGTTCTTTTTGTCAAGCAAACAGATCTAAAGGAGTGATTCACAAAGGAAGCTAGTAAATTCAGAGGGTTGCCTATTGTATAGGTATTAGACCTTTCACACAGTCTAAATGAAAGCAAAGTCCTTCTGATTTCAGCTTTATTTCAATAGTTTTTGCTGACATCAAGAGTGAAAATCAGTGGTAATGGTCTCTGTAGTCTGAGACATAAAATCATGGTTGCTGGTCTGCTGCATTTTTTTTCCTTCAATATTTCTTTTTTTTGTAGCTTCTGCCACAGGCCTCCCTCTCCGCTTATTCCATCTCACATACTGACACATACATACTGATATTATGGCTAAGTGACAGTGTGAGACTGAGACTTTCACTTTTCATAGTATAGCTGACTCCAAACTTCACAAAGAAAACAAATTTTAAATAGTTGAATGTCTCTTGGTTTTAACACCAGACATATACCATTCAGGAGCCCTCACACCCTGACACCAGCTATAATTTCCTTGTATTCTTTTTCTTCTAAAATTTTGTTGTTTTATCCTCACTGATTTGACAAGAGCAAAACAAGCAAACAAATAAAAAACCCAAAAAAGTAATGAACCAACAAACAAAAAGCCAGCCACAAAAAACATCCCCAAACTCAACATCCAAACTTTGACTTGACTACTGCAATGCTCCCAGATCACCACAACTCTAAAAATCATGTGGATTTGTATGTGGCAAAACATAATTTGTAGGACCTACACAAGACTAATACAGCGTGTTAGTTTAGCACAGATAGTAAAAGCCAGTTGGTGAATGGCTTTCAAAATGGATGACCAGAGTAGCTAGTTAAACACAGGGATACACCTCTAGGTCACATAAGCATAAAATGAGCCCAGGAAGCCCGGGGAGCTCTACTCCTTCCAGGCTGGTCACAAGGTAGCGTGGCGGGCAGCAGGCGGGCCCGGCCCAGGCCCCGCTGCCCTCTGGGAGGCCGGGCCCGTCCGGGCCTGCAGGGGCCGCTGCCGGCGTGGGGAGTGGCCCAGGCCGGCTGAGCCCCTTTTCCCCAGCTGCCGGCGGGGAGAGGGGAGGCTGCAGCTCGGCAATGCTGGCCACGTGCCCAGGGCTGCGGCAGAGGGGGCCAAACCATCGCTAGGCTTAGCAGCTGGCAGCAGAGAAAGAAAGCCTGCAGCTTTATGACAACTCTGAACCGAGCTACCCTAAAAAAGACCGATTGGTGGAAAGGATGACATATACTAGCCTCCTCCATAAAGCACGTTTTTGTGTTTCTACAGCCCTGCAGTTCAGCAGAGATTATGTGACCACTGCAGGCCTGAGCAAATTTAACTCTTTCTTAACACAGATGAAGCTTTTAAAGTTCTAACCCTTCTCAGAGAAAGAAAGAAGGGCCAAATTAGAGATATGTAAAGAGACATTATAAAGATATCTAAGTCAGTGAAAGAAGAGTGACCTCTGAGGTGGAAGAGATGACAAGTTGCCTTAGTTCTAGGTTGAAATTTCCTACAAGTTGTGGTAACAAACTGTAATATGAATATACTAAAGTGTTTCTTTAAATCATGGACAATATGAATTGGGGAGGTGATTTGCAGATTACTTATGAGCAAAGGTATTTGTGATTTACTGAGTGAATATTGAACTAGAAGTTGTAATTTAGTGGTCTTATAAGATGTTTGAACAGAGAAAGATGAGAAGAAGCCTTCTGCACTAGTGAAGAATAGAAAAAATATCTCTGTTCTTTGAGATGAAAAATCCTTGGCCTTTGAGTTGTGCATCTTCAAAATGTGACACCCCAATAGGTGTAAGTTTAGGGCCTATATGTAGTCACGGGAAAGGCTATGTGATATAGGAAGTTCACAGCTGCTGAAGTTCCTGGGCAGGCTGCTTTTGTGAGAACTGGAGGCCACAGGCAGACTGTTTCTCTTGTGAACACTTACCAGAACAAATAAATAAAAACTTCTCTCTCTTAAAAGACTGAATGAAAAACTATTTTTTAAGTAGTCCTGACCTAAAACTCTAAGTTTTGCCTCTTTGCATTGTTGGTAAGAAAGTTAACAGTTGGGAATGGAAGGGAAGGTGCGAGAAGGTGCGGGAATGGAAGGTGTGGGAAGGTGCGGGAAAGTGCAGGAAGGGAAGGTGTGGGAAAGTGCGGGAAGGTGCGGGAAAGTGCGGGAAGGTGCGGAAGGGTATTTTTAAAGTTTCATTTGATTCTTCTTGTTTTGTTTTTTTTAGTCTTTATACCCCTTAAATCTGAGCCTCCTTTGCTTCTCTCCTAATCATATCTTACAGAAAACAAACAAACAAGCAAACAAACAAACAAACAAACCAAAAAAACCCCCACCACAGCATAAATAAATCTAGTAAATTTTAAAACCACTACATACAGTCAGTGAAAGCTGATTTGCACATCAATGCTCTGGTTGTGACAGGCGCTGCTGGGGTGGCTTTTGTGAGAAACTGCTAGAAGCTTCCCATATGTCCAACTTAGTCACGTCATTGACACTACAAAAGTCAATAGGCGAAAACTGAGATGCAGAAAATTCTGTATTAATAACATAAAACACTTTTTTTTTTTTTTTTTCTTTAATATTGAGGAAGGCCAAAGAAAGGCAGCTTTCCTAGACAGGTTGTAGAGTCTCCCTTCTTTATAGATATTTAAACCTGCCTCATTATGGTACTGAGAAACCCAGCTATAAACAGGAGTGTTACTAGACTATCAACTTCTATCTAATTCAGTGACTTTGAAATCTTGTGGAGTTGTGCATAAGTAAGGCCAACTGGAAAGATTCAAGTGCTCTAGTACATTTGTTAGTATTCAGCAATGCTTCATTGATGAAACAAGTTCTCATAAGTATGCAGACTGATATATGAACACAGAATGATGTTACAATTTTACAGATTATGAAAGTTTCCTGGTGGCAAGTATGAGGAACTGAACAAGAATCTTGTTAATTGAACCATTTCAAACGAACCTGCTTCATGAAATTTATACACATTCATTTATCTCTCAGTGCTTTTGATGGTGGGGAGCTAGATGTGCACCTGATGAAATGGTAATTTCCTTTTGGTAAGGAAGCTGTGTTGTTCTATAATGGCTAAGAATGTGGTCTATTAGGCCTTCTTTGTTAATTTAGATTTTTTTTTTACCTTTCTTTTTTATCATATATTTTATTACAGTTCTGCCTAACTTTTCACAAACAATATGAACTCTATGTCCTTCTCCTGACATTTAAATCTTCATCTAAGCAACAATTCAGTGTCTGAAGAGACGATATTGAAAAGGATCAAAATGTTTTCATATTACTTGTAAAATATTGATAAGGGTAAGAGTTAGAGTAGTCTGGAAAAAAGAGGCACCCAATTGTGGCTACTCAGTTAGTCCTCTCCAAAGAGCAGAAAGAGTATTCAGATAGAAAGCGGAACAGGGGAAACCGACAAGGTTCTTACCATCATGGTATTTGCTGTTACTTTAACATTTCAGACCAGGCTCTGGGAAATACCCAGAAAAAAACTCAAAGGGCAGTGTTTCCCATAGTATTACTCAATATTCTATCAGTCTTTTTTCCATCCTTTTAATATTTCCATTTATAACAAAGTACTTTATTTTCATCTTTCAAAGAAGTATTAATAATCTAAGCTTTAAATGTTTGAAAAAATCTTCGAAGCAAGAGGTGTTTTCAATGCTAAATGCATAATTTTTCTTCCACATATTTAGTGATAGTGTTTTAATTTTATGTCATTAAAAACCTACTTGAGCAAATGTATTTACATTTCCAAATGATAAATTACAATGGAAAATAGCTGGCTACTTAAAAACCACTATAAATAACCTTGAATATCTTTCAAGAGTGACAGCCTGAATGTCTAAAGAAATACATATCCTTAGATGTAAAAAGGAATTTATTTATGCTACACAAATCTGCACATATCTGTATGTGATTTTTGCCTGTTTTGCTGCAACATTTCTGTGATGTTGTGCTTTACAATGTCTTTTCTAAAGTACATGAGTGCTTGCTTTACTTGTCACTTAGCAGTCTTATGGAACAGCTAGATGCATAGAAGTCTTTAGTTTTGAGTTTCAAATGATTGAAAATGCTTGAACTATCTGGACAAAAGTCAAGGGGCGAAGAAACCAAAACACCTTTTCCCTTCCACAATAACAGAAAATAGAAAGGGACATGATAATCATCTCAGAAAAACTGGTCTTGTAACATATGTATATTCTCTATAATATAATCTAGTTTTTTGGTAAAACATTTCAAAAATGAAGGTTTCTACAGAGTAGACCAAAGATATTCATTGTCATTGGAAGGGACTAACTTATCCTTCTTCCTTCCAAAGAGAATCAGCTTACAAAGTCATTATTTCGTCTTAATGTAGATGTCACATGAAATGTGGAGAGAAAGTACCATTTGACTAGAAGGGAGAGTCACACTTCTGAACTGCCATTCTGTGACAGTTATTAAAAGATCCTTTCTTGTTCTAAAGACCCCGTTTTTTGAATTGTATGGCTTGATGTTCAACACTTTAAGTTTCACCTTTTAAACTTGAAAAATATTAAAATATCAGAGAACAAAGTTCTTCTGAAGTCTGAGATCTACAAATGAGCTTGTTTTTGTCTAAAAAAAAAGTTGTGAGAGAAAGCTCTAAAAGAAAAATAAGACAGACTGCAAAATTCCAGGCTGTATTCAAAGAGGGGACATTTTGTTTTTCCATATTAACCAATGTTTTATACTCTAATAGACTTTTTGTGTTTTCAGCAGAACTATATTTGGAAAGGTACTACATAGTGTGTTACTTTTCTATTTTTCATTGTTTTGTTTAAAGGTAATCTCATATTCAGAAAATAAAGAGGCAGTATGGTTCCTTAGGAAAGAAATGCATTGCCTCAGATCAGAACCACTGGATAATGTGACTACACACAGCAATTCAAATTGAAATGTAGAGATTTGAAGGTATTTGTCTTGTATATTTTCCTACTTAGCTTTGATTAAAAGAAACCCCAAAAACCCAAATAACACATTCTTATAATAATTTCTGATGATCAAACATAGTGTGTTTGTATATCCTTTCTATAAAATTGGTGATATGTTGCGGTGCCTAAAGCGTGGTCTTCCTCATGCTCACCCGGGCTAGCTCAGGCACCATGGCCTGGAAAGGTACGGACAGCTGTCTGTGCCAGCTAATCCGATCCTGTGGAGTCTTGGCTCCCACACGACCTCGGCAGCAGGCACAGGAGGTGCAAGGCAACGATGGCAGAGATAGAAAGGTGGACTCTGCTGAGCAGGTCACAAGAGTTTATTGGAGCCCCAGCGTGGGACCTCCTGACCTCCAGGTGACTGCGCAGTCAGAGCCCCCAGGCTGCTTGCCAGCACCTTTTATTTGGGGGTGGTACAAGGAGAAGAGGCAATGGGTGAGCAAATCACGGATCACCAGGGAGGGGTCACACTGGTGAATGATATTTTCATAAACCAAACATAAATGATGAGGATTTACCCCTCTGTTTCTGACCTATCACTCAATGCCCTTGGAAGAACTTTCTAGCTCCAGGGGAAGGCCTCGAGATGACAGGCAGACCCCAGAGGAGGGGGGAGTGCGGGACTGACATATAACTGTTGGAGGGGAGAAAAACAGGGTAAGACCATTGCGGGAAACAAACAGCGGTACACAGGAGGAACCATTCAATAAATTAACAACACATACAATAAAACCAAAACAAATCCCACACCACTACAGATGAATAATGGCCAATATAACCTTAATTGCATGTTGTTGCTGCTTTTCAAAATCTGCAATCTTACAACCATAATACAGTAAAGGTGGGGTTTTATAATTTATACTGATAAAGTTGTACAAATACAAACTAATGCAATCTGGAATATAGATCATAGAGGGAGTACATAACTGTAAAGTCCAAAAACTCTTCATATTTCTCTAAATATACTGCTAGAATATCAATGGCAATCCAGGTAAGAAGTACAAAAGTAGATTAAAGACCTCTGATACACCTTACTGAAAACCTGCTGTTCTTTGGTTACTAATTGTACACCTGGAGTAATCCTCATTGTAAGGTTTATAATAATGAATGAACAACAAACTTCCTTTCTTTACAAAGGAATGAAAAAAGTCTTCCAATTTACTTGTAAAGAAAAAGAAAAAAATGTTTCATATGTTCCTGTAGTCTTTGAGATCCCTGCCTTATTATCAGATACTTACTGTTCTGCAGTAGGAAATTCATGTTAATACTCTAGAATACAGTTGGAACTTGAAGCTTTGGGAGTGTCAAAAAATTGCTTTGAAATTACTGATTAGTGAAATTACTGTGAAATAGTTCTAAAGAGACCTCATTCTTCCATGAACGATTTGTGATCAGTAGGATGCACATTTTCATTCAGCTTCTTCTTGTGTGAGTTTTGGTGTTGTTGTCTGTTGGTTTGGGGGGTTTTTGGAGTGGGAGGGGAAGGTTGTTGTTTTTGTTTGAGAGGTTTTTGTGCCAAATTTGTGTCTTCCATGGCACAGATATTTCCAGTTCTATACATCATGCTGGCATGTACTTTTCACTTTCTCTATTATTCGTGTCCTTCTTTTAAACCAGATTTTTAATGTCTAAAGTTGCTTTGCATGGTTCTTATTTAATTTTCATTAGAATACGACAGCATTTCTTTTTCTGCACTGCATTGACTTACAAGTAATCACAAAGGAAATTTGAATTATTTTCTTCATGCAGTCAATGGGATTCTCACACATATTTTAGATATGAGCAGTTAAAGGAGAAATTCTTAAAATAACTATGAGAGGTACCTAGAAAAAGTGACTAGAGAATACATAGCATTCACAACAGCTATTTCTGCTCTTTTTTTTAAGAAAAGGTCACCTTTGTTGAATCTTACATAAAATAAAACTTCTAGCTAATGAGCATCTGTGAACTTGTCCCTGTTTATTCAATTAGAATTTTTATCCACTGGTCAGCAACTGTGTATGAATCCCTACAGGTATTTTGCAAAATCTTTCAGTAAAATCAATGACTCATGTAATTTCATGTGAACTATCTCCCTTGAACTGTTTGTAAATCTGAAGTAGCTTTAATAATCTGTCTTGGGAAAACTCTAATTGGTTTGGAAAATATGAGAATGAAGTCAACATTTATGTTTCTATCTAATGCACTGCATTTAATTTCACATCCTTTTATTATGATCTGCATAGCTAGGACAAAGTAGAAATACCTGCTTTCATATTTATGTCTACTGAAAGAAGTCAGTGGAGTATAGCCAGTGTAGGCTTTTGAAGCTGAGTTCTTGCCTTGCCTTGTTTTCCAATCTTTTTCCCTTAAGGTCACAGATCTGTTGTTTAATTGAAAATGTATAACTACTTTTTTTCTATGCATAAATCCAGTTTTCTAGCAAACTATGCTGTCTGAAGAGTCATCTTCAAAATCCAGAGGAAATAAGATATTTTCCCCAAAGGTGTCAAGGAGCATCAGAATGTATATTTTGTGTAAATTTAAAGATGAGAATACTAGTGTACCCTATCAAAGGCACTAATCAAAGAAGGATTGCTGTAACTAGTAGTTTAGATTACCTAGGAATAAAAACAAAACATCAAAGGACAAAAGAGAATGCTTTCTGTACTTGAGATGTTGACCACTACTTAGATATTATAAAACTGCCAGGGTGGAGAAGAAAGGGAATTAGCATGACTTGGTGAATGTCTGCCTATAAGGGAACAAAATGAGAAGAATGTGAAAGTCGCAGAAAGTTTCAAAGAGTAATGTGAAAAGATATTTATAAGATGGCTGGATCAAGTGTAATTGAGGATGAAGTGTCCAGAAAATGCAGCTGCAGTTCCAGAATATCTGCAAATGGTAAATCTTCTTGGACCCAGATTTCTTTTTTTATTTTAATACACATTTCATCTATAGGCTGCAAGTATAATAGTTTAGCCAGAGTAATTTAGAAGAAATTTTTTGATCCTATTTCCACAAAGTCAACATGGAAGTAAAACATACTTTTCATATTATCCTCAGACACAGGATAATTCCTAACTAGGAAGTAGTAGTTGTTTCAGGTATGGAAACAGTGACAGAAGATCAAACAAAACAATACTGTGTCACCAGATAGACGTAATCAATGTGTTCTAAACGAGGACCATTATCAGTTTTTTTCAGATTTATTTGCACTATGGAAAATACGTTTCCCATGGACATTAATATTCAGGATAGCATTTAATGAAGTGTTCAAGCTAATATGTAATGACACCCTACAATAGGTACCAGTTTCACCTAATTTTAGATATGACATGCTTTATGGTTTTATTTAATTGTTCAAATGGCAAAGCTGATGGAGGTTAGCATTCAGTTAAGGTCAAGACAGACAGACTTAATTGCTAGGGTCAGAAGTCACTAGCACAAGTTTGTGGAAGACAATAATTTTCTTTACAGAAAACACATTTTCATGGGGGAGGAGGGGGGCGTGAAGGTCTGTTGTTCCAAGATGGAAGTGTGTTATTGTAAATGAAAGAAACAGTAAAAAAACCAGTACAAAGCTGAAAGGTTTCTGGTCAGACTGGATACTCCAAACAGAAAACATTAAGGTTCAAAATTAATTTCTCTTTGCAGTAAATTCCCTGACAGCAGTTTTTGGTGTTCACTGAAATTTCTGGGTTTAATGTATTTAGTTTTAAAATAGGACAGAGAAAGACTTATTTTAATTGCAGCAAAAAAATGTCACAGAAGTGACTATAGAGTTCAAAGCTGAATGTGAAATGTAGACTTATTGAAGAAAATTAGAATCAATTGAAGATTTTTAGCAGCATGGAAAGGTGTATGCCAAATAAAAAGTCAGAGAATCATAGAAGTGTTCGAATTGAAAGGGTGTTGCATTGTGCTTTTTGTTATTTATTTACATATTGTATTTTATGTTATTTATTTTCATTGTAATGCTTTGTTCTGTACTCCCCTGTTCTCCTAAGATATGGTATGTTCAGAGGTTGGTCCCTGCCCCTCTTCCCTGTCAATCCTCCCATATTCCTTCTAGTCCTCTCCTGTGGGCCCTGCCTGTCATTCGATTGTTCCTCCCGGCTTCTAGAGACTTCGGGTAAGGGCATCGAGTGATAGGACAGGAGCTGAGAAGGTTCCTTCCCTTATGTTCTCATTGGTTTCTTTAAATGTCCCTCCAACCCTGTTCCACTCCCACCTTGTCCGTCACTGGATGTTGGTTTGTCTCCTCCCTTAGTCCCTCCCCTGTATTTAATCCCGGAGCTTACCGCTCCGGGTGGCTTGGCTGGACATACTCCCTGAGGTTACGATGTCCCCACGTGGGACTGAATAAGCACCTTGGCCTTTTGCTCCAACTGAGTCTGACTCCTCCCTCCATCTTCGGCAAGGCCTCTCCTCTGAAAAGGGGAAAACCCCCTTGGCCACTCCACTGGTTCCTAAGATCCAGAGGAGTGTTCCCTGACTGATCTCAGTGTCAGAGCTAGCCTGGGTAGAAGGAGCCAGTGCTCTGAGAAAGGCATTGCAAAAAAAGGGATCATCAAAAATCATTTAATCCTATCTGCTGCCATGATCACGGACATCTTTTACTGGACCAGGTTGCCCAAAGACCCCTTCACACTTTTCTTGAACACTTCCAGTTGTGGGATATCACAGTGTCTCACCACTGTTACAGAACATTTCTTCCTTAGGTTCAATCTGAATCTACTTTCTTACAAATTTAAAGCAATCATGCCTTGTTTTGTCACTACAAGTCACGGTAAAAAATGTCTCTTTGTCTTCTTTATAAGACCTCTTAGGAAATGGAAGGCTTCAACAATTTTTCCCTGGATATTTATTTTCTCTGGGCTGAATAACTCCAACCATCACAGCCTTTCTTCATAGGAGGTATATTCTAGCCCTTTGACTGTTTTCATGGTTCTCCTCCGAACCATTTCCAAAAGGTCCATATCCTTCCTATATTGAGGACTGCAGAGATGGATACAGTTCTCCAGTTAGGGGCCAATTTTCTCTAAGACAATATAGTATCTTAGAATGATAACTTTTCTCAAGAACAAAAATATCATTTACTTTCTACAGGTGAATAATTTTCAGTGCTCTTCTGCAAACTGAGAAGTGACAAGTGCAACAACTTTTCAAGGTCACTAGAGTTTATATTTCACATATACTTTCTGTATTATTCTGCTTTGTGATTTTTAAGTCTACTAATCTTATTCCCCACGGAAAAAAGGGAAGAGAACATTCAATTTAATTATTATTAAATTTTCATGTGATTAATCATATTTCTTTAAAAATTAGGGATAACTTATTTAAAAGAATTACATCAAATGTATCTTAGAAATAATCTGAGTTAGGTTTGTGTAGTGAGGTTTTTTTAGCTACAAGTGTGACTTCTAGAAGCTTCTCACATCAGAGCCAATCTTAGCTGGCCCTGAGATGAACCTGTGACTGGCCACAGGGTCAAGCCCTGTGATAAAGTATTTTAGAAAAGGGGAAAACACCTGTACAATTTCCACTAGAGAAAAGACAAGTGAAAATTTGTGGCAGAAACACGTCTGCAGACACTTAGGTTGGTGCAGAAGAAGGGACAGAAAGTGCTCCAGGCACTGGAGCACTGAGGTTCTGCTGCAGCCTGCGGTGCAGGCCAGGCAGCCAGCCCAAGGTGTGGCAGTGCTGCCCCTGCGGCCCATGGAGTGCCACAGGGATGCAGAGATCCATCTGCAGCCTGTGGAGGACCTCACATAGCAGGTGGACACCCAAAGGAGACTATGACCCATGGGAAGCCTGTGACTGTGGGCAGAGGTTGTGGGACTGAGGAGAGAGAAAACCAGGCTGGGGCAGGTTTGCTGACAGGACTTGTGACTCCACAGGGGACCCATGCTGGAGCAGCCTGTGCCTGAAGGGACCCACAATGTAACACCAGTGAAGAACTGCAGGCATGCAGGAATGACCAATATTGAAGGCATTCACAGAAGACTCTCTCCTGTGGGAGAGGCCCCACACTGAAGCAGAAGAAGAGTGGGAGGAGGAATGAACACCAGAAGTAATGTGTGATGAATTTACCACAACCCTCATACACTTTACCCCTGTGCCACCCAGGAGAAGGAGGGAAACAAAATAAATGAGTCAGGGAAGGGGAAATGGGTGGTCCAGGAAAAGCATTTTTAAATTTTGGGCTTATTTGTTGTAATCCAACTCTGATTCTCACTGGCAGTAAATCAATTACCCCAAGCTGGCTTTACCCATGATGATAATTGGTGTATGATCTCCCTGTCCTTATCTTGACCTGTAAGCCTTTCTTTGTATTTTTCCCTCCTCTCCAGCTGAGGAGGTAGGTTACCTGAGTTTCTTGGTGTGTACCTGGTGTCCACCCAGGGTCAATCCACCATATAATAATATTCCATTACATAATTTTCATTATGCAACGGTATGGAAAATTATGCATCCAATTTCATATTTCTTTGTAAGGTACCTTTTGAAGTTCAACAATTATTTGTTTGAGACAGAGATCAAAACCAACCATGCTCAGCAGTCAAATGCACAGAAATTAAAAAAAACCCCCAAAACTAATTTTAAAAACCCCAAACCAAACAAAAAACAAAAACAAAACCAAAACAAACAAAAAAGAAACAAACAAACAAAGCCAAACCCCCCCTTCCCCCAAAACCTTAGGAGTTAGCTTTAGATTCCCTTTCTTGCATAGATATAGAAATAGCTTTTTTGTCCCTTCTTGGTAAAGAATTCATTTATATTTCAAGATCAAAACCACAGACTATTTTTTAAAAGTGGTTTGAAATAGGCTATCTGTTTTTTTCATATATGATAACACACTTTTCTTTAATCCAAGAGATTTGGTCAATATTAAAGATTACTTACCTTAAAACTGAGTGCTGAAGTACTACTCTCTCTCAAAGTTAAAAATCTTTAAATACTACTGTCTGAACAAAAGAACTGAAGTTATCATAATGCACTCAGGGTACTGTAGTTAGTTCTCTCAAATACTAAGTACTTAGTAATATGTACAATATGAAGATTTAAACAATATGAAGATTTTTAACAGTAATGCTCTAATTTTTAAAGTCATAGATAATCTTCTACCACTTTCATAAATAGATACTTTTGAAGACAGAATAATAATATATTTTTGAAATTTTAATAATTCTCAATATGAGATTATTGTTATATATTAATATTGTTTTAACATAGTAAGCAATTATAATAGGAATAAGCAGAGATAGCTCCTCAAATGAGGATAAATTTAAAGATGCATTGGGGTAGCATTTAAAAAAAGAAAATATTTCAAGTCAGAAGGAAATCAAAAAGAAAAGTAGCATGGAGAGAGGGAAGAAGGTACTCTTCTGGTTCACATTTACCTTTAAAAGAAAGAGTTATTTGTCAAACTAAATTCCTCCATAACATTACTGTAGACACTTGATATGTGTCCATTTGAAGTGCTATTCCAACCTTTGTGTCTTTCATCATTAGAATTATTTTAGTGAACATAATCATGCAAATTCTTCCATCTGTACTCTCTTGCTGTAGTCCAGAATTTAGTGTGTGAGTTCAGTTAATGGGAGACTGCTGCCACATGCCTCAGAACTGGGGATAAAAAGATTGTGCAATCAAAATTCTCTACTGACTCATGAAAGACTCAGAAAAACCTTTGGCTGATTTATATTTGGAATCAATGCCAGCTTTCTCTTCATTAATACTGTGAATCTACAGTCTGGGGTATGTAAATGGTTACCCTTTATTTTATTGGTATTTTTGCTTGAAAAATATAGGAGGTTATAAAAATGACAAAAAAACCCCACACAGGTTAAATGAAAAAAAATATGATGAATATGTATTCCTCTTTCACAAATACCAATTTTTGTATATATATATATATTTGCCTTTCTGTGGGAAGGAGAAAGAAGAAAATGTACACTCTAGAAGAAATGTCTTCTAGAGTAAAAGGACCTGTACAGAAGATCATGGAAAGGTTTTCCAAAGAAGAGGGATTATTTTACACAATTTTTATGTCTTTGGTCAGGGAAGAAAAAGGCAAACTTTGCAATTCTATGATAAGTGTGACCTAAGGATTTTCCTGAGTATCTGTTTGAGAAGACGTTCTGTGTTCCCACAGACCCTTGTCTGCCTTGTTATTCTTACTTGCCTTCCCTTGCACATAGTCTAATATACTGAATTACAGTACAGTGAGGCCTCCATGGCACTGAAAATGCATAAGTAACTACACTGTTACCTGTGATCTTACAGAAACAAGGAACTAATTATAGATATCTTCTTATTATATTATCCTACACTTTTCCAGGTGCATATAGACATGCCTCCTCTCCTTAAGCTAAAACTATTAAAGAAAACCTTTGTCTTAGATACCTATTCCCCAGGAGAAATTTTCTATTTTCTGAGCGAATTCTTTTCACAGGAAAAAAAAAAAAAAAAAAAAAAAATTACTGCCATGGTGGTTTTTTCTTTTTGTTTGTTTGGTGGTTTTGGTGGGGTTTGTTGTTGTTGTTGTTGTTTGGTTTTTGTTTGTTTGGGTGGGTAGGGGTTTGTGTGTCTGTGTGTTTTGTTGTTTCTGGTTGGTTGCTTGCTTGCTTTTTTGTGTTTGTTTTTTTGGTTTTTTTTTTTTACCACAATGGTTCACAATATTGGTTCATTTTTAAAATGTAGAACACAGCAGCCTACTGGATTAATTTACTGGGCTCCTAATCTTGTGATACTCTTTTTATGTCTCTTGTCATTAGGGAGCAACATTTAAAGATAAATTTTTCATAATTGTATCAAACTTCCTGAGTCTTATTTACAAATATAGAATTAAATTGAGAGATAGGAAAGGGAGTTGAAGTGATTATTTTGTGCTTTAAATCTGGTGCTCTAACAAAAGAAATGGACAGAAAAGCATAAATCATGACAGTTCATCTAAGCAGAAGCCATCTAAAGAGTAACTATGAAAGCAGCCTTTAGCCATCTTGCACTGACATTCCCAATAGCAATTTTTTTCCTGAGAAAATTAAAAATTATTGGTGAAGAGAAAATAAAGAGACAAAAGTAACTAAGAAAGGTGTTACAAAAGCATGTGCTACATGCTTCAGTATATATATACATCAGTATAAATCTGTTTCACTCCAGCTGACTTGAAATCTATGGAAGGCAGAGTGACATGGGGTAGTTTATTTCAGTGCAATTCTCTCATGGTAACTGCTGGTTTCTCTGCATTCTTGTGTAGAGACTTTATTGGGACACAGAGCAGAAAAAGGACAAAGTAAGTAGAACAGAACTTTAAAACTGGCCCCTAATCCACCATTTACTCTTTTGTTGTCTAGTAGCTGCTAGTAAATCCCTTTCCATCTCTGAAAGAAGATAGATGTTTCACAAGTAGTTCCTTATCTCTTCTGTGTTGATGACTTTAACCTTCGTAGGATAGCTTCCAATATACTGATGCAGTTCCATTTTCATTTGTAAGAGATAAAAGTTCCAGCATCCACACCATTGAAAATTAATATTACCTAAATGCTCTTAAACTCACTATCTGAAAACGTAAATACTCCTATTGCAAATTTTGATCCAGCTGAATTCTGTTTTAAGCAGAAGCTTGAGCTGAATGTCAGAGAGCAAATGTACATTTCTATGTATATGTGTATGCTCTGGGTTATTGTTGGGGGTTAGGTTTGTTCCTTTTTTTTTTTTTATTTTTTTTTTTTTTTACTTTTGTTTTGTTGTTTTTTTTTATTTTTTTATTTTTTTATTTTTTTTTTTTTTTTTTTTTCTTTTTTTTCTTTTTTTTCCCTATAGAATTTTTCCCTATAAGTTCCTAAGAGACTAAGTACTGATGCTTAGAGGGTGCTTAACCCACACAAAAGAGGTGGCTGAAATTCCAGAGGGGGAAGATCACACGAGTTTTGGAGAAGAGAAAAGGACAGGGCTGGGGGAGCTGAGGGTTCTTCCTGCTCTCATCATCAGAGAGGACGGTCAGGCTGCTGTTTACTGAGGGAGGAGTCCACTGTCAACAGAAAGTCCAGTTCTGGGAAATCTACCATCATCATCTTGTGTGCCCAGGAGATTCAGATCCCCTTTGCCTGCCCTGCTGGAGCTAAGCCAGCCCTTTCCAGCCATCATGGCTTCTTCAGCACTGCTCACTTTGCTGGGACACCCCCTTGCCTGCCAGGACATTCCCCCTTGCCTGCTGGGACATTTCCCCTGCTTGCTGGGGACATCCTGCCATCCCAGCCACCAGCCTGGGAGTTTCCACCGTTCCAGCTTAGTGCTCTCAGAGTCCCAAGGGATCAGACTGCCCCAGGCTTTGTGAAACAAAGCCCCTCGAGGTTCCTGGTTCTGTTTATTATTGCTGTAGTAGTTGTTGTTTGTTTGCCTTCTTATACTTACTAGTAAAGAACTGTTACTCCTTTCCCCATAGCCCTGCCTGAAAAGCCTCTTTAATCTTCTAAATTATAATAACTTAGAGGGAGGGGATTGGAATTCCCCATTCCTAGAGAGGCCCTGCCCCTCTCTAGCAGATACCTGTCTTTCAAACCAAAAGAGTTATTTTTAACAAACAAGAGGGGAAAAAAAAAAAAAAAAAAAAAAAAGAAAGAAAGAAAGAAAGAAAGAAAGAAAGAATTAAGTTTCAGAGTGCCAACTGATAAAGAGGAAAGATTGTTACTGCTCCAATAACAGTCACTCCCACCCTATCATATCCCAGTTACCCCACCAATAATGCTGCTTTATTTAGATACTTATTAGAAAAAGGAAAAAAGTACACAAATATAGATACAATAATATATATGTACTTGCATCTATGCATATAGAGAGACCTTTAAATCTTATTGCATGAAGCAATACCCTAGTAACATGAGCCTTATCGTGTTTGTCACAGTGGCCTATCAGAAAGGCAGCAGGTGCCCCTGAGTGCACCGGCTAGCAGAGGCCTGAGGAGTTCAGGAACATGATGGTCCTAGGAGCCCCAGGACAATCACATAAATGCCTGTTTGCCGACACAGAGTTGTGTAACAACCTAAGGAAACCATACATAAATAATAGGCCAGGTGGAGTTGTTTAACGTATAAAACAACAAAAATGTGCAGCTTTTTTAGTGGGAATAGAGTTACATGGTCCCACTTCATTAGAATTGGGTATGAAAAACTAACTGATTTTTGTGCTGTCTTGTCCTGTAATTTCTATGAATGTCTCACATTTGTTACTGTATATATACTCCTCAACCTGCACTAGAAATAATTGTGAACTATTAATTTTCTAAAAGAAAAAAAAAAATATCACTTTTTTTTTTAATACATATACATGATTCCTTCCAATTCCTCCATGTTGACTTGGTTTAAAGTGACAGGACTGAAACTAATGGACAGCAAGAATTATTTTCTGCATGCTGACAAGCACACAGTTTTCTAAGGAACAGGTACGATCAGCCCTAGCTGTAGTGTCCAAACTATCATCAGCTTATCATAAATACTCAACACTGGTACTAGGTACAGTGTGATAAATTCCAGTTCCACTTCTTGTCAAAGGAGAGGGTTTCCAAAAGACAGAAGGATCTTCCTCTGTAGTGCATTTCAGCTGCTGTTTTGTAAATCAGTTTCACATCAATATCTAGCATCAGGAGTAAAACCAACTGAAACTGGAAAATAGAAGCTTTTAGTCACAGATTTGGATAAGCAATGTTTTCACATAGTTCCCTCAACCTTTCCCATTGTCGCCATATATGTTTGACTACTGACAGTACCTAAATAAAAGTCAAATGATGACAAGGAGAAAATTATATCTAAGACCAAGACAAACCAATAGTCCTTTCTCAGCAAAGATGAAAGCGGAAAGAGATGGTTCTCCCTATTTTCCCCACCATTACATTAACTTCCACCTCTTCTGGATCTTAGATACTCTGTCAACAGTCTAGGGAAACTTCAAGAAAGACGGAGATGAATACATATTTGAGAGGTGACAAAGATAAAGCAATCATTCTTGTACTCACATGGGCACTTGGATAGTGGTCGCAAGGGCCCCAGAAGAAAGTGCACAGGACCAGTAAGGTCCTGTTAATGCCCTAAGGATCCAAAGAGTTAAAATCTGAGGGAGCTTGGTTGGTTCCCCTTGCAGAAAAGATGGCTCCTGGGGAACCTTAGAGGTGTCTGTTACTACCAAGTTGGAGAACTCATAGAAGATGAAGCCAGACTCCAATTGGAGCTGCACAAGTCCACTAAACAAGAGACAATGAGAAATCTGAGACTTTCTGATAAATTCCAATGAGCTGTAAGGAAAGCACTTTTTACCATGATCAATCAAATAAGAAAACTAGTACTCAGACACACTGTAAGACGTACATCACTGGAGGTATTCATGATTCAGAACCCCAAGGTCTGGAGGCTCTGTATCCAATTAGACCTGCTATGAACAAAAAGTAAGGTTAGGTGATCTCTGGAGGTTTCTTGAAACCCATTATTTTGTGAATCCATTATTAGAAGTAGAATTATCTTCCTATTGGAGCATGGCAAGAGAAAAAGCATTTTCAGCAATTTAATGGCTCCAGAATACAGAGTGAGCCTGCAGCTATGCACTGAATATAGAATTTGTATTTTGAGAGAGATGTGCAGATATCTGGTCATGTGTACTGCTAGTTTTATCAGGGAGATAATGTCACTTTTTCATACATCACTAGAATATCATTGTATAGTAAGTTGAATTCATCTTAACCTGTTCAGCCTGAGGTTTACTATTTACATGTTTACAGGAGACAACAATAACTCTAGAGGCACATTGACCTTTTAATAGAAGCATGAATGAAAACAGATGTCACGTTTGTAAAATTCAGTTAAATTATTCATTACCAATCCAATATTTTTCTCAAAGAATGCCATAGTTTTAAACTCTAATATCAAATATATGCACTTTACCTATTATAAAACAACAATACAGATTTTCAAAAGCTGGCATTTCATGGAGGACAGCTATGTCAGGGAGTGGATTAGCCTGTTTTACCATTTCTATCAGGTAACGTTTGGATGCACACAAGCTTTTGAGTCAACAGAAGTCAGAGACTTCTATACACTGTTAATTCTATCTCTCTCTCTAAGTTCCTTTGAATTTTGTAGCTTTTTTGAAGCAGCATTAATTGCTGTCAGTTTCAGGTGTGGTCCCTTGTGCAGTTTTGATGAAGTGATTTGCATATGGCTAATCTGCATAGAAACCTGACCTCAAGCTTAGGTATCAGCAAGCTCTGCCCTTAACAGAGCTAGCCAGGCCTCTGACCCAGATTAGGGAGAAAGGATTGTCTTCACCATTAACAAGAAAGATGCCCTGTGAAATTTGTCAGCTATTTTATTAGCTTTTAATATCCTTTCAACACCGAATGGCCATTGCTAAATATTTTTCATGCTATTAAAAGAGGAGAAAAAAATCCATCATTCTGTCTGTGTACCTTGGATGACTTTTTCTGGATTGTTCATTGTATGCACTCATTGTTTTTTGTCTTGCCCACATTTTAAGGCATTTCATAGTCCTCTGTGAATTCTTGGACCTGTTCTGCTTTTCTCTTCCTCTATTATTTTTTTCCTGATAGATAAAATCAATTATTATTAAAATATTCTTTCTTTTCTCTGATTTTTCTCATACTGATCTTCTATATAGTAATTGGTGTGCTGCTTATAAAACTATTATCCATACCATATAACCATATTTAACTATACCATCCCTTACCATACTCAAATCCCCCCATCAAATGACATCTGCCATCTGTCCTTCCATAAATTAAGGATATGAAAATACTACAAATGCATAAAACTTTTCAAAATACGTGCCCTTAAGAATGTATTTTTTGCTAATAATTTTTGATCTCTCCACATCCTCCTTGATAATTTTCTTCCATTTTAAAAATGTTTATCTTCACATTTAGATTGGTATGGTACATATATAAGAGAAATAATTTCCAGTGAAAATATTTTTGAAAAAAGTATTGTCTTTGCCTTAAAAAAAAAAAAAAAAAAAAAAAAAAAAAAAAAAGCACATTTTTCCTTTGTTGATGATATCAGAAATTTTAATATGTTTAATGATACAGGATAAAAGTTTGAAGTACATATGTAGCACAGAGGAGACTGACAAGGGCAATATAGACACTTATTTTGTTATTCTTAATGCAGTGCAGTTCGTTTGCATATAAAGATGTTTCTAAAACATAGTCTTTTTCTCATGGACAGCTTCTGAAAATTCTGACATCAGCACAGCTGGATATCTGACAAGCAGGAGGATTTAGAAACAAATAAGTTTGGATATTTGTGGTGTTTCTTTATGACATCAGACAACCGCCAATGGCAAAAGGAAAGAGCCTGCTCTCTCACCGGGGGGATATCACAGCTTTTTTCTGGAGTCCTTTCCCTGTGGACACCAGTGCCAGAGAGAGAGTGAGCCCTGTCTTCCTGGGGCTTTTTCCCCAGGGGGCAGGGCCCAGAGGCAGGGACAAGCCACTGCCCAGTCAGGGACAAGGTGGGAGTGGAACAGAGTTGGGTTACATTCCAGTGTGGGAGGATGGGCACAGCCAAGCAGGGACAAACCCCATGAAACAATTAAAGGGGAACAGGGAAAAAACATTACAAATCCGATGAAACGCAATATAAACCCAACTAATGCATCACAGCATTTCCCCTTTTCTTATTAAATTGAGAAGGAGGAAGGCTCAGTCCATGGGAGATGTTCAGAGTTCAGACCTTGAGCACCTTTAAAGTTGGAGAAGAAAAAAATTACATCTAGTGCAGATAAACTGTTCAGAAAAATACTGTTAAGGGAAGTTGATAATTAGAAGGAGAGGATTTAGTGCTTTCTCCTCCTCCAGGCATCACTGGCCACTTGTGGGCCCTCTGCAGGGGGTTTTGCAGTTTTAGGGATGAAAGGTTTCACCCACTCAGCTGGCACCCACTTGAGATCTGGGGGAGTGGACACATAGGTATACCCACGACCCCAGATGACCTGATCATGAGGACTTTTTGTTTCTTTGGTTGCTGGATCCTTTACTATCATATCTAGTGACTTTTGCTGGAAGGCAGAACGGGTTAAAGCAGGATTTTTTAATTTAACATTTACATTTTCTAGGTTTTTTGAAAAGTTCCCTTTGGACCCTTGAGACCTCCCACCCCCATTGTCCTGAAAGGCCAGAAATTGCTTCTTTAAAGGGCATTGAGATGCCCAATGTCCAGCCTGATCGCACAGGAGAACACATTGTTCCTCTCTTGGGCGGTGGCCGTGGGACAGGTACAGGAGGCACGGTGTCTGCAGCAGCAGCTTTTTGTGGTGGCTTGACTCTGGAACTGTGGTTTTGATGAGCTTTTATGAAGGGAATCTTCCTGGCGCACACCTGGAGCATGTCAGGTAAAGTTGAAGCCGGTTCTATAGACAGGCTGAGGATAGCTGCCTTGCACTGTTGGTCTGCATCGGCCAGAGCCATCTCCTCCAGGACCTGTTCCTGGGCTCCTCCTTCCTTAACCTGTAACTCGATAGCTCGGGTTAAATGCTCCACAAATGTTACAAAAGATTTGGCTGGAAGCTGCTTTATTTTACTGTAAGGTTGGAAGGACCCATCGGGCTGGATTGAAAAGAATGCTTTGGAAGCAACATCTTTAATGCACTCAAAAACAGCTAAAGGAATTTCCTGAGCCTGTTTGAGGGCTAAGACCCATTCACTATCAGCACATAGATGTTCTAATCGAATTGGTAAATTCTTATTATTAACAGCCGTTTCAGGATTTTGCCAAAGCTCCGGAAGTAAATCTTTTTGGAGGTCAAAGGGAACTGTAGGATTCCCTGCTAAATTTGGTTTTAAAAGGTTGCAAAAGTATTCTCCTTCATATCCAAATTTGGCCTGAGCCAAATAAATCTCAAATCGCTTGTTGGGGGAAGGGGTTCCAATTACTGTGGACAGCACCCCCTCTTTTTGACTGTTGATATGTGAAAGGGGTGGCAGAAAAGCCAGGATCGCTTCTGGGCTCCGGGTCCCCGGCTCCCTCCCCCACCCCCAGGGCGTGGGAACCGGGACTGTGGGCAGAGAAACCATGGGAACCAGTGACAGGGAGGGGCTGGAGGCTTGAGTCACACGGGGAGGAGTCGGAGGGCGGAGGTTTGAGGGTAGGGGGCAGAGTCAGAGGAGAGGGCAGTGCCAGGGGCGGCACTGAAAGGAAGGAGTGGTCTGGGAGAGGAAGGGATTGAGAAAGGGATTATAGGAAGGAGGGACAGACAAAGGGAGAGGCTCTCGTGGCTTGAGAGCACATAGCTTTGGCCATTTTGAACAAAGGAATCCCCTCCCCATCTTGTGACCTGGGGATCACTAAGGTGGGGGGTTTGAGCACTCAGACTGCCTGCAAAGGTACAAACTGGGGGAAGTCCACAAAGAACTGGCTTTTTTCCCTTTTCATTTTGGTTTTGCAATCCAAACTTAATTTTTAAGCTATAAAAAGCAAAATTTGCATTTTCTTTATTATTAGAGGAGCCAGATTCAGCTATTTTATTTGCATCAGCTTCCCAAAATTCTGAGAAGCTTATTTGCTCTAATAATACATCTGAAAATTGAGAAAGTATATACCGAATTAATTTTTACAACTGTTTCTTTGGACAGTGGGTCTTGATATTATCCAAGACACTTAAAATTTGATAATAGACTCTTTTTTGAGACACAGACAGCCTAGCACCCATTTTTGGCTCAGGTTTTAAGTTTCTGTGTCCCCTTTAACTGTTGCTGGGATACTGAAAGTTAAAAAACCCTTGCTGGAGAGAAAAAAAAAGGCCAAAAGGGGAAACAGTTACTTTTTCTACCCCCCACCCCAGGCTGCCAAAAGGAAGGTGCTATTAAAGCACCCTGAAAGTTTACTCTGAAAGCAAAAACCTTCCCCAAAAGGAAAAATCCCTTTTCCCTGAGGATCACTGCTCTTAAAAAGATTTTCCCTTAGAAAACCGAAAGTGGTACTCACCAAAAATCCAGCGTTCCTTTCTTTTCTTTCCCAATCACTCCTTTTGCCTGAGACTGACCCTTTTTGGTGCAAAAAGAGCTTCTCAGATCTCAGGGTCAGCTTTCCACAAACAAGTGGTCACTCTCTCTCTGGGAGCAGCCTGCCGGTCAGGGGCTTCTTTGCAGCACTCAGATGGGTTTTTTAAGTCCAAAGGAGAAAACTACAGCCCTGGCCTGTAGAATCCTGTGCTTCAGAGACTCCACCGTGAATGCCAAGCCTGACGGGTCTGTGTCTCTGCGTGGGTGGGCTATGTTTAGTGACTCACGTACCTGCGTGAGAGTCCTCGGCCACGTGCTCCCTGAATGGTTCTTCCAGCTTTCTGGGAGCCCCTTGTGGCTTTGAGCCCACCAATTAGGCGCCAGTTGTGGTGTTTCTTTATGAGACCAGACGACTGCCGATGGCAAAAGGAAAGAGCTTGCTCTCTCACCGGGAGGATATCACAGCTTTTTTCTGGAGTCCTTTCCCTGTGGACACCAGTGCCAGAGGGAGAGCGAGCCCTGTCTTCCAGGGGCTTTTTCCCCAGGGGGCAGGGCCCAGAGGCAGGGACAAGCCACTGCCCAGTCAGGGATAAGGTGGGAGTGGAACAGAGTTGGGTTACATTCCAGTGTGGGAGGATGGGCACAGCCAAGCAGGGTCGAACCACATGATACAGTTAAAGGGGAACAGGGAAAAAACATTACAAATCCGATGAATCACAATATAAACCCAATTAATGCATTACAACAGATATTGCAATGTGTTTGATTGAAAATATGTCTCATACCAATGGCAAATGAAGTACCTCTGTGTTTGAAGAGGAGGAGGTGAGGGCTATAGTTGTCTGTGATTTGTCCCCAGTGAGGAAAATGACACAAGGTACTGCTAGAATGAGATGTCTTATCAAAATTAACTGTAGTCAGAGAGTTAATTCCATTGAAATTGAGACATTTCCTTTATAATAAATATTCCAGAATCTAGCTGAAGATCAAAACCAATAAATAGTGTTTCTGTGATCCCATCTGGTTGATTCACATTAGAGACTGAAGGAGATATGGCAAAGGTATTGTCCTGAATCAGCATACAGGGGCAAATTTTCATTGGATTTTCACATGCATCATATACAATAATTTACTGATTACACTATGGGTAAGTAAACTTCTACTAGCCTTTTTTTGTAACTCATGGCAAAGCTGGTTAACTTTTAGAAAGTATTTTCATACTGGGTTTATTTCGTTCATGGAAACATTAAAGAAGGCATGTGTCTTTCACACAAAATAGGTCAAATGTACTGTATAATACTTGCAACAGTACTGCTGGCTACACTGCTTTCTGACACACCCTATCTGAAGTACTAATTTCAGTGGTAAATTAGAATGTAGGGAGTTTCAGCTGCTGCAGCTCTTTAAAAGGTTATCCCAAATAACTTGTGTTGCAATCCAGTTTCAGTGTTCATTGGCATATATGACTATTCATTATGTCTAAAGTTACTTTTGGTGAACTTAGTGACAGCATTCCCAGTGATTTTTACAGGAATAAGATCCGGTTCATTGCTTTTCAATGCTCTTGTCTCTACTATAGCAATAAGCATTTTTAAAGGGCATGACTCTGTGAGGAGTTGAAAACCAGTTTCAGTCAAAGTGTAAGCTAAGAGAGAAACTATTGAAGTATTTGTTTCCAAAATCCAGTCTTCACCAATCTTCCTAAAGAGAAAGTAGTTTGTTCATTACCTTGTCAAATGTTTCAGTGTACTGCTTCTTTTAAAGAAAATTGTCATTGTAATGTTTTTGACCTAAGCTATGGAAGCTGTTTTTGTACTGTAAAGAAGATATATTTATATATACTTTTTTTTTACCTTCCTCAATCCTATTTTTAGCGACTGAGAGTAAATAGAAACACAAAGTGAAAATAAAGGCTCAAGTTAATTCTCAAGCATTTTTGTTTTATACATAAGTGAAAAATATTCTCTAATGCTTCTTTTTAGGCCCCAAGCTAAAATCAAAACACTGTCTTAATAACTAGTGCAAATATTCCTTTCCTAATGAAAGGAATATTTGCACTCCAAAGTTACATGTTCCTTTGTGTTGAATCTTTAAAATGTTTCCATTTGTCTTCTTTTCCAGCAGTAACTGTAGATTATTGCTTTTTAATAACAATAAGATTTTTTCTGAGCATTCTTCTTAGAGTATAAAAATAATAAAATGTAAATCACTTCTTGGAAAAGATCCATTCAAAATGTAGTTTTCCAGTACTAAATCCTCTGCAATATTCCATAAAAACACTTGAGTTTTAACTCAGTCCTATAAAAATATGATACCAAAGAACCTTGGTAATATGACAACACTGAAAACTCCATAAAACCAGGGTAATAAATACACATTATTAAATAGAGAGCCCATGAGTTGATACTAGAGGGAAAAAAAGTTTTCTGTCCTTTGTTCTAAGATTTTTGAAATCTAAGCCAGGCTTTAAAAGAGCTGGAAGTATCATTAACTTTCAGCTTAATCCAACAGGAGAGCTAAATTGAAAGTCATAAATACCCATTTAAATAAAAGATAGTAAAGAAAAAGAATAATTAAAATGAAGTTGAAATAAAGAGGACATTGTACTGTTTTTCTTACTCAGATATGTATGTACAGGCAATGTTACTATTAATCTGCAAACAGTAGTTTATAAATGACATTAAAATTAAACACATTGTGCTGCAACATAGTTATAATAATTACTTTAATTCATAGACACAACCACATTCTAGGTAGACATTAAATGTGTCTTTGATGTTTTAAGGAACTTCTGTGCAAAAATATAGATAGTCTGACCCTTTGCATACTAAGTATTGATTCAGATAAAACGCCTTTTTAAATTTTTACTGAAAAAGCAAAATTTGGGGAGTTTTAACTCAAAATGCTAAATTTCAATAGCAATTATTCCTAAAAATATAAGCTTGCAGTAATTTTGCAGATGACACCGAGTTCAATTGGAGCATTGATCTGTCAGAGGGCAGGAAGGATTTTCAGATGGATCTGGACAGACTAGTTTGATGGGCTGAGGTTCAACAATGCCCAGTGCTGGGTCCTGCCCTTGGGCCACAACAACCCCAGGCAGCTCCACAGGCTGGGGCAGAGTGGCTGCAAAGCTGCCCACAGGAAAAGGACCTGGGGGTGCTGTGACAGTGACTGAACATGAGCCAGGGTGTGCCCAGGTGGCCAAGAAGGCCAATGGCATCCTGGCCTGTACCAGCAACAGAGTGGCCAGCAGGACCAGGGCAGGGACTGTCCACTGTACTCACCACTGGTGAGGCCACACCTCAAATCCTGTGTTCTGTTCTGGGCCCCTCACTGCAAGAAGGACATTTTGGTGCTGGAGGGAGACCAGAGAAGGGCAATGGAACTGATGAAGGGTCTGGAGCACAAGTCCTGTGAAGAGCAGCTGAGGGAACTGGAGGTGTTTAGCCAGGGGAAAGGGAGGCTGAGGGGAGACCTCATCACTGCCTACAAATACCGGAAAGAAGGCTGTAGCCAGGCGGGTGTTAGTCTCTTCTCCCATGAAGCAAATGATAGGAGAGAGGAAACCTAATATATGAGGTACATATTATGAAAAATTTCTTCACTTAAAAGGTGATTCGACATTGAAACAGGCTACTCAAGCAAGTGGTAGAATCACCATCGCTGGAAGTGTTCAAAAGGTTGTTTGGTACATGGTTTTGCGGTGAACACAAAGAGTATGAAGTTAATGTTTGGACTTTGTGATCTTAGAGGTTCTTCCTATCTCAACATTTCTTTGGTTCTATGACTACGTATACTGTGACAACCCTGTAATTCAGATTACTGATTCCTTGGGGTGTGTGCTGAGTCTTTCCTTTCTGTAATATCCATGTCTGCTTTGCACCACAGTTGGAATAGTAAATCTCAGACATCCATGTTCAAGACGGTACAGTGTAGTGCAATGCAGAGCAATATCGGAAGCAACATTTGGCATGAGTTTGAAGTCTTAGAATAATTGAAAATCTGAAACCTGAGCTTGAGTGGATTCAAGTGTCCACAAGAAGTGAACAAAACACATAGGGGCAGTAGCAACTAGAGATCCATGTTGTGATTCAAGCTGCAGGATGCAAAGGATTTCATGGCCTTTCCACATAACTAGAAGTGTTGATGGGTATCTGAAATATACACTGTGCCAAATAATGTCCGGTATAAGAACATTGCAATGATTTCTTTAAAGATAAATCTACAAACTTAGAATAAAGCTTAATGCTTTAATTCCTTGACTGTGACCAAGCAATAAAGCACAAGTATGAATGGCTTGGGCAGTTTTTGGTGTTCATTAAATGGATACAGGACAAGAGCTGATGTTTTTCTGAACCATAACTCACTTGGCTGCACTACTGATATTGTCAGTCCCTATTGTTTTGTTTCTTTACCAAATGGTGTCTGATATTCCAAAGCTCTTTCAGTCATACTGTTTATTTTCCTGACCCTCTGTCAGAGCTTGCATGAACCAGAGAAAATGACTCTGTCCAACCATCACACTGAATGTCTATATTAATCCATCAGCTAGCTAGAAAATCTACTATGATGGGCTATATAGCTTTCAATGATCTAATATACTAAAAAAACCCCATGATAAATCAGAAATCACCATCAAATAGTTTTCCCTTTGAAGAGACCATCCTTTCTAGCATACCTAGTAGGGAAACCAGAATATAAGCAAGGAAAGTCAAAGCAAGGAGGTGGGGTATGTCTGCAAAAGTGACTAGAGGATTAGGTTTGGTTTCCAACATATGCCTGGAATAAGAAAGACCATTAACCATTGCTATGTTTTCCATGTGTATCTGTTCCCCAATGAAAGTAGGAACACATATCTGATAGTGATCTTGCATTAAATTATTACCTAGTTCTACTGACATTTCATGCATTTATTTGCATGATTTTAGATGTATGGAGTGATTCTCTCTCCATTTCCCCCTTCAGTTTTCCCCTTTGACAAACAAAATATTATTTCATTTCAGAGAACTGACATGTGCTGCTAAGAGATACTGTAAACATTTTTTTACAACTGGCTTTAAATAGATACTCCACCATGTACTATAACACCTGTATTTATTTCCCATAAAATATCCATCATTCTCATCTAGTTTTTCATATGTAAAACAGTATTCAGTTTTTTGTACTTGAGTCATATTTGGAATGATTATCTTAGGGAAACCTATTAAAAAAAAGAAAAAGAAGAGAAAAAAAAAAAAAGCAAACACCAAAACAAAACAACAAAACCCCCATGCTTAACTACAATTAAAAGTCTCCACTTTTCTTTCATCAAACACTTGTTATTGTCTAACACAGTGTAAATACTCACTTTATATTGCTTATTAGAAGCACCAAGAGACTCTTCAAAGCATGTTACTATTGTCCTGTCCTCAATATGCACTTTAGAACTGATTAAAGCATCACTGATCTTCTTTACTGCTGTTCCAGTCCTCCTGATGCTTAATCACACATGTCAAACATATGCCAGACAATGCTGGATGTCATGAAAGTCAACATTCATATCTTCTGTACTTCCTCAAATACTTCAGCTAATGTATTCTCTCCATCTGTTGCAGAAAAGCAAAAATAATGATAAGGCAGTGATGCTGAAGTTATCTTATAAATCTACTTTATTACTGTCAAAGATTCAAACTTTTAAAATACTGTTTGTTGGTAGGGATCAACTAGGTCTCCTGAACAAACTTGAAAATCTCAGGCAAGATTCCAGCATTTTGCTGTCTGCCACAGAAGGAGACTAAATTTCCCACTGTGCCTTTAACCTCGTGTTCAGCTACCTTCCAACTGTTTCCATTTTTGAAAATTTTCCCTTACTCATAATTTGCTTATATCCAATAACCAGATCTTAAATTATGAACAGTTAGACACATATAATGTTATTATGCAACCTCTTTTTTTTTTTTTTTTCTTTTTTTTTTTTTTCCTTTTCTCATACACAAAATCTCTCTCATCAGCAGGTCTCAGCCTTACCGTGCCAGCTCTCTGTATTTCTAATAGCATGGATGTCCTCACTTAGAAATTCTAGTCCTTAAAGGAACACAAGATAACGTATATGTAATGATAAGGGGATGGAAGATATTCAATGTTAGCTGTCAAAGAGGATTTCCACCATCAGCATTAACCATATAATATAGTGGCAGTGGAGGGCAATGAATGTGGAGGGAAGTGAGAGCAATCAGCAAGCTTTCATTCAGTGAGATGGAAGAGCTTGTCAAAGACACAAACAACTAATCAGTTGCCAGCACTGATTGATGTCCCAGCCTGCATTCAAATCTATCATTGTGACCAAGTAGTGCCTATCGTTTACCCAGTGGATGGATAAACTAGAAGTAATATATGGTGTCTAAGCAAATAGATCATTAATTCCACTTAATAAGTGGGGGGCTAAAGTTTAAATCTTTTTCTAAACAGCAATCTTTCCCTTCAGGGAGGGGAAAAAAACCCACTAAAAAAAAATCTAGTCTGGTTGACTAGGCGACAAAGTTGGGGGGGGGGGTTTACAAGTTACAAATCCATTGCATTGGATTTTATTTCTGTTTATGACCCATAATGGTCACTGAGTATTAAATCTATAAGCAAATTTATTAACATCTTAATTAAAATGGTTAAGGAACCATTTTAATTATACGGAAGCAGAGAAAGAGGGCTGTCTTATGCTTAGGCTTTCTTATTCCCCTAACTGTCCCACGCTCAGCCCTACTAAACTGTTGCCCTTGACTTTATATTCTTTTTTCTGACTATACCATGAAAATTTTAAATGTAGACATGCAGTTAATTGGATTTTATTATTGCTTGACTTCTCCTTAATTGTAGGGCATGGCATCGAATGATTTCTCAATGGTTTGTAAATTCTACGTTTTACACCAATCAGCATCAAAGTCAACAGATTTTGGCAGACTCTCTTGAAAAAATGTTAACTCAGGTCATAATTACTGGAAAAAATGAAGTCTGCATCAGTATAAATTATGACTGCATTAGGACTGGATGAGAGGAAAGAAGTAATCTGCAGTTCTCTAAACTGAAGCTTTTCTTAAGAAAGAGCATCTCAATTTGCTGCATACATGTAATGAAACAAAACTTTAATCCCTGAAGCAGGAATAGCTAGCATTTTGTTTCTGTTTCCGTTCCTGCACTGGGCGGGAGCTGACCTCCGGCTAGCTCAGGTCAACACAGCCACAGAAGTTCCCAGTTCGGATGGGCACCCAGGCTATTACCTGCTGGCTCGGCTTCTCAGCAGCTGGACCAAATAGTGTCGTGACAGCAACGGCAGCAGAAGAAAAGATTGGCTCTCAGCTTAGCAGGTTAAAAGATGTTTATTAGCTGAAGAGCTGAGGAGCTGAGAGGCTGACAGGATTTGGATCTCCCTCCTCCACCTTATAAGCGGGGGAGGGGCTCAAGGGAGGTTAAAACAAGACAACAAATCAGGGGATTCAGGGGGTAACAAGGTGTGCCCACCCCCAAGCCTGGACCACTAAAATCCACAGCTAAAGGAATTCCCCCCCAGGGGGCCTATCACCTGAAGCCCTCTCCCTGAGATTTTGCAACCTGGGAGGGCACCTCAAAGTGATAGGCAAGCTGCCCCAGAGAGGGGGGTTGGGGCAGAGGGGATGTTACAAGTCAGGTGAGGAGTGGGAGGACTGACACAAAACACCTTATTATACAGAACACACAAAAGGGTTACAGAATTGGGGATACAGTGAAATGAACCATAACATAAACTTCTTATAAAAACCTAATAAAACAGTTCTGCACCACCACAGCATTTGCATTTCTATATTTTTGCAGATTATTAAGAGACACTCTTGTTTTGAACATTGTTGTTAGCCTCTCATTAGTAGGCTACTGCTAATAAATAATTCATAATATCATTCATGATTTGTATCTTAAGCTATAAATTATTAATATTAGGCAACTACAATAACCATATGTATATATATATTCCATTATATTTAATATACTTCACTTTTAAGATAGTAAAAAGTTCAAAAACACTATTAAAGTATTTGCCTAAAGCACAAGTCTGCTGAATTTGTTACTATGTAGTATGTTTAAAAGCATTAAGGCAAAGAAAGAGAATATTTTTCTCCTTTAAATTCCAGAATTATTTTCTGAATGCAAAAAGCCTTCCTGTACAGTTTCCAGATGATCTCCCAACTTAAACCTGACTACATGAAGGTAGATGGCAAACATGGAAACTGTTCAGCCATGTAGATATTCTCAAAGTCATTGTGTTTGTCAATTGGAAACTTGACTTACAAGAGAGTCTTGACCTGAAACACCTATCAAGTTATCCTGAGATTCTAAATTTGTTGAGAATCACTGACAAAGTTCAATTTAAAATCAGTAAAAATTAAACACTGGAAAAATACTCATTCCAGTGTTAATATTAGTTCAGATACACAGATGGAAACATTCTGTTCTTTCAGAATGGTTACCTTTTTCACAGTAATCCATTCATCTGGAAACTGTAATATCATTGTACATTACTGTGATAGCTTTCCAAATATATAGGCAGTAGAAATGCTTTGTAAAAGTATTTGTAAGAGGTTGAATGTAATGGTTTGCATGCTTGATTTAAGAAAAGTTGTATAACCATAATGGTTTAAAAGCATCTACTTTAAAACACATTCACTAGCTCTTTGCTTTGAAAACTCAAATACATAATATTTGGAAAGTATTCATTTATGTATTAGTTCAATATAACAAGAAACAGCCTAGCTTCTTTTAGGGGAATGTTTTTCTATCATAAATAAAGTATCCATTCTATTAAAATTATCCACATAAAAACTTGCTTTAGTTTTTTTCTTATAACTGTTAGATAAACCTGAAAAAAATGCTTGATTAATAAGTAAAATATGCTATAATGAAAGCATTATAAACCTGTCCTTGCTCTTTAATACAAAAATTTGGTTTTCAGACATTTCTTTGATAGCCTCTATGAGACCCATAAAAAACTACATAATCAACTCAAATTCCATTAAATAAGCCCAAGAAGACTGAAATACTATTCTATACTGGGAAATTTTACTGAGAACATAATACTTGTAAATGCTGTTTATTGCCCCAGCCCCTGTCTTGCAATGGCTGCCAACATTGTTTTACAATCTTGTGCCTAAACACCAAACTGCAGATTCATTTACAGGGAATAGTTCAGAGCTGTAACAGCTTTTTCTCTGTTCCTAGCATGTTTATTCTGTCAGAAGCTTAATCAATTCTTGGCATTTTTGGTGCAGAACAGATACTTATGGCAGGGATATTTAAATAAATTGTACTCATGTAGACCTGATTCTCTGGCCTCTCCTGGGCACAATGGTCTTAGAGTAAAAAATCTGTGCATATTGCAGTTTTTTTGATCCCACCACTTTTAGGACTGAATCACACTACATTTGAATCCTGTAATTTTCCAGAAATTATCACCTTTCAAAAATATCTTTTGCTTTCATTTGTTTTGATTTTTTTTACTTGGAAAAGCAGGTATTTGAGAAACCACATGGTTCAAAAAAAATCCTTGGTATTCAGGTATCAGTGGCAGTCCTGGCTAAAAATAGAAAATGGCTGTGTGGGATTTAAATGATGCTATCCATACATGTTTTTGGCAGTCAAATAAATTAACTGCTCCTGAAAAAAATATGATCAATACAATACAGGGATTAGAAGTTCAATTTAAATTTTCACTATATAACCATGAGTCTCTAATCTCTCTCTCTCTATATATATGAATGAAATCTGTGATGGACCAGAAAAAAAAAAAAATACTCATTTAGATTAAAATATTTATTCTTCATTCAGGAGAACTTTTGGAAGTCTTAAAGATCTGAAGAGACAAAAGTTTCCTGAAGCCCCTGACTCAGACATTATGATGCAGTCATTGTTAAAGAAGGTGCTCACAGTTCAGGTGCTTTTCAAATTATAGATATCTAAAATTAAAAAAAAAAAAAAAACAAAAAAAACACCACATGGTTCAGCCCCCAACATGCTGGTCACTGTGTCACAGAAATATTGTCAAAATCTCAGGTATGTAATTCCAACGAGTAAGTCACTGTCTGCAAAGCTGACTGCATTGTGTTATATCACCAGCTCCACTGAGTTTAGTGCAATTTATAACAGAAAATATCACATATTAAAAAAAACAAAAAACAAAAAACAAAACAAAACAAAAAAACCCCTAACATATTGCCAGCAGTGTATTTTTATTATTACTGTGGGATTTTTTGCAGCCATTTCCTGAATTCCAAAGCTCTGAACTCTGGTAAAATGTAGGCAAATTTTAACAGAAATAGAAGTTTATGAAATTTAAGGTGTGTGTGTTTGGTTTTTTTTTTTTTTTTTTTTTTTTTTTTTTTTTTTTTTTTTTTTTTTTTTTTTTTTTAAGAGTGCCCTTTCATAGATAGGACAAAATTTTGAGTACCTGCAAACTAATTTCTTTTTTAAATATATTTTTCTTAAATATTTTTCTACAAGTGTAGAAAAGTACAGGTACAGGTACAGGTGTGTCGGGTGAAAACATATGAAGAATAGAACTTGATAAAAGCATTAGAAATAGGTAGCTTTAAATTACAGGAATTATACAGAAAGGGCTATTATTATATCAACCAAAGTTCTCCAATACTTGTGTTATTATTTAAAAAAAAATATGGTGAGTGTTTTTTAGGTTATTTTGTAAGGGTAATTACATGTTTTCTGTGGAGAACAAGTCAATCAGGATTTTGGAAGCAACACTCGAGAATGATACTTTTAAATCTGGTTTGCCTTTTTTTTTTTTTTTTTTTTTTTTTTTTCTCCTTTTTTTTTTTTCTTTTTTCCTTTTTAGGGAAAAAAACTATAGCTTTTATAGGAATAACCATCATTCCAATGATGAGATTGTGGAAATGCCATTCAAACCTATGCTAGTGTGTCATGGGACCAGTAAGAAAAATCAGGACGAGTCGTTATTGCACTGGGAGAGCTAATACTATGAGTTTAGCTTAGTTTTAGCAAGAACTAAGTTGGCTCAGAAATTATGGAGGGTCTTAACCTTATTACTTGGAATAGAAATTGACCGTATTTTATTTACTTGATGTATGAATTATCTAATGTGAGTTAACTCAGTGTTTGAGCCTCAGCTATGCATTTGCTTCCATTATCTTATAATTCCCTCTGTCAGAATATGTCAATCCCAAAGTAGTAGAGTTTTCACTAAGTATGCTTAATGCTAAAAGAACAATTATAGCTAACAGACTTTCATTAGTCTGTAAGTTATCCCATAGGAAAAGGTAAACTGAGTTGAGTTTTTATTTAGTTCATTCACGGATTCTCTTGATGATTCATACTGTCCTGGCAATGAACTTTAAGTGAGCATATTTACCTTCCTGTACAAACCAGGTGGGAGAAGGAAGAGAACTGCCTGTCGTGTTATACTGCAGTCCTCGTACTGCAACTATGCAACTACTCTATACCCACACACTACTTTTTGTTTCCAGGGCAGTTAAAAAAAAATACAGTCATCATTTCTAAACACTCAGATATTAAAAGACAGTGAGAAATCACAAAAAAGTTCACCCCCTTTTGCTCTCACTTGAAGAGGACTATTCTTCACATGTCAGAATACTCTTTTAATCAAGAGACTACCTTGATTTAATGAATACCAAGATTTCCAAGATGTTGCTTGGACACCTTTCCTTCCAAGATGTGCTACTGTGAGACAGCCCATTGCTCAGTTTAGCCTTTCTCACCATGGTTACATCAAGCCAAGTCTCTGTGACTTGTTCTTCCCTACTTTCCTCAGCTGTTGCTTCCATTGACTATGGATGCTTTAGTTACATTTTGATTCCATATGACTCATCCAAAGCAAAATATTTCTGATCACCTGGAAAAGGCTTTATTAAAACACCAAACACGTGTAGATTAACTGCTATTTACTACGTTATATTTTCTTCTCAACAGGTTAGAATGTTGTCTATTATGTGCTACAAGTATTTAGTATTAAACAGTTTGCACTACAACATCTTTAACGATTACACACAGTCAGCATATATAGAGAAAAAGAAGAAGGAGAATTGCAAGCTTCATGGTTTAGACACCATGATCAATTTGCAAAAAAAGGTATGTTAGAAATTTCAAGAAGATTTAGAATAGGAGGAACTTAAAGACTCCTTTGAAAATGGAACTTACCCTTACACATATAACTTAAAAGAAAGCAGTGCAAAGAGCTCTTCACATGTCTCTGAAAGTCAGAGCAGAATGCTGTTCTAACATAATCTGTTTTCAGCATCTCAGCTATCTGGGGACATTTCAAATGTCTTTGTACACCAGTGTAGAATAATGGAAGGCACCTTTTGAAACACCTTTTTGCTAGATTCTCACATAAGAAATCATACTTAGACCAAAAAAATCTGTCCCCAAATAAAGAAAATTCTATCCAGACATTCTGGTTTTGTATGCTTAACTTGGGATTTTGTTTGAGATTTTTTGGTTAATATTTATTTTTAATTTTCCTATAAGCATTTTATCCAAAGTAATGGAATTGGAAGCATAGCCTTCATTATACTCTGTAATTTTCAATCTTCTTTGGTACAGTACTTGTGTTTCTAATCATTAACACAAAATTTCCTTGCATAGAAATTAGGGGAAATTATCTGATCAACCTAAATGGCAACACAAGGAGTTCATATATTTCACAGATGATTCTAAAAAAAAAGCAGCTATAATTACCAGGACTGGTTCTTTCATCTCTGATGACGTATATGTGCTAGGAAAAAAAGAGAAAGTGTTCTTCAGTAGTAAAGTCTGTATTTTATACACATGATGGGGAATTTTTTTTAATTCCTGTATTTTAATGTCTTATTGGGACAAAGGGTAAGTGTAAACAAGCCTTCATTACATCACTGGAAGTAAAGAGACTGAAAATTACTTTACCTTCCAATATTGCAATCCTATAGCTGCAGTGAATCAATGACATTCATCCTACAGAAAATATATAGGGACAATGCCATAACATGCCATATCTGTGAATTGCTTTGTTTCTTATTCTCCATTTACAGACATTCAATAAGATATAAATAATTCTAGAGAAAAATAAAGTTGGCATAGATTGACTTTTTATGCTGTAGTGGCATGTCTCATTATTTCTTGTCCTGAGCCCAAAGATGGAGTAGCTTCTGCCTGTAGAGAAGTAACACGTGCTGGAGTGTTTAACTTTCTTCCCACCTTTTATACAGTCATCTGACCCGCTTCTAAGATCCCCAATAGAACCAACTTTGAGGCAAAATATGAGGGATTGTGACTGTTGTTTTTGTTTGTTTGTTTGTTTGTTTGTTTTCTGGCTCACTGATCCTCATGCATAAACTGACATCATGCAGTTCCGTTTTTTGTGGGTTTTTTTTTCCCTCACCAGGACAAAAAGGACAAGAATACATGGACAAAAGGGAAAGCAGCTACAATTTTCTTCCCTAAAAGTTAAAATCCCCAAACCTCTTATTCTGCAGTTCAATCAAAATCTAAATTAGCCTTGTAGATTAGAGTTATTGAATTGCTTGATACCTTATGGCTGGTAATGTTTTGTCAGAGAATGCACAATGCATATTTTCTTTCAAAGTTGCTTTACTATTTTGCTGATAGCTGCCAAAAAGAGCAACAGGTGCATGAGCAGTCAGTAACCCATAGGATGTTGTCAATTACGTATACATTGACAATATCCATTTTTAACTAAGCATTTCATGTTCTGTATTTTCACACTTCATGTGTAGCAGAGCTAAGCACTGCAAAGCTTTGGCAGGGAAGGTTAATTTTCCATAGTTTCATCATGCATAAATGCCTCTTAGAATAATTTTAAATGCTGTTAGGTGACAGAATATTATTTGTAAACAGTTTCTTCTTAAATGGTTTCAGAGATGACAGAAAGCACTGGCATAACACTTCAGTGGCCTACAGAGGAACAGGTACAACTCAGAAGCAACAATGAAAACCCCTAACACTTCACAGCCCCCACTTCAGACAATTTAGAGTCGGTAATTTTTTTTTTTCTGAGAATTCCAAAGTTCAGACAAATCTTGACCTAAGTCTGAGTGGAAACCTCCCCCCACCCCACCCCGAAAATGTGCAAAATGAAGTTATTAATGATGCTTTGGTTTTCTGTACATCTGCTTGCATAGAACTACCAGATCAAAGCATTTAACAGAGATCAGTAAGGAATTATCAACTCGTGTGACATTCTGTTGGTGTCATCTCACATTGCATGTAAACTAGTTGCATAAAGACATGCAGTTTTCTTGACTACTACGAGGAAAGCTATGCTTGCATGCAAGGTTCAGAAAACCTGAAGCGAAATCCTCTCTTTGACATGCATGTAATTTGTGAATGCAGGCACAGGTTTGTAAAATGAGTAGAGTAATATTTTTGGATTTTTCTCTTTTTTTTTTCTGTTGACATTTTTGTATAGTGTCTGCTCAGGTTTATAAAAATGGTATTAATCCAATGCTTATGTGTGGCTGTGTTGTGTTGCTATACTTATAGAGGCTTGTGGCTGCTTTGTCTCCCAAGTAATTGGATTGACTTAAACTGGATCATCTCTGGGATAATTACTCAAAAACCCAAGGACAAACAGAACAATCTAGTCTTCATTCACCACTGACAACTACAAATTTTTACCAAAACTTCCCAAAAAGGCAGATGTCATTTATATTATAGTATGCACTATTACAGACATATATCTCTGTTTTTCTCTCTCTCTGTTTCTCTCTCTTTCTTTCTTTCTAATGTACTTTTTTGGTCTATGTATATAGATATATATACATATAAGCATAAATAACATGGTTGTCAGGAAATACAACAGTCATAAAATATAGTTGAATCACAGGGCAGTTGTTCAGAACATATGACACTCATGTATAGTAAAGCTGTCTGTTACAGAAACTTGCATACATAAATAGATTTAAGTAATTGCTTTCAGCTGGCTTTGGATACAGAGTTCTTCGTGGCACTTTTTTCTTCTGCATTAGTGTTGCTTAATGGCAGGAGTGTCACTGCTGCATGCTGTGCCTGTTTATTATGACTGATGCCACTAATTATAGTAATACTATAAACAACATTAACAGAAATATTTGTTCCATCAGCTGTCACTTTTGATATCCATAGCAATAAATGAAAGTCAAGGAAAGAAAAAGGGAAATACTTCACTGATTCCAGAGGTGTGCCTGGTATTCAGAAATAATTATACTACTTGATGTACCATGGTACTGTCTGCTCTTGTCTTCGTGTTTGATTACAAATTTGATACTAGCACTTAATGGGTAAGTGAGTTGTCACAAAGCTTTCCTTCATGCTATGTTTCAGGAAATATTACAACAATTCATGTGATGAAATGCAGTTTTCTACCATATGCTGACATATTACAGTGCAAGATGTTGAAGTGTCTCAAGCAAGGTATTGCAATGTGATCTGCCACCCATGAAATGGAATGCTTCAGAAAAACATGCCAGTTCTTGAATAAACTCTGACTCCAGTATCTGCTGCAGCCATTAGACTGTATAAAATGCCTTAATGTCATCCACAGATTGCTCAGCTCCTCTGGCAGTATAAAACTAACAGTCTAATTTTAGCTCCACATTGGAAAGAATGCAGTTAACCCTACAACACTGCAGCACTGGCAAGATTTTATTTTAGCCACTAGAGTAAATGCTGACTTTTTATAAGGTTATTTATTAAGACAGGCTGTTACCTTCCAGTACACACAATTTCTCTATGACTGTGAATAGATAGCAAAGGTCTCAGCATTTATTAAGCTCTGCTACAAATCAAGTCTACTGAATAGTCATAATATATTCTATTAGTAAGCATAAAAATACATATATGCAACATTATGCCAGCCTTTCATCATAATGGCTGTGAGATTTTCACCATAGTTCACTATGGTGATCCTGAGTCAGCACTTCCAGGAAGCGGAAATCAAGGGTAACCCAGCTAATAAGCTGTAAGGAAACAGTAATTCTGTTCTTTACTTGCAATAATAACTTGACTGGAGAAACCCAGTCTGGATGTACTTGGCTAGCATGGACATCTTCTTGCTCGGCTGATAAAGACACCAGCAGGTTTTTGGAGATTATGCATTTAATAAATTGTTACATTCTTCAGGCAAGTGGGGGAAGAAAGGAGAATTTCAACCGTGTTAAAATTTTCTTGACTACTCACCCATTCTAGATACCATGTCTTATGTTTAGTTTAATTTAGATTAGTTTAGTTTGATGAAGACTGTTGAATTTGTTTCCCCGAAAGGACAATCTCAAGTCACAGAAGGAGAATCTCAAAACACTACAATACTGCTGCAAAAGCAGGAAATGTAAATGTTTCTCTTCTAAGCAAATTGCACAGAGGGCTCATGGCTCATGTGGTAGATGGCTCATGGGTATATCAATTTTTGGTATTTACTTAAAAATTTTTGATGTGAAATTTGGTTAAATATTTATTACACTAGGTTGTTGCCACATTGCTTAATCCTCAAAAAAACGTCATCTCAGCTCTTTAAAACTTAAACCACATCTAAATTGGTCAAAACTAATGTTCATCATCAGGAAATGCCAGTAAACTGTCACCAAGATGTAGCAGATGTCATTCTGGTCATAGTTGGAGGACAGAGGGAATTCAAATTACCACTGACAGAAGCATAGAAATCCTGTCAGGATGATATTGATGCTCCTGGTCCCTTTGTGAGCCCCATCAGATTTTGCAACTCAGATGGGAGACAGTAGCACTACCAGAAATAGACAAATATATACCATGCTATCAGTTGTGACAAAGACCTGTGTGAAAGGTAGTCCAAGAATAATTATGCCAGGACAGTCTGACTACTGGCTGCCCATGATGTTATGGAGGATATAGGTTTCTTGTGCTTCAGTACCCTGATATATTTTAATATAAGACATTAGTGAGTAACTCCATGTGCTTTAAAACTTCCCCAATATTTTCTTCTGTCATAATTGAAAATAAATTGACAATTTGCTATGAGCTGTGTTTTATGTTAAAACTTAAAAACCCAAAAACTTAAAACCCCACAAAATTTAAAAAATACTATAACAAAGTATTATACCTTGAAAGAAATATCAGACAAGTATTTCTCTTAATGGCTGGTTCATTCTCGTGTTTTTTTAAAATCCCAGAAGAAAAGAATATCCCTGCCCCTACCCTCAAATACTGTTTGGAATTTTTTTTTTTTTTTTTTTTTTTTTTTATTTTTTTTTTTTTTTTTTTCTTTCCCATTATCCTCATACTGTCATATGGAGATTTAAATAGAGTAACTTTTTTTCCAGTCACAAGAATCTCAAAGGTGATTTGTGTTCTCTTTCAAGAAACTGCTGAACATAAAATTCTTTATGATTTTTTGTGGACACTACAATTACAGTGTATGTGAAAGGAGGGAGTCAAAAAGATGGAACCACACTCTTCTCATTAGTGCCAAGTAATAGGTCAAGAGCCAATGGGCAGAAACTGATACACAGAAGTTCCACCTTTATATGAGGAAGGACTTCTTTAATGTGGGAATGACAGAGCACTGGCACACATTTCCCAGAGGAGCTGTGGAGTGTCCCTCACTGGACATATTAAAAAACCATCTGGATGCAATCCTGTGCAGTGTGCTCTGGGCTGACCCTGCTTGAGCAGGGAAGCTGGATGAGCTGACCAGCCCAGGTCCCTTCCAATCAGACCCATTCTGTGATTCTGTGATAAATGTTGAAGCATTTTGCATTTGTTTTCTGCTCTCGACATATTGTTTTCACGACATAATAGATCACTTTGAATAAGTCTCTGTCAAAAATTTTTGTAAGATACAAAAAATTTGTATTTGGTTATTCCCTGAACAAGACCTTAAACTCATTTCTATAGAGGTAGCTTCACATAGACATGAAATGGCCCTGCTTCAAGGCACAGAGGCTGAAGCAATACAAATCAGTGAGGCGTCTCTCTCTCCTTCGAAGCCCGCGCTCCATTTTAGGCTCCGCTAGCTTGAGAGAGAAATCACGCCAGAAGGAATTTTCCTTCAGCGTCTCAAAGATCCCAGAGGCTGCAGGTGTCCATCAATGGCAAAAGGAAAGAGTCGGGTCTTAGTCCGGGGGGAATCACAGCTTTATTGTGGGGTCCTGCCCCCGCGGAGTCCGGACCTCAATCGGAGCAAGAGAGGGCTACCCCTGCAGTCCCCGGACTTTTTCCCAGGGGAAAGGGGCTAGAGGCAGGGACAAGCCACTACCCAATCAGGGACAAGGTGGGAGTGGAACAGAGTTACATTACCTTCCAATGTGGGGGGACGGGCGGGGAAAAGGAGCAGGGACAAACCTCGTGATACATTTTCCAAGGGAACAGGGGATACAGAAGAAATCATTACAAAACACAATATAAAAATAAAATACAATATAAACCCAATTAATGCACTAAACAAATCAGAAAACCTTACAGCCACTGAAACACCAAAATAACACTTCCTTCATGCACTATGCTACCTGTCCCAGAGAGAGACAACATTATAGACAAATTATTTCTCACTGTCCCACTTGGTGTTCCCATCATTGAAAGCATTTAATACAGCTGCAAAACTTACTTCAGTGATGTGGGGTCATTCTCAAACCTAGTACCCATAGCCTGAGAAAATATATTTGAGTTTGTTTGTTTTTCTTGATTGCATATTCTTCTCTACGTTCTCTACTTCCAAACAAGAAACACAAATGAACATAGTTATTATCCACCACTCTAGGAGGAAGTACCCCTATGACAAAAGAATCCTGCTCTAAATAAATTAGTCTACTACACATCTGGCCAAAATGTTCTGAATTATCGTTAAACAAAGACTGTCACTGACTTTCTCAGGAATTATATCTGAATGGCCTGAAGCATTGCAGACATTTTATCCCTGTCAATTCTGGTGAGAAGCAGAAGTGTGAGAAAGAGATGAGTTGACATTGAATTCAGAGGGGGCAGGGATGGTGAGTGAATGTCTGCATGGTACTTAGTTGTCAGCTGGGGTTAAAGTATGGCAGATAATTGTTCAGTGGCTGCTTCAGGCTCTGAAAGACAGCAGAACACAATGTCAGACACTTTGTCAGAGCTATTAAATAATAAAAAAAGGAGTCTGCCCTGGCTATATGGCTACTCTACCTAGATAGCAACAGGAGAAACTGCCAGATGCTCCTGATATCACAGTACACAGCTAATCTTAGCCATCTCGTTATACTAACAAGCTAATGGTGTGATTACAAGAAAGAGGACAAGAACTTTGTGGTTTGCAAGCTAAACAGACACTACCAAGGCAACCCTAAACTCAAAAAATGGTATCAAAACTGTTGAAGAAGGATAAAAAAAGTGGTGTGTTTATTTAGGAAATTATGAGAGTAGGAATGCTGAAAATGTAGAGATATTTCTGTTTGGGGAAAAAAAAGAAGAAAGTATATAAGCGGTGTCAGTAAGAGATCAGCCTTAGTCTTGATCACTGTAGCTTGTGCAGGACTATAACCCTTTGTTTTTTGTGAACATACTGATGTCAGACTTCTACAGTCAGAAAAACTGGGTGAGTTTCTCTCCAGTGCTATTGAGAGCATACTATGAGTGCTGCTCCAAATCTCAACAGGGGAACACCCAGAGGGTGTCTCGTAATGACATCATCTCTTCCTAACAGAAAATGTCATGTTGGATTTGAAATCCCAAAACATGAAAGAAAAGCAGTGAAAGTAAAAATAAGTGGAGAACTTTGAAAACTTTGGTGAGGAAAAGTGACCAGCAACACACTAAAGAAAATGTGCAGCACATAAATTAATAAAAAAAGCAGTTTCAAATCGCATAGAAAACATGGAAAAGGAAAACTTTAAAATACAGAGAATCAAATTGTATCAAAAATATTGATCTACAGAAGATGTATCTTTAAATACTTTCCTCTTAAAAATAGAGAAAAATGTACCAGCGAGTTTGTGATGCTTCCCTAACCACGTTTATACTTGCAATAAACTTGTAATGTAATGTTTGGTCTTACCATATTCTATGCAATACATAGTATATAATAGGATGTTGGTTATTGTTTAGCAGAATCCCAGCTCGTTCTTAAAAGGAAACTTGCAAGTATGTTTATTGAAACACCAACAGCAAAATCAATACAGTAAGAAAAATACACCAACAATAAAATAGCTGTGTCTTTTTAGAGATTAACCAGTACAATTTAAGGTATTTGAGAAAATGGTTCTCAGCCCCTTTCTGGTTCCAGTTTTAAAAGGGAATTATGTATCTATTTTTTTCAAACAATTCTTGGCATAATTGAGGAAGTTTCCCTTTCCCTTTCCTTTTCCCTTTCCCACTTTTGGATTTCCCCCTTTCCCCCCTTTTTCTCCTCATTATTTTCCTCTTCTCTTTATTTATTTTTTTTATTTCTTCTGCCTCCCCTTCCTCCTTCCCGCCTTGTCTTTCTCTTGATAGGTTAGTTGTGCCTACTTACTGGTTGCTGCAAGAAGTGTATCAGACAGCAAAGCAGCCACAGTTTTGCTGGGACAGATTAATTTACTTCATTTTTCTGCTGATCTCATGGTGTTTGTTTTGTTTTTGTGACCAAAACTGTGTTGATAACACATGCATGTTTTCAGCTGCTGCTGAACAGTGCTTTCACAACATGTTTCGCACTCTATTTGGCTAGCAAGTAGGCTGGGGGCGGGGGGGGGGGGGGGGGTGGATGGGGGGGGTGTGAGCACGAGGCTGGGAGGGGATGCAGCTGGGAGAACTAACCTGAATTCAAAAAAAGAATATTCTCTATCATATCAGATTAGTTTCAGAAGTAAAATTGATTGGGAAGGGGACTTGCTTCCAAATTAGGTACTCCTGGAGTAGCTGAGCATTGCTAATTATTCATTTAGTACAAAGTGATTCCTTTTGTCTCACTTCTCCTTCACTTTTTCTTTTGTTTCTTTGTTTGTTTTTTTTCTCCACCTGTTAAACTTTCCTTTTCCTGACCCGTAAGTTTTTTTTTTTTTTTTTTTTTTTAATTTTTGCCCTTCTGACTCTCTCCCCCACCCAGATGGAGGGAATGACTGGGGTACCAGAAGGGGGCCTGCTAGCTGCGGCCAAACCACCACTGACACATCCCTTCAACATAAGAAAGCCAACATAAAGAAACAAAACATTATTATGGCACCAACCACAATATCTTGCAATATATCTTCGTGGGTTACAGTCTTAGTGTTTGTTATCCATGTCTTCTGATGTAATGTGTTTGATGATTTGCTTGGATGATGTTCCTATTGCTGGCTTCTACTCCAATCTCCCATGTGAGTTTTGTATGTTTATGATATTGCATAAGTACTGAAGGTGATGGTTTGAGCTGTTCCAAAAGGGAAGACTGAATAATGACTGTATTCCATCAACACAACTCTTGATTTAGCAGTTTAAATTTTTCACATTATCCTATAACATAACATTTTTGATACGACAACAGAAAAGCATTTTTCAGAACAAACTTTCAGAATACGAATGTGGCTGTATCTTCAAAATGTTGTCAACGTTCACATATATTGTAAATCTAAATACTCTGTTAAAACTTAACTTGTTTAAAAATCACATCAAGTGATTCATAATTTTATAAATTATATTTACAATGGCATATTTTATTTATTTATATAAATAATAGAAGGTTGCTATACTGAGTTTGGTAGGGCTCTCAGGAGGTCCTCTGGTCTAAACTCCCCTGCTCAAGCACGGCCACCCAGACTCAAATTTTCAGGACCATGTTCAGATGGTTTTTGAGCATCTCCAAGGATACAGACACCACAGCCTCAGGACAGCCTGTGCCCGGGCTCAGTCATGCTCACAATGAAAAGTGTTTTCTTAACTTCAGAGAAACCTCTCTGTGCTCAATACAGAGCTGCATTTCAGGCTGGAGGTGCCCAGGTGTTTAATGAAGATCTTAAACAGGACTGGACACATTACTGAACCCTGGGGTATGCTGCTGCTCACTGCCATGAGAAAATGAGTGATGTCTTACTTTTTGACTGAATTGTTGACTTCTAATTTTTTGACTTCATTTTTAAAAAATAAAACATTATCTCTTTTATTTTTTATTATATTTCATTTTTTACTTTTAATTTTTGAGGGGTTTTTGGGTTTCTTGTTGTTTGGATGTTTTTTCCCTAGAAATACAGTGGGGAAAGCAGACTTGCAGACTCATTTCTTTACCCTAGATTCCTCTTTATAATGGAAATTATATTTAATTTATTTTCATTTTTATCTTAATTTCATTTAATTTTTGAGGAGAAGTACATAAAATTCTCAGGACCATTAGTTTAGAAATTTACACCTTAGTATCTCATCCACATTCACTGTCAGTTTTCTTGTAGACTTGTCTTTCTATTTTAATATGAAATTTATAATTTCATATTTCATTATTGAGGTGATTCATGGGTTTACAGTGTTCATGGAAATTTACTGGTTGCCCAGAAGGGTTGTGGAGCCTTGTTCTTTGGAGATACTCAAAATCTGACTGAACACGACCCTGACTAATGTGGTCTAGGGGTTCCTGCTTGAGCAGGGAAGTTAGACCACAAGGCCTTCAAAGATTCCGTCCAACCTTACCCATTCTGTGATTCTGTGAAAAGCATACTAGTTCTTGTTTCATTATTGAATTGCTCATCTTTATCTCTTTTTCTGCCCTGTAGAGTAGATACAGATATAATGCACTTAGGTCATCTTTTGGTCTAATATTTTATAAGCATAATCTAAAATAGTTTTAAAATATTATTTTCTTTCCCATTAAAATGTAGTCTTGAAAATGTTTAACTGAATCTTGCCTCTGTACCACTTTAAACTAGTATGCTGGTATTTCATTGCAGATTGGAATTCCTTACATGACATACCCTAATTAATTGTGGATTGAGTCCCTTATTTATATATTTTTCTGCACAGATAGTAGCTTTGTCCTTGTGATAAAAGTTAGGACTACAATAAAAAATGAGCAATTAGCTGAAATGATAAAGACAACAGGGTGAAGCACCCTTAGCTATCTGTCTAAAAGAGATAAGATTCACCATGGTAGATCAGAATCAATGTAATTGCCAAAGATCATTAATTACAATCTTACTCAGCTTGAGAATGCTGAAGGGTACTTAGAACTCTCGCAGGCACTGTTAATTGTTTGTTTGTCGTTGGCTTGACATTCCCTCTCTTTTCCCCTCCTCCACCCATTTTCTTTCATTTCTAATTTAGGATGAAGTTTGATTTGGGAAAAAGCATTTTATCTCAGTAATGGTGCTCTGTAATCTTCCAGGGAGGTTTCCTCTAGTCATATTCTACCATTTTGATTCCTTGAAGTTCCTCCCCTCTTATTTTCGAGGAACAAGGCTATCAGCACATATCCTCCTCTGCTACGCCAGTTACTGCCCACAGCTTCTCACAACCAGTACCTCAGACCTGATAGCTATGAAGCTTCATTACAGAAATTTATTTTAGTAAAAAATCAGACCACTGCATCTATGTGATGTGGAAAGCAAGTCTTCGCCACATTATCTCTTTTAAACTGAAAACAGTTAGAAAACATCTGCAGGAGAGTACAGGTTGAATGAAGAAGCAACATCCTGTCACAGCTACAATGGCTGCTGCAGGTGAAACTAGAACTGCTCTCATTCACATGTGGCATGGCAGCTGCATGCTATTTTAGCTTGTAAGATGAATTGTAAGGCTGTAATTGTGTAAGCAGGGTAACTCTATAGTCTGGGACGTGAGAAATGAGATGGACCACAGCATTACCTTTTTCCTCAAAACCAAAACATTGCATCACAAGGTAAAAGGCAATTGGTCATGTGATACATGTGTCTAGTTACAGATACCTTTTCTGCCAAAGGGTGCTCTGTACTCAGCAGATTTCAAATTTGCCCCTTTAATAGTAGTTTTATAATTTAAAACATGCCAAAGAATTTATCTCAAAAATCCTCAATAGAAATAAGTATTATTTCACATTTATCTATAATTATGTTTTATGCATCTAAGTGAAGTGAGGCCTAGAAATAATGAAACATAGAAATAAATCATTAGGCCTTTAAAGAGTGAAAGAAAAGTATTCATTGATGGAAAAATGATGAGATAATTTCTTGGTATGTAATATTCAAAAGGTGTTTTTTTTGTTGTTGTTGTTGTTGTCTTTTACTACGTGCAGATGTTTGATATTGTTTTCATGCAGCAGAATAATTGTTTTTTACCTAGTTGGAGGAAATTATTTCTATTTGAGGATTGTGAAAAATTCAGAAACTACATAAAAATTAGACCTCTTGAAATTTACTCTTATTTTTGCTTTACTGAGATAAGCTATTAAAAGATATATTTTATAGCTTTCAAAACAGAATAGAGGGGATGTAAGACACAGATGGAGAATAAATAGTTTTCAGAACTTAAACTATTTAATACTTTGTCCCCAAATAATTGAGCTGGGGAAGGGTGTTAGAATTTACTAATTTTTCATTTTTTTTTTTTTCATTTTTTTTTTTTTTTTTTTTTTACTAAAAAATAGATTTTAAAAATTAGGAAAACATATACCCACATCAGAAATTTGGGAGTTCAACCACTTTTTTTTTTTTTTTTTTTTTTTTTTAATGCTTAACATTATTTTCTTCAGTTAAGATCAGATGAATTACATCGTCTTAGCTTACCTTGGTTTGCCTGGCCTTTTTCTCACTCCCCCAGCTCCTGTGAAGTGTGAGCATTAGAATAAATCAAAACCCTACAGTGACCTTGCATTTTCAATAGAAGATAAAGAACAGTTTAGCATTTGATTTTTAACTCAAAACAGGACTTCCTCTTCATGGAACAATACGTGGTGCTGTCCAGCATGTTGCTGTTTGAGCAACTGAGAACTCAAAATACAAACACAGAAGGACACGGGGACACACACACACACACAAATACCCACACACTTTTATCCTCCTGGTTGCTGGTAGCCTCATAGACTAAACATTTCTAATGAAATGTCTGTAGATTTGAAATCTATATGAACCTTTAGATATTTACCCTTATCTAATACTATCTTTTTGCACTTTGATGAAAATTTTTGAATGACGGGCACGTGATTATTTCATAAACTGGGAGGAAAAAGGAAGTAGTTTCTAGGCAAATTACATGTATAGCATAAAGCAACAGAGCGGCTATTTGAGTTGGGCTAGTGTGGAAAAAAGAAATGTACAGGGATTCTTTTATCCTTTAAGCATAGAATTAATTTTCTCTCTATTTATAAAAGCATTAAATTCCAGGCCGTCCTTTCAAGTCATGAATATTTTACCCACAGCTCTCCCTGAGAGGGAGAGAAACAGCTTTTCAACCAGCTGGTGCAGGGTTATATTTGGCATATGGATCCTGGATTCAGTTATTGACTTAGAAGCCCATAAATACCCCCTTAACAACAGTGCTGTGTGTAATACACATCGTTGGGGAGCTCCTTAACACAGATTTCTAAGGTATCAGCCTGCTTGTCTACAAACACAATGTACAACAAAGCAGAAGATTTGAATTTAGATCAGGTTGATAAAATCCTAGAGCTGGTGGAAACTGGGGAGTCTTCAGTAACAAATTCTGGGAATTTGTTTAGTGAAGAAAAAAGGAAAAATCTTTTCACTAGTCCTTAGACCAGTTTGCACAGTGAATCAGTGATAGATACTGAATTAATAGTATTGAGTTATGAGATACACTTTATGCAAGTCACACAAACAGTACGACCAGCACCAATAACAGTTTTTGAAGTCTGTTTTCTTTACAGCCTCAAATTTTAGTATAGTTTTGTTTCAATTATTTTTTTTCTTAATGAGGCAATTAAAATTATTTTTTAGGGTTACTCAAGTCATTCTCCTTGTTAAAATAACTTAAAAATACTTTTAAATGCATTTTGTAAATTCATCTTTCATTTGCCTAAAAAAAGAAAAAAAAAAAAAAAAGGTCTGTATATGCTGAATAGTTGAATGCATGTGTTGCAAAGGCATGTAACAGCTGGGATCTATCACTGCCAAGCAATAATTAAACAAAGTTGGCAACAGGACTCAGGGAAAAAATTTGTATGCAAAACAGAACCATATATCTTCTGTAGGAAATTTCTTGTGGGTGTGTAAAAAATGCATTCAGCTGGCTTTCTCCTTTTTATTTTTGATTTTTAAAATTATTTATTCTAAATAGTTGCCAGAAAGAAAGACATTTTCAGTCAATTTAAAATGAAGAGGTTGAGTCTGAAAGCCTTTAAAATCAGAAAGATTAGTCAAATAGCAGAATTCCCCAAAATTTACCTCATGGAGAGTATTAGAACAAAACAGAACTTCTTAAGACTATTCACAATAAATAAATTTTGCTTAATCTCTAGGCTGACTAAAGGGTTGTGTAAATTTTATAATAGGCTTTGTTTAAAGGAAATATTGTAGTCTTATTAGGCTAGGTGTACCTGTATTTAGTATTTCAACCTAAATTCTAGCTCTAGGGGTGGTGTACCTTGAGTCAAGGAAAACAAACAGGCATGGTAATCATTGTAATAATTTAAAAATGTTTATTTTTACATCTTAAGCATTTATTTTTCATGGCCTTTGATATAACCACTCATACATAGTAGGAAAATCAGACATTCATGATTTATTGGCAGGAACTCATTAAACACAGTTATCTCCTCATTTAGACACCCTGAAAAGAACACAGTCAGAAGTTAGTTACGTGGGACAAATGAAATGAAAAACATTTTGTTCTCATGTGAGAGAGGGGAATGAAACTTTCTGAAGACACTGCTGTGAATAATTTGGTCACATCTGGGTAGTAACTATAAATCTAATTGAAACTAGTTGGGTCCACAGGCTTGGACCCACTACACCAGTTTACCAGGCTCTATTAAATGTTGCTGCACTGCAATGATTTGAACCACGATACTTGAGAACAACTCAGAATTTATGATAGTGAGATTTCATTACTTGATTAATTGCTATTGGTAATGAATAAAGCTGTTCTGGAGTTATGCTCACTCTTTTGGGAAAGCACTGTGATGATAAGCAAGCAGTGTGATTATATCCTATGTTCTTGACTATCATGCAAATTTTAGCCCTTGAGGTCAGCCAACCTGTCTTAGAATATCTCTTTATTAGGTACAAGCCAAAAGCACTCTTCTCTTAGTCAGAGACATTTCACAGCATCCATGCCTGTGAATAAACTGAAACCTCCCAATGCTCTGATTCTTGAATTAATCTATCCATTTGCATTGTGGTAATCATTTTAAGTCAGCTTGTATTTTTTATTTAAGTACTCTTGCTGTGCATTATTTGGTTTCATATAGTATTTAATTTTTATATTAGGTTTTATAATGGTTTGTTCTGTACTCCCCTGTTCTCCTGGAAAATATAACATCCCAAGGTTTGTTCCTGCTCCTTTCCCTGCCCATTCTTCCACATTCCTCCCAGTCCCCTCCTATGGGCCTTGTCTGTCATTTGGCTGTACCAGCCAGGTTGTGGAGGGTTCAGGTAAAAGACATCGAATGATGGGGCAAGGGCCAAGGAGATCCCTCCCTTTATGTTCCCCATTGGTTTCCTTGAATGTCCCTCCAACCCTTTTCCATTCCCACCTTATCCCTCACTGGGTATTGGCTTGTCCCCTCCTTTAGCCCCTTCCCCTGGATATAAGCCCAAGCAAAACGAGGTCAGATCTCTTGATTTGGGCTTCACTCTGGGGCAGTACCACAGAACAAAGACTGAATAAAACCTTGGTTTTGCACTCGGATCAAGTGCCAACTCCTTCCTTTGCCGCTGACTGGGTCTCACTCTCTCGTGCTAAGGGAAAGGTTCTTGGCTGCCTCCTGGGTTTTTAGGACCCAAAGGAGCTCTCCTTTTGTCTGCCGCTTGTCTTGGGCTAGCCGGGTGAAAACTGAGCCAGGGTGCTCCGGGACAGGCAAGCAACAAAGTACAGCTGAGTAAATGGAACCCCTGGAATATTTACAGCAGTGAATTTATGCTGTGAGTCTCTCATTTCCTTTCATTCTTTCCTTTCCTGCTGATCACTTAGTTCTTCACCCAGCTTGAGCTATATCTACCCTTACTAATTCTTGGCAATTATCATAAAGCATACTTGCCATGATTAGGTCTAAGTAGCATGGAGGATTAATTTTTTAGTAGTCTTCTCTTATTGCCACAATATAATAGGGAAAAGTGGATAATAAGCAAGTGTAATGTCCTTTGAACTCAGAACACTGGCAAGGTTACTAGACAACTTTCAGGTTTCCAGCCTACTAACATAGCAGTTTTGAGACTGGATGTGGTAAAGGAGTAACTCTGCAGACTGTAGTGGTTTTATATCCCAATATCAGAGAGCTTGGAATATTGCTTGAAAGTTTTTGCAGTGTGGTTGTATATCCCAATACTGGAGAGCTTGGAATATCACTTGAAAGTTTTGCAGCAAGCTGTGCTCTGTAAGTGCATCACAGTAGAGTATCACAGTCTGTAAAGTATTGTATTTAAAGTGTCTACCTGCCTCTAAGTATAAAAATATTTCCTCAGGAAATGTAGCTGGTTATTATTGCAGGAATACAGTGGTCACTGAGGTGACATTATGTAGGAACTTTTCAATGCAGATCAATACTGGCAATTCATTTGGACCCATATGAGATTTCCAGTGTTAGTCCATTAATGTTGAAAAAGAGTAATAGAAGACAGGATGTAGAAACAAGCAAAAGGAAGACAATAATAAAAGCAAATTAACTGCTATATATTAAAATGAAAAGAGAGAAGGAGAAGGCTAACCAGTTTACAATTTATAATTTACTCATACACATGGTAGGCTACCAAAGAATGATCCTGAAGTTAAAACAGAAGGTACGTGTTGAGTTGTCTGATATGACAATGATGATCCTGTGCGCTATCCTTAAAGCAATTATAACAAGAATTTTGGCACACACACATGTAAAGTATCTAGAGGTCATTTTAAAGCAAAAAGGTGAAATGAAAAAAAAAAAATCTCCCCCCTCTACAGTAAGATATAACCATAGATCTTTTCACTATATGGAAAACATGTGGACACTTTTCATTTTGTTGTAGGTTAATTTCAGCCAGCATCACAGGAAATGGAAGAAGGAATTATCTGGAGTACAAAACAAACTCTAGCGAGAACCAGGGAAAAAAAGCAAAAGCAAGCCAATATTGTCTTGAAATCCTTAGATTCTTTCTGTTAATTAATATAACTTCATTGTAGGCAGATGACTCATATTTAATAGGTTTTCACAATTCTCATAAAAATTGTAGGTTTTGTCTTGCTCACCCTTCTACTGGCCAAATATTGTGAGCCTAACTAATATAGAATTTATAAGTATGGAGGCTTTGTGTAGGCACACGGAGGCTTTGTGTAGGCACCATAAGGATCTCAAAAAAGACTAAAATAGGATGTTTCAGTATGTTTTATCTTAAACTGGTTATTAAAATTCAATAAATACTTACATGGTTATACATATCTAGCAGGAAACAGCCTTTAAAATGACCACCCAAATTAGCTGTCTAACAGAGAACCTACAGCAATGGAATGTCACTGATACCAACATTGGCCAGATGGAAACTTTCTAACACAGTTTTGAGTATTAGAAAGAAGGCATTCATTATTGTAGCATGCTGGTCACTCGGAGGGTCCTTCCTCTAAGCAAGTGTCCCAAGTGTTGGGAAAAAAAACTTTCATCATACACACTGATTACATATTCACTGGATATCCCTTCTTACTGAATGCATATATACTACTTTATTTTACATAGTCATACCCCTTACCAGAAGTCTTTGTCTGCTTCTTTGGGGGTCTTCAAAATCCACTATTTTTTTAGGTGGCTGTAATTTGATCTCCTCTTTTGACTAAGTACAATATTGGTTTTTTGCATAATTTGTGCCTTGTAAGCCTTGCAGAGCTGAGCTGGTATCCCACTTGCCTTTTGCATTACTTCCTTTTAGTCAACCTTATCTGCTCCTCCAAGGCAATATTGTTCCCTCTCCCTGATAAGAATAAAGAAAATATTATCCTGTTTTACTATCCTTATCACACAGACCTCCTGCTAAGGAGAAACTAAGTTTCTCTTTATCATATGACATGGTAAAGTGTTCATCACTTCTTACGAATTTTGATTTTTAGAGAACTTAAAGCAATTTTAAACCATTTAGTTAATCCATTAACATAATGAAGTATTAATTGATGAAAACCATTGAGTTTAATTTTACTTATTAAATCAGTTATGGAAGTTGATAGAATTATATAAAGCTGGAAGATAAAAACCATTGTAAGAAGTTAGAGAATATTAAAACAAAAAAGAGAATTGCACCCCTTTCTCTTGAAGTGACCTTATTTCCATGACTGTCAAAGGAATATTTACATTAATTTCAACAGAAAAAAACAACAAAGCAAACAAAAAACAACTTAAAAATATATCTTTGATCAATTCAGTGAAATCTCGATTACATCCAGAACTGGTTAGTAACAAATCAGAAAGAACATAATTACATTTTTACTTCAAGCGAAATAATTTTTGGATGGGTTCAGAATTAGTGCTTTAACAGCATTGGTACATTAAGTACCACCGCTTTGTTTTAAGGCTCATTATGCTTAGTAGTAATTGGAAAAACATGTAGAAGAAACATGGAAATCAGAGGAATTCAAGTGACTCCTGGTCATTTTAGTCTCCAATATTTTTTCAAGGGTTATTTCAGCTGATGGAAGGATTATAACACTCCTACTGCTTCATGGAAATTTCTCATATGCTGTTTTGTACATACCTTGAAGTAGCAAGCCTAATTATAGGACTTTTACTCTGATGAAATCCAATTGGATGCAAATTATTTTGGATGCACAGTTTTGTGAACATAGAAACTTCTGTTTTGTGAAGTGTTACAATGAGACATTACCTTGTCTGTGAAGTGCCTAATTCATGGAGCAACTTTGAAAAAAACCCAAAACAACAACTAAACAGAAGTTCAACAGCCCTGCAGAGTCCAGAGTGTTTCAGTCACAGCACAGTGGACTCTTGTCTATATTTCTTCGCTTTCAAGGACTATGACTATGAAGCAAAAAGTAGTGACAGAAGTCACTTTCCATCTTGTTAGAGTAACTCATTACCTGATGGATCAGCAGCACTTCCTCCCGTAGTGTGCTGTTGCTAGGGTTGTTTTGCAGTACTGCATTGTTTCATAGGATTGACATTGACTGTTCTTCCCCTCTATGGCATCTGAGGAAGTCTGTATGGGAACACATGAAAGAACCTGTGAACTTGTTCCTTTTCTAGAAGATAATAGAAACTCTTCAACACATGGGAGCTGCTTAAAACAAGGTCAACACTCTGCAGAAGGAACTGCTTTAAAAAAATATTTTATGACTATCCACAACTTAAAATATTAAAAAATCCGCATGCTTTTTCAGAGCACTGTAAAATTTTAAGGAAGAAAAATCTATAGTGTCAAAGTAAATAAAAGATGTGAATTATCAGGTTTGGGTAGTAAAACCAGCTTTGATTTTAATCTCAAGGGTTTGCAAAAGGAAAAAAGTTATTTTTCTTGCCATTGAAAGATATTTTCCTTTTTACGACTTCCATGGGTTTAGAAGAATTTTAATATTTTTCAATCCATCAAGAATAGCCACTAAATAACACTTTCATACTGAAATATAATATGGTTGTATATATGTCATATATATATGCATATATATATATATATATATAATATATATACAGTCACTAGAACTATAACACATTGTTAAGACTCTGAAAATGTATTTGGTGTCAATTCAATACCTGAACAAGAACATTAAGCATTACTTAAAATCCACATACAAGCTATCAGATGCACAGTCTATGCAACTTGACATACCTGATACTTCCTGAGGAAAGCATTTTTTTAAAAGCTGTTTTATTCCATAAATGTTTAGCAAAGGGAGGTATCCAGCCTCCTATAAAATGTAGAAAAGAGAAGAAACACAAACCATAATTCTCTTGAACCATTATGTTAGATTTAGATAAATGTTTTCATTTCAAAATCACTTAAAAAACTGCAGTATCATAGAGTCATAGAATACACTGAGTCCAACCTCTGATGCTGCACAGGACAGCCTATGAGTCACACCACGTGCCTGAGACTGTTGCCCAAAGGGTCCTTGAATTCTGTCAGCGTAGTCCTGTGACAACTTCCCTGGGGAGCTGTTCCAGTGACCAACCACCCTCTGGGTAAAGAATTTAAATCTCCCCTGACACAACTTCAGGCCATTCCCTCAGGTCTTGTCACTGATCACTACAGAGAAGAGATAAGTGTCTACCTCTCCTCTTCCTCTCATGAGAAAGTTGTAGACTACAATGACCTCATCTGCTCCTTGTACAGTTTCTTTTGTAGCCCCTTCACTGTTGTCACAGCCCTTCTTTGGTTGCCCTTTAACAATTTTATGTACTTCTTATCTCATGACACCTGAAACTTCTCAGTGTCTTCCTTCGATCTTCTACTTGCCAGTTATTGTGTGTCTGTAACCTGTGGGATATAACTGGGGGACTATATTTCCCTCAAGTAATTTACCTTGCAAATTTTTGTAAACCTGAAATAACTCAGTCTTTATGTTCCTGCACTTTGAATTACAATGTTTTACTTTTCTCTTGCTTTGCTGTAAAGGACAAATAAATACAAAAGAGACAAATCTAAAGTGATTATGTTAGTGTTATATTTTGTTACTCTTGCCTTCTTTTTGAACTATATAGTGCCCCAATAATTTCATATTTTTCTCTCTAACTTAAAGTCTATTACGAATTCATAGTAAAAACTTGCAAACTTTTTTTTTTTTTCCTCCCCCAGAATTAAATAATGAGTAATTAAGTACTTATTGAGTGAGCTTACATCACTTCCACAAGATATATATTGGCATGGATTCTAGACTTCCAATATTTATAAGCCTTACTGTATATTGCATTTCTGCTCCATTGTTCTAAGCACTTTTTAAAGCCTTTACAATTGTTCCTCTGAGGTAGCCGTGTTTTTTCAAAATGCCTTGGTGGTAACATAAAAATTCAGATATTAAATGTGCATTTCATCAAAAAAATTAGACATATCTTAAAATAAATATTCTGTGCGAGGAAAAAATTACCATGCAAATAGAATATAAATAAGCAGAAGGGAGAAAGGAACTATGGTAGAGTGAGTTTCTAACATAGAAAAAGTAGGTCACAGAGAGTGAAAAGAATAGACATTGGCTTTATCTGATAAGCAATCTTATAATTTATTTAGTTCATAATTTATTTACAACCACATTCATGCATCAAAGATGGTATAGACTTGTTTAAAAATGGATGGAGAGTTGATCTGCTTGCACTCCAGAAACTGTGTCATAAGATCATTTGAATATCATAACCATAGTATTGGTTGCTCAGTTGTGATCTTTTTCAAAGCAGTAAGTGGGTAAAAATGAGTTAAGATTATATGAGAAAGGGACATTCCACTGAGCTGCCACGTCTCATGGTTCATTTTTTGACTCTGAGCAACATTACTGACCAGTGACAAAGTTACAAATTACATGAGCCAGAAAATAATCAAATCTTTGGTTGATGGATGTTTGCTTCTATACTAAGGTTGCATTATTACAAACATATTTTAGATTTTTTTTTTTAATGTTGTTTTATTGGACCCTGGTTCAGACAAGCACTGTAAGCAGACACAAATCATTTTGGTGTCAAGAGTACTTTTTTATATGCTAACAATTAAGTATATACTTAAATGTTTTTCCTGCTAGGGCTAAGGATTATGTTATCTGAGGTAGGAAAGATATTATAAGATATTATATAAGATATATGATGGATATGATATGATATGATATGACTGCAGATAAATCTGAAATGAAGTTACAATTTTTAATTGTATTAGACGACTGCAATTTTTAGCTTTTCATTTTAAATTTAAGTCTGATTTACCAGAAGTGTTCTAATGTCCACAAAATACACAATTGTGGTCCCAAGTAAAATTACAATGTTTTATTCAGCAGTCAAGGATTTGCTTCATCAGAATGTTTCTGGAATAATCAGGAGAGACAGTTTCAGTAAAGAGAGCTTGTTATAGCGAAAAAGAATGTAATTAAAATTACTTATTTTTTAAATATTGAAATTGAAGATATTTGAAACTCTGCTTGAGTCAAATATAAAATTCCTAAAAATATTACTGCTATTTTACTCCAATCGTAGTTACATTCCTTGTAAATAGAGTGAAAGTTACATTGCAGTGCTTGGCTGGTAAACATGAAATAAACAGTGGTACAAATAGTATGATGATAATACTATGTGGTTTAAAAAAAAAAAATCAAGCTATTTCTTTCAATTTTAATATTCACTGTACAGTTTTAAAGAGAAATGGTAGCTAAGATGCAGGAAATCATGTCTATTTCCTTTTTGGTGCAGCCAAAAACTGCAGTAGCAACACCACAGCTTGTCATCAGCCAAATTATTCTCCTAAATCTGGCTGCTTATCTAGAATCAGTTTGTAGTTCCTTCATCCTTTGATTACTATTTTCAGCATTATGGAAAAGCAAAGAAATTAATATTATTCTTATTTGATGCCTTCTGTAAAAGAAAGACCCAGATTGGAATCTTCACGTTGAGAGGAAAAAGGAGGCCATTCAGGAAAAAACAGATGGAGAAGACACAAGCAAACTGACCTAGCCAAATCTGCATCCTCCCTAGTAAAGTATCTTTCAGATTATTATAGAAAACTTTTTTTTTTTCAGTTCAGCATGTGTCATGGGTTGGCACAATTTCGTTTTTAGGAAGGAAGGAATGAAGAGTGTTTTTCCCTGTCAGGACCTTGGAATTGTTTTTGAAAGGACAGGGTCCCATCAGAAGGCTAGTTCAGGATATTGGCATCTGTTTTGATCACTGAGAAAATTAAATGTGACTTTGGGAAGTACCCATATAAACCCTGGTTTTGTGCAGGTCAGTCTTTTTCCTCCTGGTCGGCTGTGATATATGTTCTAAAGTTAATTCGTGTTAATAAGATATAAAATGTAATACAAGCCATATAAATATAAGTTTTGTATAAACTAGCATGTTATAAGTTAAGTTTTGTTCAAACTAGCACATTGTGAATTAACTCAGGGGAAGGTGGTTCAACAAAATACAGGAATTTCTCTAGCCCGAAAAGGCATGGGAGGGACACGAGGAAAACATAATTGGAATTACCAGAAAAGGTGACAAAAAAATGCCACTGCCGAGAATCCTTAAACGGGAACAAAAGGCGACAGAAAATGGAGATGATAGCCCAGAGAACCAGATGATTACCTCAGATCAATATCTAGATCGTCCCTGTCAGGAATTAACATCTCCACACCACACCTGGACCCAACCATTAACAGTATTGTCCTCCTCCGCCGATCTAATCAGACTCTGGGAACTGAGACCTGCATGATTAATGAAGATGCCTCGAAGGAAGGACCGTCGAAATCCCGAGCCTCTCTCCATGATCCAGTGTATAAAAAGAGACTGCTGCAAACCGAAAATGTGAACTGGGGGGATAACAGACTGGCAGAGTGTGTTATCATTGTTCACCCAGCAGCGATCCTGGGCTCGACGCTGTCCTTTTAATTGTGGCTGTCCAAGACTGTTATTTTGTCTCTCAATAAAATTCCAAATTTTGATTTATCGAATTTGGTCCATTTTATTTATAACAGGCTGAACAGGTAACACCGAGTTGGGCCTGCTGCTTCCCGCCTCCCTTTTGGGGAGAGCTGGCCCTGAGGCCTGGCCGGGCTCCATCAGCTCCCAGCAGGGGAGGAGAGGTTGCAGCGTAACATCAATTACTTTGAAAAAACCCTCCCCGGAGCAGGGAGGGATCTCCGCCGGGCCCCTGATAGCAGCCATGGGCCTGGTTGGGCTGAGGGTGCCCCGATTGTCACCGAGGGGTGGGCAGAGTGCTCCCTGCCTCTGCACAGTGATTCCAGACGGAGAAAGAAAAGAGTGGAGGGGAAACCCGACTGATCAGAGGTGCATCAGAGTAGACACTGCCGTCCTGCAGAAATCACATGGCCACTGCAGGCCTGGGCAGATTGAACCCTTTCCTGGCAACATGCAAAGCCTAACCCTTCCGTGAGAGAGAGAAGACAGAGACAGAGTGGACACAGAAAAGGCACAGCATGAAGTCAGTGGAGCAAGAGTGAAAGAACTGATAAAGATTATTGGAAGGAGGGATTGAGGATGTGGACATTTTTAACTGGACTTCTCTGGTGTAAACTATGGAGAAATGGACTGTTCCTTGTAATATCCTAATGTTGTTTGGGGGAATGCTGGTTCTAGTCAAACTTGGGGAACTGATATGATTGAGATTTAAGTCAGAATCTCAAAGCCCCCCACTCCTGGGGAAGAAGGAGGTCTCAGGCTCTGAGACGAAGATGATTTTAGAGAGAAAGTAATTTGAAGTCCTCTGCTTCTAGGGTAAAAAGAGGTCTCTATGTTTTTTTGAGACAGAGATCATTTTAGAGACAGGAAAAAAAAAAAAAAAATCCTTGTTTTGTACTAGAAGAAGCATTCTTAAACAGTACCCCAGATACACTGAGAGGCCCATGAATAGCCAGGGGAAATACTGCTAATGGGTGGGACTGCACAATCTGCAAAAATTCCAGGCGCTTGCAGATTTGTGACATTGAGAGACACTAGGCTCTTGTAGTCTTGTGGTGAGTTTCTCCATGGGACTCTAGAGAGACTCCTCTCCCAAAGTGACGAAAGATTATGTTTAAATGGTGAAACTGACTGAAAATCACAGGTTGTGTCTCTATCTTTTACATGTAGCAATCTGATACATATAGTGGTAATGAAATCCAGCCCAGAGCACCAGACTACTAAGTTTAGGCTTTCTTCTAAAGCATTATTAATCAAGAAACATCTAACACTTAATGTGTGGTCTGAACACTAATATAATCTGACAATGTGTTAAAAAGCAAACATTTATTGAGGCAGTAAGAAAGATGAGCAACAATGCACCCTTAGAGTGATCAATGTCAGGAAACGGGATTGTAAGTGATGCCATGGCTCTGGTGGACTGACAGGGACACTTAGTGTCTGGGTCATTTGACACCAACAGTCAATCATAAAAAAAATTTCTTGAATACAGGTAGGAGCTGTGCAACGTCTTGGCTGTGCCAAAACCAGTGTGATTAAAGGCTTGTTTACTTGAGCAATGTGGGTAGCATCTTGCCTCTGCTGACTATGTCAGTCTGGTGGCTGAGTATCAGAATTATGTTGACCATCTGTCTGTGCTGCTGATACTGATCCAGGGAGGGTGTGGAAAGACAGCGTGTCACAATGTTAGATGTTATAACATCTACTGTTAATACACTCTTAATACAGTATCTAGGTGTTCTTCATAGCTTTGCTTAGATCGCTTATATATTTCATTGCTTATCCTCCTTGAAGAGAGATACCTATGTAAATCATGTTACTGAATATCAGAGCTCTACTTTAAAGATAAGGAATTAGAACCATCCATGTTACTTCATTTATTGTCTTATTCAAGACAATGGGTAAGGAAATATTCAAGATGGGTAAGGAAAATGGTTTTCATTATGTATAGAAGGGAGAGAAGACTTGCAGTTGCCTTCAGGTGTTACTTGTTGAAACAAAAGACTAAACATTACGGTTACATTGCTGAATGCTTCCTTGCTCTCAATAGCATATGCTCTATTCTATTGACTTGTCTTCCACAAAATACATACACAGGGAGTGGCTCTCTTTACCAAAGCATCTTCATTAAAGTTTCACATTTGAAGCTAGTTTACTCCAGCAGCATGCAATAACAACTCTTTAACATACATTGCTGCTGTTTCAAATTATTTCACATGGCTTACCCTTTCAGTAATTGCAAATTATCAATTAAATGTAATAGATGTTAACTTCACTCTTTTCTGATTACTTTCTCAGGCAGCAGCCTACAATATTTTTCATTAAAAAGAATTTGGTTGGAATCTGTTTCTATGATTTTATCCATATTTTCAGCATAACAAATTTATATTGTGCATGTCTTTCTTACCATGGTATAAATGTTTTACTTTTGTTTGGTATTTTCTGTACTGCTTCTTACTAAAGGATTGTTTTTCCATGCTTTCCTGCATCCTGTATGTTACCATTACTGGTGTGTAAAGTAAGCCCTTCCGCAGGTTTTTGTTCCTCATATTGGTCAGAAAAGGTCCTTTTGGAGTATACGTTTCTCACAGCCCCCTTTCTCACTTTGTTCTATGTTTAACAGATAAACAGTTATGATTATCCAGTAACAGCTGAAAAAGTTAGAACAACTTGTGTGATTTAGACAAAGATGCAATACCTAGGAGCATATCACATAAATTTCAAAATCAGGATTGGGAAAGAGTGGTAACTTTTTGAGTTCTAGGGTTTATTTCTTCCCTGAAAAAGTATTTCAGTTTTAATAATTTAGTTGAATGAGAAACTGAAATCATACACTTTTAGCTTATTAAAGTTTATGAAAAATCCATCCTGGCACATGCAAATGCTTTAACTACATTTTAAAATCTGATTGTTTGGGTTTATAATTTTAAACAAAGAATGCAAATTGTTTTATGCCCAAAAATGAAATAAAATAAGCTGAATATTTTTTCTTACAGTTAAAAAGAAAAAGACACACAGATAATCTTCTGAAAATATGGTCTTATTTTTAAAAATAATTCACTTTAGTCATGCTTTTATTTTACTGGTGTCCTAAAAAAAAACCCCAAAATTATTTTCATTCTCTAAAAGTCATCCCTCAGACACATACACCTTATTTTTTCATCTTTATTGTACTTAAAGGTTTTGCTTCCTTCTTCTGGTTTGATTATTTGTAATTAAGTTACATAGTTTTAAAACCACAGCATATGTACTGAGTTAATTGCAATAAATGATTCCTCCTCAAACCTTAGACAGGAAAAAAGCTCTTGTATTAGTTTAAGTTCTTCACGGTAAATAATTCAAGAGTTTTTTACAATAACAAAAATATTCTGCAATCTGCCAGAATTTACATTCAGTGGATAACATCTACATAATGAATAATTAACTTATAGATGTTTGAGTAATCATGGCATTGATACATTTTCTCCATAATCATAGCCCTAAATCTGAAAATGTTTTTTGATATTACTGCCAAGGACTAAGTAGTTTTCAACATGGAATCTATAAAGATATTAATGCAAATTATCGATTTTTAAGCTAATATTGAAGGAAAAAAAACCACCAGAGTTGTCACTGCACTGACTTATGTATTTCAAATTTAAAACCAAACCCCAATTTTTACAGTAAATGAAAAGCAGGGAAGAATTGAGGCAGGAGTATATTACAAGTGTAAACTTAGTGAGATTTGTATCTTTAAGTTTAATGTGTTGATATTTGAACAAATGTGCAGATATGCATTTAAATGCTTGCTAATTAACTTGACTTTTTCATTTTATTTATTTATTTATTTATTTATTTATTTATTTATTTATCTATGTTTCACTTTATCTTTTCAACATGAGATGCCTTAGCTAACTCTGGTTCTCCTTGATATCTTGCAATATTTGCTCATAACTCCTGTAGATTAGACTCTGAACAGTTGAAATTATAGTTGCCTTATGTTGTATAGATTAAAATTCAAGGTAACAAATCATAAAGATAATTTAAAAATATATATTTTCAATACACAAACCATTGGGTTTCCTGACCAGTCAGAAAAGCCAAAGGTTTTGCTGATGAAATATTGATTGTTGCCAGTCCTATGACAGTGGCATCACTTAAGACAGTGTAAATAAGCAGCAGTTCCAGGGTCAAACTCACCAATATTGAAACAGGGATGTCACAGCCATTGATCTGGGACTCATTAGGGTGCAGAATGAACATTACTGTGCAATCGTGCTAGTGAGATGGATCACCATTTGCAGATGGAGCATGCAGAGTGATTTTACTGTCTTTTCCGGAGAAATGTTTGCGGCTTTCCAACAACGGGGAGATTTGTGGGTACACAAATCAAATCTATTGTAGAAAGGACATTTGTCTTGGAGCTTCGAGTTGCTTTCACAGACTCTTTGATGATAAACTCTGGAGTAAAATAGAGGCAACGTGGTTACATTTTCTATCTGCAGAGCTAGAAATTGTAGCCCAAAGGTGGGATTTGGTCAGACTTTGCTCCTTTCCATAATAGTTGTTAGGATATTATTTCTGTAGCATGACGACTGTCAGGAATTCATAGGTAAAGTAATTTTTGAGTGACCAAAAGTTATTGAGGAAATTTAGGCTTATTAACCTATTCTTACTGTATATATAAAATTAATATAGTCTCAGACTAATCTGGAAGAATGTAGGGATGTGGGAGTCAAAATATCACAAACCAGTCCTCTGAGAAACCTGTGAGAGTGTAGAAATATTGAAGATTAGCCAAAAGGCAAAACCTATAAGACAGTGTCAGTGAAGACAAGAATTCAGTAGCAGGGTAGCCCACATCCTGTACAAGGGGCATAGCAAACTACACTTTACTTTTTCATTTGTATGAACATTGTGAGGGAAATAACCTTTACATCATTAAATGACTTAAATATTGATTTACTCAGAATTCTGCTGAATTTGTGGCACTTCCAAATTTTTTTTCTTTTTTCTTTCTGATACGGCTCATAGCTCCTTGCAAGCATGCCATAGATAGCCTGAGGGAGTTCTTTATTGAATCTTTGACTAGAGAAAACAATTCATTCCCAATGGAAAAAAGTAATAGCCTGCCTGATGTTCAAGCAATGCTCTTCTACAAGAAAGCCAAATCTCAGCTGCTGTATTTCAACCGAGAATGTTCAACCCTGTTACACTGGAACTGATACAAAACATTCAATTATTCACTTCTATACAATTCTTATGGGTTTGGAGTTTTTAGTCTTTGACTTAAACTATGGTAACAAGTCTCATGATGACTAATTGAAACTGATTACTTCCTAGAACAAATTAAAGGGGGCAATTTGAGAGAGGGGAAATTAAAAAAAAAAAAAAAAAAAAAAAAAAAAAAAAAAAAAAAAAAAAAAAAAAGCCTTCTGTAGAATGTGTGAGTGGGTGTATTGTGCCTGAGCAGCTGTGTTGCTAAGTACTGTGAATGCTCCCTGAGATCTTACAATTCTAAAAATTCTGAACATGTAATCACACATGTAATTGGAGACTTATTCTTCTGCATGAAGTTTAGGATTAATCCACAGTTGTTTTGGTGTTTCATCATGAATTCATTTTATTTAATCATTACTTTCTAGAACAGATCATTGGAAAGCAATAAGACTCAAAATGTATATATATATAAGTAAAAATCACCAAAAAATTAAGGGTTTTCCCAGAAAAGGTAATAAAACACTTCAAAGTTTTCCTATTATTGCCTTTTCTCCTGATCTGTTCTAAAAAGGACTCTTTCTTGGCCCCTGATGCTGATTTTTATAGATATATAGGTATATTTAAAAAGCATCACTCTTCAGTTAAATATCTGCCTGAATGGCAAGATTCAGAAAAAGATCATGTGCAATCATCCCAAATTTGCGAGACATTCTCAAATAGTCATGTTTTTCTTTAAAACGAATAATGAACATGATGAAATTAGAATGAAAGCCTGAATGTAACAGTATTTTACTGGGGATTTTTATTTTATTTTAGATCAAATTCCATATTTTTAAACATACATCACTAGAAAATACCTCCTGCCTGACATTATCACCAAGCAAATTTAAAAATAACAAGCCTGACAGTTAAAAAATTAGCATCTAAATTTTCAATGTCAACACTGTCTAATCAAGCAAACCAGAAAACAAAATATGGAATTTTTGCAATAAGAGATGGATTTTTTTTTTCTTATTGTTGCCTGCTTATCTTCACTGACTTGTTTAAGCAATACTTTTCTTGTATATTCTTCACTTATTTTATATTCCATGACAGTGTAGATCATTGGTAGCAAAAATCAAAAGAAGCTCTTTTTTAGCTAGATTTGTTGAATCCACATTTTGCTAAATCCTATTAATTTTGCATAGAAACATTTTATAGAACCTATACATTAACTTGTTAAGACCAAGTGGTCTTTTCAAATGACAGAAGATATCACAGCTCTATGTTTTTTGAAGTAGGCTGTTTTTACGCTTCACTGTCTCTCTCAGAACAACCTGTTCTTGTACAGAATACTGCCGTTGGGACTCAAGTATTTCTTCTTAAGTGTCTTCAGCATTCTTTTCTCTTTGTATCTTCATGCTCTTCAAGTTCTTAATCCTTCAACTCCAAATTGTTCATGACAGTATAAAATCAAATGGGATGTTATGTTCATAATCACTATATTTTAAATAGTGTGGCTGGTTCTGTCCTTGCACCGGGCGGACGCTGACCTCCGGCTAGCTCAGGTCAACACAGCCACAGATATTCCCAGTTCAGATGGGCACGCAGGTTATTTTTACCTGCTGGTTCAGCTTCTCAGCAGCAGCTGGACCCAATAGTGTCATGACAGCAGCGGCAGTAGAAGAAAAGGCTGGCTCTCAGCTTTGTAGGTTAAAATATGTTTATTCAGGCCCAGCTGCAGGAAGTCCGCAGCTGGTCCAAACCTCAGGCCAGGGGGGCCAGCAAGCGAGAGAGAGTGAGAATCTCCCTCCTCCACCTTATAAGCAGGGGAGGGGTTCCAGGGGGATTACAAGAAGACAACAAATCAGGGGATCCGGGGGGTAACAAGGTGTGCCCACACCCAAGCCTCGGACCACAAAAATCCAGAGCCAAAGGAATTCCCCCAGGCTACCTATCACCTGAAGCCCTCTCCCTGAGATTTTGCAATCTGGGAGGGACCCCAAAGTGATAGACGGGCTGCCCCAGAGCAGGGGGGGGTGGGTGGTGGGGCATCAGAGGGGATGGACAAGGATAGGTGGGGGGTGGGATGATTGACACAAGACACCTTATTATACAGAACACACAAAAGGGTTACAGAATTGGGGATACAGTGGAATGAACCATAACATAAACTTCTTATAAAAACCTAATAAAACAATTCTCGCACCACCACAAAATAGGTTTTTGTTCAATACTAAAAAATTAGACACGAAATAGTAGAGGAGCTATTTAATATATTTTAAACAAATATTTTAAGGATTTTAATAATAACATTTTATCAAATACCACTGATACTACTGAAAATACACTTCAAAATATTCAGTTGAGAGTGGGAATCAAGAGGTGCACAAAGCCTTAAAAGCCCTGTCTTTTTAGGATTGTAGTTTACAAAAGCAAGGGTCATTGTGGTTACGTAGGCTAATGTATTTAATTTAGTGGAACCCAGGTAGAAAAGCACATGCAACATTCATGCTATATGATTGCAAAGTTGTACCAAATTCATCAGGAATTAATTTATGCTTACAGTTATCTCTCAATGTCCCTCCAAAGAAGATTATTCCTTCTCAATAGATCATACTCATGTATGCTTGGCATTAATCATAATCCCTAAGAACCCCTCTGGCACTGCACAGTTTCTGCTATTGTTGCATACTCCCTTCCATTTGAATGTTCTTTTTTGAGGCAGTGCTTGACTTTATAACAACAGTCATTTGTTAGTATGTGCATGCACATACTTTACATCTAAGCTTTAATCACTTTCAAGGCTATGTTTTTGTTTACTGGTCTTCAGAAATTAATCACTGCTGGTTCATTGTTAAAAAGAAAAAATGAGGCATTGATGAAGTGACAACAATTTGTGTTCTCTGTATAAAAATCAGTTTATGCAGAACTAAATCAAGGACTTAAAAGATACTACTCAAAAAAGCTCCTTTCCTACTTTGCAATGCAAATGGCCATGGTTAAAGATGCAGTAATTATCTCTTGGTAATATCAAAAGAGGGGAACACTTTAGTAGATACTGGGAATATCTGCATGAATAGACCTAGCACAATCTTCAAGAAATACTGACTAAACAAGGCAGCTCAAATACGCTTTTTTAAAACTGTGATTATAAGTGAATGTTACTCTATTTTCTGTGAGAGCAGTGACAGCTAAAATCTTCTCTCCCATTTGGTTGGGTGTGGTGGTGCAGAACAGTTTTATTAGGTTTTTATAAGAAGTTTATGTTATGGTTCATTTCACTGTATCCCCAATTCTGTATCCCTTTTGTATTGTCTGTATAATAAGGTGTTTTGTGTCAGTCCTCCCACTCCTCACCTGACTTGTAACATCCCCTCTGCCCCAACCCCCCTCTCTGGGGCAGCTTGTCTATCACTTTGAGGAGCCCTCCCAGGTTGCAAAATCTCAGGGAGAGGGCTTCAGGTGATAGGCCCCCTGGGGGGAATTCCTTTAGCTGTGGATTTTAGTGGTCCAAGGCTTGGGGGTGGGCACACCTTGTTACCCCCTGAATCCCCTGATTTGTTGTTTTTTGTTGTATCCTCCCTGGAACCCCTCCCCCACTTATAGGGGGTAGGAGGGAGGAAGAAACTCTCTCAGTGTCTCAGCCTCTGAGCTCTCAGCTCGGAGCTCTGAGCCTCTCTGCTCCTCAACTCTGGAGCTAACAAACATCTTTTAACCTGCTAAGCTGAGAGCCAGCCTTTTCTCTTCTGCTGCTGTCGGCTGTCACAACACAGTTGGGTCCAGCTGCTAAGCCGGGAAGCCGAAACGAGCTGGGACCTTCTGTGGCTGTGTTGACCCGAGCTAGCCGGAGGTCAGCTCCCGCCTGGTGCGGGATGGAACCAGATACAGTTGGGGGGTAGGATTGTGTATAAAAAGGCTTAAAATCCATATACTTAAAAATGTTAGAAATCAGGACAAGAGATATTTGTGTTAGAAGGGAAGAAAATAGTTGTAAGTGTTGATCTTTATCTGATTCAGAATTTATATATTTTGAACATATCATAAGCAAAAAAGAAGAAGAAGAGGAGGAAGAAGAGGAAGAAGAAGAAGAGGGAGGAGAAGGAGGAGGAGAAGAAGAAGGAGGAGAAGGAAGGAGAAGAAGAAGAAGGAGGAGGAGGAAGAAGAAGAAGAAGAGGAGGAGAAGGAAGAAGAAGGAGAAGAAGATGTCATTCTCAGAACAGTCACTTCAGAAACACAGAAAATTGATTTCTCCTTCAATTTCTGTAGCTGTAGTGTTGTAGCAAGGTCAAACAAAAATGTATAGAAATCAATTTTGTTTATTAAATAAAGGGAAAAGTCTCAGTCAGTTTCTCTTTTCATTGTCCCAGAGTCCTGCAGTAATCTCTCTTCTGGAGATAAAGAACTTGCTTCATTTTTTAACAGTAAAAAGCCAGAGGAAAAGATAAAATTGGGAAAAGACAGTGAGAGTACTGAGGGGAAAAAAAAAAAAAAAAAAAAAAAAAGGGATCCTGGCTAGTTCGACAGATTTTTTGTAGACTGCACACCTAAAAATTTGTGTATGTGGTATTGCTATTATTTTTTCTCCCAAAAAGTAATTTAAGAATTTTGTCTTTTTTCCTACTGGGATTGGGACCACCTTTATCTCATTAATTCATACTCTTTCCTGGGTGTTCCTCTGGGAACTGCACAAAGCTGAACATCACTTTGCTCCCTTAAATAAGCTATTTGTGAGAGTCAGGCATTCTAGCTTCTAGTGACAGGAGATGCTAGATGAATAACATTTTCCATCTGTTTATCCTGCATCAATGTTTCTATGCCAGATATTTTTGTAACAGAAACAGAATAACAGTTCTGTGATCATATTTTTCATTTGCCCCCGAGCAGGGAAGTAAACAGACCAGTTACATGGAAGAATACTAGAGTACTCAATTGGAAAATTTCTTTCATTTTTTATGTTAATTTGCACTAAATGAAGAATTAAACAATAATAATAATTGAAAAAGCCCAAAACCACCCCCCCACCCCCCCCACCCCCCCCCCATATTAAGAAAACCCACCCATCTCCTCCTAATATACACCCAGAAATACGAGATATGGAATCCTAGAGTTGACATAGTTTACTCTCAACAATTTTCCTTAGCGTCTTTTCCTAAAAGTCTGGTGATTCCATCAGGATGGTAATAGACTACTTGCTTCTGACTGAACCCACAAGAAGTAACAGAATTCATTGTACACACACAGGTAATTTTCCTCTTCTGCCTGCACTTACAAAAAGCAGTACTTTTCTGCATTTGCTGAACATTCATCATTTTCACAAAAATCACTTCAGGATTACATCTCTCCACACAGTAGAATAAAAAATGCTTCATTCTCAAGGCTGTTGAATAGACAGGTAAGAATTGTGACTAGACAACAGCAAAGAGGAATACAAGGGGTCATTTAGATGGGGACTATATGACAGCTAAGTCACAGGAACCAGTGCCCTGTAGAGTGAACATTGTAGATACATATATAGCCTGACATATTCTCCAGCTGAATTTGCAACCTAAATGGACAAAGTATAAAATGAACAAAGTTAAGGATAATGCCCTGGTTTTGTTTCCTTCTTGAAATAACATCTCATACAACCGACGTCCTGTAGAATTGAACTCATGCTCCAAATCTTGCCTAGCATAAGATATGCAATTCTGTCTGATCCTCGTTGGAGGGACTGTGTAGGAAGAGAATACCATTACAATCTTTTTCTCTTCTTTGGTAGCAATGCCAGTCAGAGTCTGGCCCAGGGCCTGTTCTGGGGGAAGAACAGTCTTGGGATCTGGCTTGCTAAAATCATTAGTCTTCTTGGTCATACTCCATACATATCTGTAAAATAAAACTGATGAAAGTACTATAGAACTTCTTGCCAAGACCCCATGGGAATATCTGGGGACATTTTGAATTTATGTAATGAAATTTGCTTCAGGGGGAACAGATAAATTGTGAGCAAGAAAGCAATAGTGCTCTGTTGGCTGAAGTGAAGTGACTCAATTGTGCTCTTTTTTCTTTTATACTGGGTAAGTAAGGCAATAAGATACGAAAAAACAGAGACCTAAAACCAGAGTCACAACAGTGTTTTACAGCTGTCTTGGACTTGCTCGGACTTCAAATACTGTTGTAATTCACTGTTTGCCTGTCATAGTGCAGAGAGAGCCATCTGTTTGTAATTATGTGCTTCTGTTACTAATAATAGTCCTAGGTGCCTTAAAGGACTCTGTGGTTTTAGTTCACAACTTCCAGATTTATCTTTGGTGAAACACTTCTGCTCCTTATTCCTCTTTTTGTTTTGGTGAGTCATATTCCCAGAATAAATGAACAAGCAGAAACTCACTATAATTGATTCAATTACTGCTTCAGAATCTACAGGACAATACATGGGCTCATATGTGAGATTATACATTAATAATTACAGACTTAAAAATAAAATACACCGTTCTGTATTTGTCCTATGTATAAAGGGATGTAACAAGGAACTCAACAGAGGAAGAAATGATGGTACTTTGTCACAGATAGGAGCCAGCAGGATCTAATGAAAACAAAATAGATTGTTTTAGGATTAGTGTTTTACAACAACAGAGTGATGTGGAAATGGGAATCACAGTGAATAAAGTGTAACTGAAAAGCATGCAATAAATTTATTTTTACTAATGAACTAAACATTGCAAGTGGGAAGGGCATTCAAAAGCTGGTTAATAGATATCAGCATGATTATGATCTCTGTGGACCATTAATAAATGATATAAGGCAGTAGAGAAACTGCAAAAATTTTCTAAGTTAGAAAAAAGGATATAGACATCTTTAAAATTCCTATACATTTTAAAATCAAAGAAGTCTATATAGAGGTTTTTAAAATTCCTATAGTCTTTAACGTCAAAGAATTCAATATAGACCTCGCTAAAATTTCTATACTCTTTAAAATCAAAGAAGTTCATCTAGATAATGAAAGCTAAGACTATGAGAATCACATGGAAGGAGAAAGTAAGAATCTAAAGTTGGGTACGAAGTGAATTGGTCCTGGCAGTGCAATGGTGTGTCAGTGACAGACCATGCAGGTCTGTTTGTTCTTCTGCAGATAACTTATGACCCTGTGCTTCCAGAAATGGTCTGACCTTACCGACACATAAAGCTCCCCACACCTTTGTTTCTTCTGTTTGAAGTCTATGACCTTAACTCAAACTACAATTCCCTCAAGGACTATAGCAATTATATTTGTTGGAAAAAGGAAAGGGAAAGGCTTGGAGGAGAAGAAGACCAGCAACAAAACCAAAACCAAAAGGAACAGACCACTCAGGTGTATTTAACTTTATTTCACTAAAGGCCTTATTGCCTTCGTGTCCATAACTTTATTGGGAGTGAATTTCATATACTGAGCTGTCTTGTCAATTGCCAGTAGAAGATAGTTTCTTAAATATACTTGTATTAATTATTGTCCAGTTTTAACAATTAATCGGTTCAGCATCCATCCTGGTGTGAGAATGGAATTTGAATTTCAGAAGAGTAAAACTTTATATTAATTTCACCTGTTTTTGTGTTGGATAAACTGAAAATTTTTCCAGATTATTTGATATTTCTTTGACAAAATGAGAAAAAAGAGCATATTTTAAATTCATTGCTTGTTACTCTTTCAGTCAGCAAAATTAAAAAATTTTAAAATGGAACATCACTGGATGGACAAAGAGAAAATAGAATATTTAATAACAGAGGATGGAATTCCTCTAATATCTCTTTTTTGTTTTCTTATGCCAAGCATCTGACCTTCCTAACACTTCTCTGTTAGATTAAAAATAAATTTATTTACAAAATATTTAGATTGAAACTTCTGTTTCTGAAATAAGAAAATCCCAAACTGATTGGTGTTCGAGACCTTGTTTTTATATGGCCTCTGCATGACAATGGAAGCATCCTTAAGTATGTACAACAGATAAAAATAAATCAGAAACAGAAATCCCGTTCCCGCCTTCTCAGTTTGACCATGTCAGACTTTTTACTGAAATCTATTTCATTCATCTTCTTTACCACTGCGACTTTCCTTAAAGGACATGAAAGACTTAGTTTCCTTTATGTATTTGCCTTTTTGAGTCCAGCATTTTACTATTCTCAGCCCAGTACTATACCAGTCTTTATATTCACTTGTCATAACATACTGGCAAGAGTGTTACCATGTTAGATTCCCTTTATACTTTGGAATGGTCTGAGAGGTGGCTGGCCTCATTCCAGTCAGGATTCATTCTGTGTTGTTGACAAGAAATTGCATATCTAAGGATACTTTCTGGTTTCATTATATTAACATAATTTAATGAGAACTTAAGGATTTATGGATTTCCAGTAAGTTGTCTCGTACTGATTGCAGCTTCATCAAATGAGACCTTAGTGCTCTGTCTTTACAGAAATTACTCAGACCAAAAAAAAGTAACAAAAAAGAAGAAATTAATTGAATTAGCAAAATGGAAGCAAATGTGACATTATGTAAACGCCACTATTTCTGTTCAGGTTTTCTAAGATTGTTGGTTGGTGCTTTTAATTTGGTTGATTGGTTTCTTGGTTGGATTTGGTTTTGGGTTTTTTTGGTTGTAGTTATAAAATTTTGAATAGCTAGTTGCACTCCGAGACCTTTGATGAGACGTTCAGATAACTCACTTAAGCTGGTATTTATGTGCTTCTGAGCTTTCCTTCCTGTGCAGTTCTAATTTTTAACTTTCTTGTCTCATATCCAAGAGCAGTAGCACAAATGAGCTCTATAAAATAAACAACCTCTATTTCCTGGCACTCAAGGAAGCCAGAAACCATCAGCTCTTTTTTATGAACAGTTTTAAAGATACTCCATTTAAATACAGATATTTGACCATTCACTGCATCAGAATAAAAATATATTATTTTTCTTTATAATATCAAAGGAAACCAGAGGATTAACCATGGACTTTTCTTGAGATAAAACTCCAACATTCACTTCTGAAAGGGCTTTATAATTAAAAACAAACAAACAAACAAACAAAAAACCACCCCAAAACATTAAATTTAAGAAAAGAAAGTCTGGTATAATTTTCAAGCAAACTTAATTTTCATTTTTTACAATAGTAAGAAGGATTCTTTCACATTCATGGAAAGTGAAGGGGGGTGGAATGCTCTTTTTATTAGAGGGGAAAAAAGAGAGCATTTGGCCTTCCTTTAAGTGATATATCAGCACATACTGTAAGAAAGACATGAAAGTCTTTGGATATTTCTTTTTTGTCACTGATACTTGGCCTGCTTTTCTATTATTGTATTGGGATGAGGGAACAAGTCAACTACAGCCAATGAAGTTGCATTGGTTTTCATAATGAGACATTGCAGCAAACATTTCTCTAAACAAACTTTATTTTAAGCAAATGGTTTTATTTACTGTTTATTTTGGTGCAGTTGGGATTTTCTTTGGTTATAGCTAATAAATGTTTCAACATACTTGAGCAGCAATGTTGTCAATACATATACATATTCTGCATAGTCAAGAGACATTTTGCCACATCTTTAAGGTTTTTTGTTTGTTTGTTTGCTGATTGTGGCTCTTTTCTTTTCTTTTCTTTTCTTTTCTTTTCTTTTCTTTTCTTTTCTTCTCTTCTCTTCTCTTCTCTTCTCTTCTCTTCTCTTCTCTTCTCTTCTCTTCTCTTCTCTTCTCTTCTCTTCTCTTCTCTTCTCTTCTCTTCTCTTCTCTTCTCTTCTCTTCTCTTTTTTCTTTTTTCTTTTCATCTTTCTGAAGGCACTATCCAGAGAGAAAATCTATGCACAGAATAATATTTTAGGTGTAACTTCAATATCTAAAATGCACTGTTCAGCATAACCCTTTTGACCCGACATCTTTTTATACACAAAGGAAAATAAAATCTTACATGCTTCTTGAAATTTTAAAATCCTGGTAAGGATGAAGGAACTGCATTATATTAAAGATCTTTGCACATTCATCCATAGCTGCTGACCATGTACTCTAATATCCCTGAATTCAGGTGCCAGCATTGGCAGCTTCTAAAATGGCTGTATTGATTTTGTTTCACTTCCTCGGATTTTAGACTAACAGTTTGAATTGCATGAATGGACTTAAATCAATTTCCCCAAGCTGTGGAGGATCTGGAAAGCATTCTCATTGTATCAGCCTGTTTTGCTCTATAACACACCTAGAGGTGTTGGAATCAGAGGGAATCTAAACAGTGCATCCAGAAGAGAGTTAATTTCACAGTAATACCATTCTTAATTCCATGGCATAGATTAATATTTATATTGTAGACCATTGGAAAGGAAGCAAACATTGAGCCTAGATTATGAGTTCCAGGGAGATCTGTACATATCTTTTACTGAAACATCTTCGTGTATGCCATCCCTTTGTGGTATCCCACCATGTAGGAAGAGGCCCACAGAAGTCAGTGGACTGCAGTTCAGGAGTGATGCTGCAAGCCAGACTCCCCACAGTCATAATTGACATGAAGGCACCCTGCACTCCCAGGCAGACAAATTCCAGCTACTAACTACTCCAGGATAACTAGCTGTGTGTCTCCGCACACCACTGCACTGTACTCTGTGATGCCATTTGTTCATTACTATCACACAGGTGGCAGTGAACCATGAACTAAATTACTACTACCACCATGTCTGTCATGCTCATGGGAATTTGCCAGCCACATAGGTGGTCTACTGCAGCTTTATTCATCTTGTTAGTTAAGCTTGGACAGTACTGAAAATATGTTGTCATAAGGCATTTTGATATGTTGAACTTTCACATTACTAGTTTTCAAATTTTCACTCGTTATCTTATTTTTTGAAATAGGAAATACGGAAAAATTTATGAACTGCATGGCTATCAAGAATTTTTCGTATTGTTTGATGTGTTGCAAATTCAACATTCTCAAGAATGAGAAATCTTTGATACTAATAAAAATAAACACTTCAGAGAAAAAGGAAAATCTAGGTAGTTGTTTAATCTTAGCTACAGAGCCTCTCAAATTTCATGGTATTTTCCTCTGCCTTCTTTCAAACAATCCTATATAAACAGATTTTGGAGAATGAGAAGGAATGAGAAGCAAGAGAAATTTGTCAGTGGTATCTACCTTTTAAAAATTTTTTTTATTTTTTGTGGGTTTTTTTTTTGGTTTGTTTTTTTTTTTTTTTTTTTTTTTTTTTTTTTTTTGTGTGTGTGGTTTTTTTTTTACATATACACATACATCTCTGTAGCACAAAGATTTCCCGTTGTTGGAAATACTACTTTTGCTTTTTTTTCCTGCTAGGAGCAGATTGTATGCTATAGTAAAATCAAAAGTGTTATTTTTTAAAAATTACAAGATAAGCAATTCTGATCAAAAAACCAGATGTGTAAATGTTCGATACGCTGTATTGTTAAATGCTGCGGCAGAATCTAAGGCTGTCTAGTATTATGGCACTGCCCTAGATTCCCTTGTCTTTGTTCTAGCTATGCATCATTTAGAGCTCTCTTGGGTGAAACTGTAATACTGAGCAAATGGGAAGGAGAAAAGGATGAAGGAAAAAAGGAATGAATTCCCATAAAAAAAGGAACATAATAACTAGTGCATTGTATATTGTATATATCACCTGTATGTGTTACATACAAAAGCACAGGGCTTATACAAAACAGCCATGCAGCATTTTGACACACTAACAGAGCCTTCTCAAGCAAAAGTGGAACATATGTTTTTATAACAGAATTCAAAGCTCACAGTATATGGAAAATCAAAGTGCATAGGTATTTTTAGAATGTTGCCATTTTAAGGTATTTTCAGTACTGCCTTTTCTAACCTTTTCTTTTCCATATATAGTAGGGGGCCCTCTTCTCCACTGAAAATAGGGTTTTGCCTCAAATAATTTTTACATATCATATTGCTCTCTATTTTCAATAATTATACTGTCAAGATCTTACAGATGGCATGTCTGAGACTAGAATTTCAAATTCTCAGAATACTGTTTGTGATATGAACAAATAGGGTAGGGATTTCTCTGAGGTATGTTAAACAACATAAAGCTCTCTGTATTTAATGGTAACAGTATTAATTATTAAGTGATAATTAGTTCAATAACACTTCTGAACATTGTTGTACTTATCAACTCAACTGATCATTTAATTATATTAATAAATCATCTGATAATTTTTAATTATCATTGTCAGTGAAATTTTTTTTCATCTATACAACTTTTCTCAGTTGATGAACTGGATAAATTTAAGTTATGATAGTGGGAATATTAGAATTTAACCAGTAGGCTTATAGAAAAAAATGGCTTAAACATTTTGTAAATTTATATAAGAAGATGGAAAATAAATCCTAGTTTATGGGAAGAGTTAATAAATTATTGTTTATTTGATAAAGAGTTTACCTTGAAGAACAAAAATATTAGCCAAAGTTGCCCTGAGTCTAAAGAAAAAAAAAACACTGTACATCATGGGATAATTAAGTGTATATAGGTATGTTAAAAGACAGAGGGCACTGCAGCAGCATAAAACTACAATAGAGAGTTGCTATTGTACTGCACAGAATTACACAAGCATCTCATTTTCCCAAGCTTCCCATTTTAACAAAATGATAACTTGTAGGTTTTGGGGGTTTATTTTTTATTTTCTGTTTTGTTTTTGTATCAAACTTTTTATGAGGTCACTTTTTATCTTTGTTTGTCTTGAAAAGTTGAGAAGAAAAATCAATTCACACTGTGTCTAACTTTTCAGATTATTATGTTCAGTTCTCTTCGCACAAGTGATACAAAAATTTGGTCTAACAGTTGCCTTGCTGAAAAGAAATGCTCCTTATTAGACCAAAAGGTAGAAGACAGCTGTTACAGATGCATTAAGAAACATGGAAGTTAATAACTAAATGACCCATTGTGTAGCATTTTATTTTATTCTTAGCATGTATTAGAATTAGTATTTTGTGTTAATGGATGGATATTAAAATGAGAGGAAAATTTACTGTATAACTATTATGTTCAGCTTCATCTTCCCAGGTCCACCCCAAGCTAGACTTTGGACAGTTCATTTCGCTTCCAAGTGTAAGAATGTTTTCTCTTTAAAATAGATGAAGGTACTGACTTAATGAGAAGACACATAAACACGTAACAATCTGTTCTTAAGGACTCCTGGGATTAACTTAAATTCTTTCAGAGCAGAAGTTTGTAGTACAGCATTCAGGAAAGAAAGATGAAATAAAAATAAATTCTCCCCTTTTGCTTCCTCATTTTTCCACTTCTACTAGTGAGTCTTGTATTGACCACTGATGCATATGGAACAATGAGACTTACAGAGCTATTTTTACCCAATGTATCTGTCATGGGAAGGAGGTAGGTATTCTTCTTCTAGAGGCTATGACACACATAATTCTCCAAAAACTAGAAAACAGAAGGAAAAGTCATGCCAGTTTCCTGGGTCTTAATAGTCACAGAAAGTTAGTTCATATCCATAATATTTGGGAAAGTAGTCCCTTATGAACACTTTGTAACACATGACACAAAAGACAATGGGAGGTAAAGGGTTGTTTTTTTGCAGGTCCCATACCTTGAGCTTTTCAACTAAAAGTTTCTAAATCCTAAAATTTAAATATTGAGAACTTTCATAAGGATAGGTGAAGGAACGATATTGTATTTTTGTAGTGTACTGCTGCTACCTTTTTTAATATCCACTTTGCAGAAGACATTGAGGGACATTAGATGGAAAATGCAGAAAGCTAGGCAGGATTTAGGAAGATCATGTTCAAACTTTGAAATTATTTTCTATTTGGGGGAATGGAATCACTGTGCTCTGAGTATATTGCATGAGAAAAGGTAACATATTTTTGAGTATGAATCATATAGAATCTACAAGGACTGATTCTGGCAAGATTATCTGTATAAAAAAACCCTAAAAAAAAGAATTTAAGAAGCATTAATGGAAAACAGTAGCTTTCAGACCTTTGACTTGTCATGAAGATATGCTGCTACAAGCCTGAGAAACAATGGACATGAGTGTAGAGGAAAATACTAGACTAGGGACCCCCTTAAAATAAAATTCCTTAGTGAAGTTCTGGAGTGGGGTGGGGGGAGTAAAGGAGATTGAGAGAGAAAGAGCGAGATAGATATGCATCTATATGAGGAGAAAAAATTTACTAGAATTATATTAGAAATTTTATTTTCTCCTATTCTTCCTCTCATGGAATAGGAAAAAAAAAAATAAAATTTGCACCTGGGTTATAGCTATCTGAATATATTAACAGTTAGTGAACTGCACACAGTTTTTAGCTGTGTTTGGAATATTCTGGTCCAATTATGGAACTTCTTCAAAAGATAGCATGGGAAAATTAATCTAGTAGTTCTGAAAAAGTATGTATAGACTGACAAAAAGAACGAAACATTTTTTGAAACTTACTCATAGAGCTAAAAATAAAATTACATACTGTTGTACAACTATATTACAAGGCATGTCTAACAGGTATAGCAGGTATAGTTCTCTGATCAAGTCAACCATGTGTACCAGGTTGACTTGATCAGAGAAACCAAGCAAACCTACAAACTGTCAAACTGCCTTAAATGACAACCACTACAGGATGGAGCTTTTTCTCTGCTATGATAGCATCTGACTAAGATCCCTTAGAAAGGGTTGATGCAGAAAGAGGAATGTTTCTGTCACTTCAAATCTCTGTCTGTGTGTGTGTCTAAAAACTGAAATATCTGTTTTCTTTACACGGAACTGTAATTATATTGAAACTGATATTTCAGGCATGACTTTGTATGCAGACTGGGCTCCATAGTGGTAATAGAAAATATAAATAAAATAAAGGGATTTCTTAGATGGGCAAAACATAATTAATATGAGGAAGAGTTGCTTCTAATTGTCACATACCAGACCTGAACAGGATATCAGTGGTTAATATTTATTGAAGTTCAAAGAAGCATCTTGTTGTTTCTCTTCTTCTTTCTTCATTCTAGATGTGCTAGTCTGCATAAATTTGCAGTTTCTCCATGGATGTGTTCAGAAGTCCTCTACCTCTGTCAGGTATACTGACTTTCCATATTGAGCAGTAAGAGGTGGGCAGGAGAGAGAAAGCATGTTGGCAGCAATGTGGTGTTTCTCAGAGACAGAAAACCTGTTTCACACACACAATGCTAATGCTGTAACTAGAGACAAACTAATTACTCTCCCTACTTTTGATAGATATTTCTGACCAAGCTGACAAAAGTCTTCAGTCGCTCCTCAGTTCTTCCTCACTGGCTGTGACTTTTTTCTTTTGCAAAGGCCCAGACTATTTTCTTTTGCAAAGGCCCATTTGTTTTCACCTTTTTTTTTTTTTTTTTTTTTTTTTTTTTTTTTTTTTTTTGGGGGGGGGGGGGGGGGGGGGGGGTGTGTGTGCAGAACAAATAAAATTGCATTGACAAAAATTTACAGTTAGTTTGAGCTCTCTTTTGAATATAAACATGTTTAGTTCAAGAAAAACTAATTTAACATTTTATCACAGATAGGATAATGATAATAAATAATTAATTTTATTCAGAAATACTACACATATAAGGCTGGTAAGAATTTAATAAAATTAAGAGATGCAATTGAATCAAGAATTTGTCTGGCAGGTAGTTTTCTACAAAACAGTAAAACACTCCAGTAAATATATTTCTAGAGCTGACTTACCATAGACTATTGTAGAAGATTTCTCTATATTTGTTTATGATGGAATTTTTTTTCCTCTATATGACCTCAGCTTGCAGGGGAAAGAAGAGTAAAGGAAGAAAATTAACATCTTGTACTGAAAGGTATTTGTGTTTTAGAGGTATCTAGCAGGATCAGAGTAGGTATGACACACTAGGGGCCACATTAAATAATGTGAACCCCCAAATTGCACAGAGCCTAGGAAATTACATCATTGCTCTGAATTAAACTGAGCAATTTCTTATTGTGCTGAAAATCTTGCCAGGGAAAAAGTAATTATTTAGCCTCATTAATTAACCTAATTGCCTCTTAACTGGACTTGGCTAAATCTAAAAGAGACACTTGTGGTTTCTTAGTACTGAGTGCCCATCAAATAGAGTTGCTTTTAGGTCCCAAGGCTTTTGTGGGCTGGCAGTGAGCCATAGCAGTCTTTCTTATTCCTCATCTCTCTCTTCCAGTACAAAAAGTTAATATACTCCTGAGTATCCATCCCAAATCCTCTTACTACCCCTTCTCTCTTCCCCCACCCGCATATTCAAAGGACGTCCTGAAACTGCACCTATTGCCCTGGGAGTTTTTGCTAGAGAGAAAAGTATCAGGTCTATACCTTCATATCTGTGCTCCCTGCACAAAGAGAACATTCTTCCTTATAATTCTGCCTCCAAGTGTCATTCCCTCCCTTGCAATGTATTTATTTTTTCTACCTTTTCAGTTTTCTCTGCAGGCATATCAAGTTTGTTTTATTTTATTTACTGCCATTGCTTTTAGACTCATATCTTCCTATAATTAAGAAATGTCCTTGAAGCATACAACTTGAGTTCACAGTTTTGGCTTAGTTTTATCATTTTAGCTGGTCAGAATATAAGTTTTAATTTGGAAGACTAGCAGAGGAAGGTACCACAAAATATTTCCAATCTGTCCTCAAAAATGATTTAAGAAAACAACAAAATCTACAAGTGTTCATAACAGTGTACAAGTCAGCCTAATTCCTCAAGTTCATTATGTATACAACAATATTTCCCAGAGAACACAATGTGAAAATATTGTTAAAGCTCTTGGAATATCAGATGAGAATATATACCTGTGAGAACCTGGAGATCGAAAAAGATTGCTATGAGAACCTGGAGATCGAAAAAGATTGCTATCCAAATTTCCCTACCTTACAAAAAGTTGGGTGCAGAAGATGATGAAAGAAAGTGTTCTGAAAAGGAAGGAGTTCTTGAAGAGGCAGTCTTGCATTCCTGTTAATACTATAAATACTTCTATACCAAAAATTTGATTTTGATTTCTCCAAATACATTTTTATTCAGACTGAAAATTTGTAGCTACCTATGTAGCATACCTATGTATGCAAGAAATATCTAGAAAATGGTGAACATAGAGCAACTGTCAAATGCAAAGACAGTGAAAGCTGTGCAGTGCTATTTGACAGATTTTTTTCTATCTATCTTTAACTGTTGCTCTGATAAAGAACTGATTTTTTTGTAGTTAGCTTTTTTGTAAAACAAGTAGAAAGTGTAGTTTTAAACTTTTCCCATTGGTGATGCTGCCTTGGTCACCATTGGCAAATTGAGCAATGTGAGCAACAATTTTAGTTTCCCCTTGTAGTAGTATCCTGTGGCAGTTAAAAGATTAGGGACATGCAGCTGCTTTATAAAATCAATCCGTTTAGAAATACTGGAAGGAACTATTAACTGAACCTGCTTCTAATTCTGGAGAAGGTCTCCAACAAATTATTTTTGCAATGAGATAAGTAAAGATTAGAAATCTTCAGAACCTATCTTACTGCAACTTCTGCCATCTCTTCTGGAAATGTTCATTTACCAGAGAAGAAAACTTGCTCCATTTAAATAGAGTCTAGTAAATGTGTGGGATTAGAGCAATCAATTTCACATTTACACTGAACATTAAGACATAATCATTGAACTGAATAACAAATCATAGAAACCAGATGCTCTGTCTTGTTTTTTAGATGATGCAATACCAAGAGCCACATATATACATTCAAAACAGTCTTCTGTTGAAATATGGAATATATTTATACCAAAATCCTTAAACACAATCCACTGAGCAAACAAAAAACTTTTAGGGAGTTTGAAAAAATGTTTCTGTACTTGGGACTTGTTCTTAACAGAATTTCTAACTAGACTGAATGAACTTTTTGTGTCTGAAAGACCAGAAATGTTTTGACCTCTACCACTTGCCTCTAGTCACTAGAGCAGTATGAATATAACTGAAATAAAAAAAAAAAAAAAAAAAAAAAAAAAAAAAAAATTCACCAAAATTCTCTGTGACTCCATTTAGTTGTCTTTAACTAGAAAATTTCTCCACAGAAAGGTTTGACAAACAAGCTGAAAGCAAGTGCCAAAACAAAACAAAAATTTTACAATATGTTTTATAAGAACACTATTCTTATCTATGTCAATCCTAGTAATGACACTGTTTAGAAGCATCAAATATATACACAGAAAAAAAAAGAAACCTTCTTAAGGAATTGACTGGGAGCTTGAATTAATGCAATTAATACAATGTTGCTGGGTTATTGTCTAACACTGGACAAATTCAGATCCTGCAGATTACAGACAGTAATTTACTAATTTTTTAAATTTTTTTTTAAATCTGATTTTTAAAATAGTCAGATTTTAAAATCTCTTTGAACTTATATGATCTGGAGGGCAATCTATGAAAATAACAGAAATTATTTTTCATACCAAACTAACCCAACAGCCATGGAGAACTGAGAAATACTATTTTATCTCTCTACATCTCTCAGGAAGAATTGTTTTATTGAAACAGTTTTTAAGCATCAGAACAGACTGCTTAGGTAGGTGGTGAAGTCACCATCCCTGGAGGTGTCCACAAAATGACTGAACATGGTATCTAGTGCCATACTATAGTTGGAAAGGTGTTGATTGGTCAGAGGTTGGATTCCATTATCTCAGAGGTCTTTTCCGACCTAAATGTTTCTGTGAAATCTATACATGTGAGAGAAAGGTACTGAGGAAAGGGCTGTACAAAGACACCTGCCTCAAAGACATCTAAATGACACTTTTCTAAAGCATTTGTTTGTTTTATGGAACCAGAAAATCTATAGATATATGGAGAATTATCAAGAGGGCCGTTCCAGTGTCTAAAGTGTTATATAAATCAGAAAGCAAACAGAAAAACAAACAACAGAAAACCCCAATCCAAACAAAAACCAACCAACCAAACAACAACCCCCCAAAAACCCCAACCCCCCCCCAAACAACCAAACCAAATTACCACAACAAAAGAACAAACAGAAAAACAAATCAAACTCTTCTAACCCCTAAAATAACCATTAACAAGCTCTTCTCCCAAGCAACTAACCAACAACAATAAAACAAAAATATCACAGCCATTTCAACACAGAAGTATTTCTCAACTATGCCAAAACCCATTAAATTACAGTATCAACTGCTTGTACTGTCAGGATTGTCTGCATTGTGGATGTTACTGGTTTCAGTCCCCAGTGGACTTAAACCAAAAAGAGTTTGTATTTGCCAGAAGCATTAAAAGCAGTCTGAACATCTTTTCTGTGCCTGCCAGTCCCTGACGGCAGATATCTAAGTGATAGATACTAGTATGTAAGCTGTCAAGGACACAGCTTCCAACAACTAATGTCCTCTTGCCTGCAACTATTTAATTTTAAAGCTGAAGGAAGAACTTACATTACCCTCTAGATCTCTCAAAAAATTCCTATTTTTCCTGTCATTAGGTATATATGAAATTGATGCTTAATGCTCTTCCTGAACTGTGATTTTTAACATTGCCTGCATAGTTTAGCATAGATACTAAAAAAAGTCCTCACCAAACTCAAGTGTTATAGCTTAAATGTTCCTCGATTCTAGTCTCCTCTTTACCACTGATATCCTAGTGACTGAAATATTAGACTCCTGCAGAGACATCTCAAGTACATTTAGTCCTCATTCATCAAGAAATGATGTTGAAGCAACGTGCATACTTCACAGCACCATTCCTTGTGCTTCCAGCTGGTGTTGGAGCATTTGCCTTTTCCTGTGACCTCTTTGTGCTTTACATACTCATATATAGACTGAAATGTAAGTTATCTTCAATATAATTTTCTTGAAGGAATTGCATACATTATTTTATGAAAAGGAGTTCTACACTTTTTATCTTCAGACTGGTTTTTTTATATTCTTGTTTTGTTTTGCATATAGCCCTTTGGTTTCAAGACAAGATTAAGAACATAGCCATAATGTAAATTCCTAGTTCTAAATCACTCTTACGGATTTGTTACAGTTCTGGTCTAGTCTGGGATGTGTCCTCATTCTTTTAATAGAACTTAGAAGGTTTTCAGCAGTAAGCTGAAGTTTTCACTTTCAAAGAAGAGAAGCAGCAGAACTGATCTGATAGTCTCTGTACCACATTTGCACTTCCTTGCCCCATGACAATGGTAGATGACAAGACTGGAAGGACAGGATACTTGACAGCATCAATCTGGAGATTTGTAAGTAGTAATACCACAATGATCATCTTATGAAAAAGTGTTTCTTAGGCTTCTTGAAAAGCTGGCAGGGTTTTTTATCATCAGTGGTCACGATGGTCAAATACAGTGAAAACGCAATTTTCTTTCTCTGTGATCAACATTAATGAGTGTGAACAAGTATCTAAGAGTTTATGCTAAAGATGTTGTAGAAGAGATAGGATTTATGTAGAGAATATTGTTTGTGTGTCTATTTTGAGACATGCCTTGTGTTGCACCTTTCTATTCATATAGGAATTGTCCTAATTGCAGAAGCAGGTCCTTCTCTCTCGGCATTTCATATTTTTCCTGGGTTTCAATCTATGGCACAAGGAAAAGTTTCCTCAGGCTGGCTAAGAACCATGACTGAAGGCATGAACTCTCTGACCATGCCAGAAACCCTATAAATCCCAGTACTGAACATTAGAAAAACAGAGACACTTTCTACTATGTGTTTCTACTGGTCTCTACAATGCTATTATTGAGTTGGTATTTATTGAGGTATTTTGTGAGGTTTCTGTGCCTATTCTAGATGTGTGGGTATGACTAGTGGCTGGGCTTTTGTGCTTTCCAAAAACTTGAAACTGTGAAAGTGTTTTCTGGCAGTAAGTTTCTAGACTTTATTTTCTTAAAACACAGCTTGCTTGGTGGTTTGTGGGTTTTTTGTTGTTGGTGGTGGTGGTTTTGTTTTGTTTTGTTTTGTTTTGTTTTGTTTTCCCCAGATAATAATAAAGTATAATCCCTTGAGCAACTAATAATCACCTTATAAAGAAACCTTTTGTAATCATTCAATGTCTCCTTACTTTATCTAGATGAAAGAAATATCTTCAGGAGGCAAACATTTTCCATTTGAAGTGCATTTTAATTTTCCTTTTAAAGTCTTCAGAAAAATGTGCATACATATAATTCCCTTTCTTATTAAAATCTCTAGACAAGAAATGAATCCAGAAAAACTGTTCCAATTAAATGTAAGTCTCTATCCTATGTTTCCTGGTTCAACAGACAGTTAAAAAAAAAAGGTATCCTAAGATACCCGCTTCTATCTTGCTATCAGTAGATAATATTGTTTCTACCTCTTCCTTCTCATTTCAAACTTTTTTTCCCTCTTTTCTAAATAAAGGATAAGAAGCAAAGCATTTCTAACTTTTCTTACATTCATCCAGATGTCCTATTTAAACGTTAGCAACCGGACAAAAACACCAAACAGAATGAAAAACCCTGAAAAATCTCTACATCTTCTTTTGTGTCTTCCCTTATGTACACTATTTTGGGGTTTATTCCTATTTTCTTTTTTAAATGCTAATACCTGAAGGCCAAAGAAACCCTGCTCCATTATCCACCTGATGTTACTTTTGTACAGTCATTTTTTATATTCAGAAAACTAGTATTTCTATATTTTGCAACCGATTCAGGAAAAATACCATTATCAGTTCCTTTTTTGTCAATCCCTGAAGTGACTTCAGTTGAATAACTTGTTAGGACCCTAGGGATATAGACCGCTTTTGGTTTAGTTTGGTTTGATTTGGTTCAGAAATCCAAATGTCATTGAATTGGAACTCCCAAAGTATTACAGTTTGGACTATACCAGAAGAATAATACCAGTGTATTAGTTTGAAAGCAAACCAGTGGGAGATCCCAAGTCAGAATTAAAATTTAATAGGAAAATTAAGATAAAGGAAATGATACAGGTTTCTGGCTTAAACTGACAGAGTCAGGATATGACCTGACACCCTGTTGATCAAGGTGGTAGTAGAAGTTGGATTAAATGACAGCTGCAGTCCTGTTGGAGTGATTCTGTTGAAGTGGTTATTCTGTAGTGAGGTCTGATAGTTTTCTGGAGGGCCAGTATTGATTATGAAGCTCTTCTCCTCTGGGAATCTAGTGGGTAGTGCTGCTCGTGGTGTTCCAACCTCAGATTATATCCATTTAGGAATGCTTCCTCACAATGAGAGGATGTAATTTTTGAGTCATACAGGGAAGCATGATGGCCCATTAGCAGAGATAGCCTCAGGGAGTTATCAGGGATGAGACATGGAAGAGATAAGGAACACTGCCCCACATGTTTTAACACTTATGGAAATGGTTATAGAATACATATTTTTAGTTACGTCTTACATTATAACCTAAGACACATAGAAAGCTACAAATTTGCATTAAATGGAGAGTTAGCACTTTTCAGTGTCATAAAGAAAAGCAGAAGGGTGGTCTTCCTTCAGAAAAGCAAACCCTTGCTTTTCAGCTGTAGGTTTATATCCTCTCTATAACAAATGCTGAAAAATATTGCCATAGTTGAGCCCACTTCATAGCTTGGACTGCTAAGAATCCAGTAAATGCAAGAACCAAGCAGCTACTAATTGCAGCCCCACAGGACTGAGGAGGCTTAACTTGCCCTCTTTTATTCCTTTTTTTTTTTTTTTTTTTTTTTTTTTTTTCTTTTTTTTTTCACTCAGCTGGTGTCAAATGACTCCAATCAGAATATGATGTAGCTTATTAAAATGTACATATGTGTTTTCCAATATCTTGGGTATACAGAATGAATTTCCAAACAAAAGCTTTCATGTATATAGGATTTTGTCAGACTCAAAATGGCAAGTTTGGATCTTTACTCTCTTCTCTTTCACTGCTTTTTTTTTTTTTTTTTTTTTTTTTTTTTTTTTTTTTAATGGGAGTTTTCTGTTCTTGGCTAGGGGACAGATGTTGATTACATGTTTAACATACATATCTCCTTCTCATAGAACCAGGTACTAATTTCATAATTAGTTTACTTGCAATAAGTTCAGAAACTCTAAGTTAGAGAATTTCTTCAAAATCAGATATTGCAAAATCTGATATTACATTTTGAGTCCCTCCCAGGGTCCCAGTGGTGAGGGTCTCTATAGATCAGTATAACAGATTACAATAACTTGTTTGGTAACACACTGGCCACTGTTGACAGGTGAGCTGCATTTCAATGTCTCTGTGTATGCACCTAAGTATTTGTAAATGCAATGGAATATGGAGTATTGGACAGTGCATGTCCCTGAATTGTTAGTTGAAAAGTTTCTATGGCTGAAATAAACAGAAAAACCATGAAGGTTTGTTGTTTACATCACTACACTCACATATTTTAATGTGTTTTGCATGAGCGAGGAGCAGACAGCCATTTAGAACCGAAGCTTTGTAAACTTTAGAATCAAAGCTTTTTAAAACTGCAATTATTCCCTTATTCCGTAGTCCTATGTCTGTACCCAAAAGTTGAGTGCTGTTTAAATCTTCTCCAGTTGTTCTCTGTGTTTCTGGAGCATTCCAATTCTAGTGAGGTTTTCACAGCTCCATTCCTATGCTGAAAATATTTCTCTTCATCTGATTTATTCCTGGCACCATTGGCTCTTTGTGATTACTCAGAGCCAAAGAGTCTTAACAGAATTCTGCTTCCTCTAGTGCTCCACTTTGTACTGATCAGAAATGTTGAACATGATCCCCTGAACAAGAAAACATCCCCTTTCTATGGGAGAAACATTAAAATGAGAACATTTTACCGACAAGATCTCCCGTACAGCTGGAAAATAGGGCATCATTATCTGTCAAGAACGACTGCCATAGATCTACAGATTGAGAAACAAATGCAGAAGGGTTATATCGGATAATTTAACATTTTGGATGGCTGTACAGAAGAGTGTTGTGAGCTGAATAAGGAACTGCTGGATAATCTTCTCTCAGTAAGTGCTGAATAAATACATGAGAAATTTTTGCTTGGAAGCCCTAGCTGTGAATTTCTCGGGAACCTGTGGAGAGCTGGACCCCAAAGGATTTAGGGGAAGATTTTAAAAAGTATATAGATGCTCCTAAGATTTCAAGTCATGGAAGGTTCTAATTGTCAACATAGTGTTAGGGGGAATAAGGCACACAGATGCTTCTACCAGGAACTTGTTTTTGTTTATAGCTGGGCAACTTGGAATGAGGGCCTCAGTGCTGGGAGATCTGAAAGTACTGAACTCCAAGCCTATCTGTGGCACATCAAGATAGTTATTGTACCTTCCACTAGTTCACTCAGTTAATGCTCATGTTCGTGGGAAAGGAGATATGCAGAGGGATATTTTTGGAAACCTGCCTGGTAGGAGCCTCTTAGTAATATGCCTACTTAAAATGCATTAGATGACTGAGGCAGACCTCCTTTCACAAAAAGACAAGAGCCTGGAAAATAAAATTATGTCCACAAATAGGTATTTGTAAGGCTAGGAGATTTTTATGTCCATGTGTACCTGACACATTGACACAGTAAATTTTCACAGTATGCTTGCCTGATGCTTTACTGAACCTTCAGGTTCTCCTCACTGTAGACCAATGCTTTCTTCCTTAATTGAGAGATGTCTTCTTAACCAGTCAAGGATAACAACTGCTATATTCTGTTTGACTTGCAGTGAAGTAATGTGACCAGGCTATCTCCAAACTGAAAGAAAAACCCTGTTCAAAAGAAATAGATCATAAAAAGGAAAAAAAGAAAAACAAAACAAACCAAACAAACAAAAAAAACCCAAAAAAACCACAAAAAACAAACAAACAAACAAACAAAAAACCCCAACAACAACAACAAACAAACAAACAAACAAAAAACCAAAAAAAACCACACCACCAAAAACCACCCCACCAAACTAAAAAACCTAGCATCCAAATCCATCAACTGAAAGAAATTATAGCTTTGACCATGGGGAGTCAGGTATATTTTTCTTTACTCTCAGAGCTAGATCAGAAGTATCTAAACCATCATAAAGATACTTCTGTGCTATCCCTTGTAGTGCATATCTTCAACAGTCTACGTACATTCATGGAACAAATGGATATATTTTTAGAATGACTTTCATCAGTTTTCACTTGAATTTATCAAAGATGATAAATGTATGAGTGGAAGAATGCATTTGTTTTTAGGGGCTTATTTTGAAGATATCTACTTCCTAAGTCAATATATCAGAGAGTAAGCTTTAATACAAAACCCCTGTTGCACATTTTGAGATCTCAGAAATCACTAACACCCAGAAGTGAGCCTTTATTTGACAAATATGAAGGCAGAAAAGTGTTTACATCAGAACCAGTATTTTGATGGAAGAATTGAATGAAGGGTCCAAAGAACACTCATGTTCCAATACTAATTGAAAGTAGAATGAGTTGTATCAAAATCAGGTACTCCTTACACAGTTTTACATTAAAACCCGCATCCTTCTAAATTACCTAGAACCTGTCTATTTTGATGCTGATATGGGAGCTAAAAGCTCACAATTTCTTGTGCTTTAGTACGTATTGTAGGGATGCTTGTTCACTGCAATCATGAACTATGATCAATGAAAAAGAACCATTTTTACAAGAAGTATAAAATTTAGACCAGATGTTAAACTCAAACAAACAAACAAACAAACAAAAAACCCAGCTTTTCCCAGTGATTCAAGTAACCCCCTTTCAAGCTTCCAAATATGAATTAATGTCAAAATGAAGCCAATCCCTTCAAAGTAAGTACATTGCAAAGGGTTAGGCAGACAGCAGATTCTCCTTGGTGAAACTGCATGATTATGTAAAATGCAAGTAAAAAAGTTTCCAGCACATATGGCAGCAGAATTTGAGAACTGGTGTCTGTAGTGTGAGAAAAGTTGTTATTCCTTTCAGCTGCTGCTTAGAAGGAAAAACAGTCCTGAGGAGTTTATTCAGAGTCTTCCTGGATATAAAACCCTGTTATATAGAAGGTCCTTTCCTGCAATACAGGCCATATATTCAAAGGGGTCTGAATTTCAATTTGTCTTTTATCTACTTAATGGTTCATAGGCTTCTCTTACCTTTTTTGTTTTAATCTCAAGGAAATTATGACAAGACAGTTATCACAGCTTGGTGCACCCTTTAATATGACTGACTTATTAAAAATTATTAGTTGACTTTCCTATTAAAAAATTGTATGCAATCTTTTTGTATACTTGAAAATATTACAAAAAAGATAATTCTTTTTTTTTTTTGATATACAAATTCTAGCCAATGAATCCTCATTAATTATTTGCTATGTTATTTATAATTTAGTTTTCCTAATATTTTGTTATTTTTATCAGGCAATATTGTTCTGTTTTGGTATTGGATATAAAAACTTTGAGAGAGCATAAAGAACACAAAAAATAATCACCTGTAGGAATTGACACATTTTATATATTTAAATAAATATTTTTATACACATTAACCACTATTTGTTCTGTGTCTGTGATGACACTTTCTTTTGACAAGCTGGACTGTTGTTTACATCAACAATATGGAAATAAATTAAAAAGACACAGTATTGTCAAAATTTTATTGTGTTTTTGTATCTCAGGCTGTGCCAGTGAATACTTACTCTCAGCACCATTATTTTCAATGTTGTTTTCTGCTGTTTGCTGCCTTGTTTAATCCTAAGTATACAAGTACTCAATTATACTACATAACTTTTGCAAAAGAGGGAGTCAATTATTTCTTAAGCACACTTTCATATGAAAGGTTAACAATTGATTAGAGGCTGGTGTAAGTCTCAAGGAGTAACTACAAGTACAGTGTATACTAATTTAAAACATGATTAATAAAAGAGAAAAATACAATGCTCTCAGGACTTTTAGAAATTTCCAGTATATTATTTGACTGTTATGGAATGAGTGACTAATTTTGTCATATTGCCATAGAACATGAGGTTATTACCATATGTTTCTTTTTATGACAAACATGTAGGCAGATATTTAAGTACAGTTAAATGAACTAATTTGTCTACAAGCTACTGGTATCTTTCTTCTCTTCTAGCGCATTTATTTTCATTCAGTTCATATTTTCACCCATTGGCTTGCCAAAATACTATTTTCAATAAAGGATTTTTTTTAATACCTTTTTCTGTTCTGTTAATGGTCTTTAAAAGGTGAAATTGTTTTTTAATGTAAAGGAAACAGCCCTAGCTACTCCTGCCTTGTTTTAGTAGATCAAGAATGGAAGTACATGATGCTCAATTAAAACTGGACTAGCAACAGAAAACCTTGGTTATCATGAAATGCATAGATGGCATCAAGAAAACAAAGCAGCAGGAAAGATGCTACTTATTAATGCTATGTAATACTTGCTAATACTATTATGCTACTTAATGATTTCTTAAATAAAAATACTCTTTGTTCTGAATACTGGAAACCCAGTTCATAAAGACTAGTAAACATAACAAATTTTCTGTCATATTTGGTTTCTAATAACTGCACGTCTCTTATACTTCTTGTCCAGATTTTTCAAAAAATTAAACAGTTCCAGTAAACTATTTACTAAATCTTCAAAATAAAACCATTTTCATGGCAAAAAAAAAAAAAAAAAAAAAAAAAAAAAAAAAAAAAAAAAAAAAAAGCTTTATTAGATAAATTTCCATTGTCAGCTTGGCCTTAGAATGGAAAACTAACAAACTAGTTGCTAATTACTTAAATGTCTGGCTCCTTGGGAAACAGTTTCAATAATGCATGACTTAAACACCACACTGTGCTGTTTATCCTTTACAAAAGGTATCTGTTCCTTGCCATTGCGGCTATTCCATGGTTTGGAAAACATAACTGTATTTAAAGGAGCTACTGCTGCTAACAGCAAGCCTATTCAAGACAAATTACTCATGAAAGAGGGGATAGAGAGAAGGAATAGATGGGCTCCATATTTATTGAAAAGAATAAATCTATTGCTCTAGAAATTTTCTTCTTGATCCTGCCTTCTTTTCATATTTCTACCCAGTTGTTACCTGAGCTGTCATTATGAAGAAGATAATTATTTAACTAGGAAGGGTCCTACAACGCAAAATTAGGATAATTTTACCAGTTTAGCGGCTTTTTAATATTCTCTCATACAAAAAATCCTCATAGTAATAGAGAGGAAAAAAGCTCTTTTTATTGAAGCTTAAACCAACTATTTCTGCAAAGGCCCATGACCACACTTCACTTTGAAATTATTGTTTGGATGAGGATCAAGAATAATGGTATGTGTTAAGTGACTTTATTTTCAACAATAAATAAAGAACAACTGCAGAACAGGTTTATTAAAGCCTGGGAAGCATTAGTCCTTTCTACCAAAACATAGAATAAGTACAATGTAACTTTTATGAACAGCTGTAGTGAATATAAAATATTCATATTAAATAGTTGATGAAAGAGTAGCAGGAAGCAGAAAATTTTCTTTTTAATACAAATAATTGTTGAAATAATTTTAAACAGTGAATGAAGTAATTTCATATTGGTGAACAAATATAAAACCTGATTTCTCAAATAATCTAAAGAAAAGTCTACTTATTTCTTATTGAGTATAGATAAATTGAACCTTACACCATACTAAAAGCCAATATATTCAAGCTAATAGAATGAATTTTCCAGAGAGCTCTATCCACCATGAGAATTTTAAAATATTTCTTTAAATGTTACAAGACACATGAAAATAGAAAGATTAATTATTTCCTTAAATATTATCCATTCTTCTTAAATGAAACATAACTTCCCAAAACAAAACTGCATTTTTAAAAAGCCAGTGTTCTTCATATTTGTGTTTTATTTATAGAGGGTCTACATGCATTTCCAAACACACTCCATATCACACATGAGCTTCCACATGCATTACAAACTTTTTCTGCCCACACAAAAATTGTGACATTTACAAAGCTTCCATGAGAGATAGGTAATCTTTCTTATGAAAGTGGGTAGTTAAATAGTTTGAAAAATAATTACGTGTAAAAATGGATCAGTTTCAGAGTCTTTTTGTGACTATCCATTGTCTTCTCAAGAATTCCTGGACTCAGCCTAATGCATGAAGGGCTAAATAATATCTTCACCACAATCCAAGTTTTAGGAGTTTTTCCTGTTATGAACTTTTCACTTGCAGTCGGTCCTGAGCGTGATTCTTGCATTACAACTATACGTTGGTCACCTCTCTGTTGCCATTTTCCTCTTAGGAAATGTAAACTGAATGGTGTACTGAGCTTGCAAACCAAAATAGTATGCATTGTCCCTCAGCCTTCTAGGAGAGAGCATTGTTTGTGCAACCTTTGACACAAGTTAAAATTCTAGCTTACTACAGCTGGAATGTCTACAATGCTGTGCTTTTTTCTGCCACCAGAGCATGTGTCCTGTACAGGTGGAAGTACAGTTATGATTTGGCTGTATGGCTAGCCAGAATAAAAAGAAGGGCATTTTGTGGGTTTTTTTTCCAAATAATCAGAGGAATGCAAAGATCTTGTCAAGGTTAGCATGAATAGCATGAATAGCAAGCAGTAAAATCTTTAAAAAATAAAAATAAAAATAAAAATAAAAATAAAAAACCACCACCCCACAGAAAATCCCAAACCCTGAATGTTGAAGTTTACTCTTAAGTGATATTGCTCCCCACACCTGAGTTAATTTATTTATAGGGATTAATGTAGTGCACTGAAACATTATATAGTCCACTTGAAATATGACAAGGAAAAAACACTAATTAATTTATCTCTTAATGACTGAATGAGTGGCAAATGGTGAAGAACTTGGTACAGCCAGGATCCAGTAGACACTGAAACAGCTCTTAGAGTCTCACGGGAGTGCCCACACACATTGTCAAGAGCATTTCTGTAGTGCTCCCTCATGCTGTAAAACAAAGCTCACACATTTATACCAGCTCTGCAGAGAAATTAATCTTTTGCTAAACTGGTTGTAATGGTTTTAATTTAATAAAACCAGGCAGAAACACCAATTAATGTAGGGGTTCTAGTATTAATTTTCTTTTTGTGGGAGGGAGGGAGGGATTAGGAGAAAAAAACCAAAGCAGGCTTAAGCTTAAAAATGAAAAAAATAGTTTTATTAACATAAAGTAAAAGAATGAGGAAGAAAAAAAAGTTTAGGAAAAAAGAAAACTTAAACTAAAACAGAATGATACCTTAAAACACGCTTCTTTCCTCTTACAAACTATTAACTTTCTTATTGAACAACGTAGAAAGACACAACTTAGGGTTTTCAGTCAGTTTCACTATTTAGATATAACCACTCATTACTTTTTAGGAGAAGAGTCTTTCTAAGATCTTTTTATGAAGACGTTTGCCACAAGACAAAATAGTCCAGTGCTCCCGATGTCACACATCTGCTGCCGCCTGGAGTTTTTGCAGAGTGTGATGTTCTATCAGCAAAGCTTTTCAGTGTATCTGGGGTATTATTTACAAATACTTCTTCTAGTCTAAAATCATCTTTGTCTCAAAGGCTGAGACCTCCTTTTAACCCAGGAGTGGGGGCTTTAAAGTTCCTAAATAAATCTCAATTACATCAGTCCTTAATTTTGATTAGAACAGCATTCTACGCAACGACACTAAGATGCTACAAAGAACAGTTCATTTCTCCATAATTTACCTTAGAAAAGTCCAGTTAAAAATGTCCACTTCTTCAATCCTATTTCAATATTATTAGTTCTTTCACTTCTAATCTAACTGACATCGTGTAGTGTCTATTTCTATGTACTTTCTGTTTTCTTTCTTCTTTCTCTCAAGGAAGAATTGTGCTTTAAAAGTTCCTTGTTGCTAGAAAAGGGTTAAATTTGTTCGGGCTTGCAAAAACCACACGAGGCTGCAGGAGCTGAAGAAAATGCCAGGCTGTGCTGATGGAGGAAGCTGGTAGATGTCCTTTTTTTCCACCCCTTGGTCTCATCCAGGGTGCCTCAACTCGGAGTTGTTATGAAGCTGCAGGCTTTCTTTCTTTGCTGCTAGCGGCGATTAAGCTGGGCCATGGTTTGGCCCCTTCTGCTGCGGTCTGACCATGTGGCCAGCACTGCCGAGCTGCAGCTGCTTTTATCTTCCCTGCCAGCAAGCGAGGGAAAGGGGCTCAGCCGGCCCCGGCCCTCCCTGTGCAGGCCGCGGCCCTCAGAGGCCCGGCTGAGCCTGGCCCGGCCGCCCAGAGAGGGACAGCAGGGCCCGACCCGACCATGATGTTACCTCATGGCAGATTGCTGAAGCGAGACAGAGGGGCTGATCATCAGCAATCAGTTTCCCCCCCAAAGTCGCATTGACATTTCCCATTGGTTAACTTAGCTGCCAATATCCTGGCCAGCTTTTTGATAGGTCCCTGTCCTCCTCCCCAAACCACTCCACAGTTCGGGCAGGGAGAAAATATCTCACATTTTTCCATAACTAGAAAACAAAATTGTGCTAACCCATGATACTGGTGCTAAGTGAGACCAGTGAGTCCTGTGGTGTGTATAAAATAAGAATGCTGACTTCCTCTTAATTTTTAAATGTGTGCAGAAAGTGGCAATGACAACAGAATGCATCCATGGCCCTGCTTTCCTCATTTTCATATTACTTACTTGGAAAAATCCCCACATTTGTTCCTGTAAGAGTAGAATCCAGGCTGGAAATTGCTAATGCTTTGCGCTGGCTTTTCACTGTTAAGTGGTCTCTGGCACAGCCACCGGTTGAATGAATTTTTCCAGGGAAAATACACACATTATTACACTTAAGCACAGAAAGGTGAGCAATAATGAATTGTTAATGTGCAGCGGCCTTAAGGTACTGCTTGTTGACATAAAAAGTAGTTAAAAAAATATTTTCATTTTCTTTTTGATGACGACTGAGCAATAATCTATGTAATATGTTTAGCCATCTCTTGATAGGAAAATAATGTAATAAGGTAGCACTGAAAAGAAGAAGAATGTACATTTACATATATTAGAGGTACAGAAAAGATCTGCTGAGAATATGGGCAAATGAATACAGCACTTCTCCATTAGGGAGATGTGAGCTACAAATAAAGGGACAGGATTAAAATAAGTAATCTTCATTTATTCTAAAATATTCGCATGTTAGAGCTATATTTGGAAATGTTTTGTGCTTAATAAAGTCTGATATAATGTGTATTCTCTTTAATTTCAGTTCATAGATGGCACTCTCAAGACAACCATCAACAACCTCTGAAATATATAGAATTAAAATTTCTAAAGGCACTCACATTGTTACTTGAACTGCCACAAATTTGACATAAAACAAATGTGAAAATATGTTGGTAAATTTAGAATATGTCCACCTGAAATTTTAAGGATGGAATTAAAGAGATTTCAGGATTTAAACACAAAAAGTCCAAGATGAGGAATACATCTGTTTTAATCTCCCAGGGAATCCTGACAGAAATGTATGTTATATGTCTACTTTGTCATGCTATATGTGATAAAAGGGGTAGGATTCTTCTCCATCCCCAGAACACCTTGGTAAACAGAATTAATTTATCACAACCTTAACATCACTTATGCACCTGTCTTCTTTTTGGCAGCACGTGTTTTACTTCCCTTTCCTGGCTGCTACTCTCGTTGTGCCCAGGTTCTGGGTGTACTGGCTGCAGACTTCTTAGCACACTTAAACAGAAAAAAAAGCAGAAATTGAACTGAATCAGTGGAAAACTCAAGAAAGTCTGGAAGTCTGGTTTTGCTCCTGAAAATATACTGATAAAATATGATCAAATATCCTGATGGGATAATCTTGTATTCTCATTTAAAGTAATTTTTAATTCCTGCTGCCTGTTAATTATTACAGCAATTAACTATTTTAGCAAATGTGGACAGAAGTTATAAGCACTGAAAATCATATCTCTACACAAGTCATTAAATAAATATGTATTTTCACCTACAGTTTAGTCATTAACTTTCCCCTGCTGTAATTCTGTTAACTTCTTTCTTTTAGCTTAGGAATCATATTTCTCCCCTGACAAAACCTTAAATTGTGAATGTCCTGGATTTTTTTCTCCATCCTTTCACATAGCACAAGCCAGCTTGTGTAGCTCTCCAGAGACTGCTGCAAAATTGTATTTACAGACAAGACACCATTTTTGACTAAGTGATATCTCACATAGCCATATGATTTTGAATTTTCTTTGCTTAGTAGAAAAACAAGTCAATATTTTTCAAGCACCTAGAGTCCATTTTTGTTAAATATTTTGATATCTATCTACTTTTAAAAATAATATTATGTAGACATAATATTGATATAATTCCAGCATTTTAATATATAGAAACAACAACAACAGCAAAAATTTAATATATAAAAAAACATTTTAATTGTTGATAATAAATAAAATAACATAGAAGGAGAAGTTTAAGAGACACAGTCATTAGGAAAATTAATGTCTACAGTAATTAAGTAATGAAAGACAACTGGGAAGCTTCAAAAATTACTTAAAGAACTATATATTGAAAAATGGTTGAAATATTTCCTTATCTCACAGGCTTAGATTGAAGTCAGATACTATATAATGAATAGAATAGACATCATTACCTAAAGTTTTGCTGAAAATAGCTATCAGTAGATAACCACATGGTTTGGGACTGAATATACATGAGCATTTTGGTATTACATAGGAAAGCCCTTATATAAAAGGAAGCCCTTTTTTATGTCACCATTTTAGTTAATTTAAAATACTCTTTAGTCAGAACTTCCTTCTTTGGGACAGAGCTGTTTCAGTTAGGCAAACAAGTTCAAGTTTTCAATGGCAGTGCAAGATGCTTTTGCATCTTACAAATGGACTTGTCTTCTCATGAGTTGTAACCGAAAACCCAATTTAGAGATGTTACTTCTGATGGACTGATTCTATCTCATTGAGCATTGTGATAAACAGGGGATGAAGGATATTTTTCCGTCTCATTTGTTTCCCAAACCTGTGGGGGTTTTTAATTGACTTTATTGAAAATTCATAATGCATAGAAAGAACACTTTTTTAAAAAATTTATAATTTTAGGGTAACAGTTGAACCAAAAAGTAGACTGGTCTCTTTTTAATGTTACTTGAAAGTTGATGTTTTTTGCATGCAGTATGGGCAAGCTCACATAAGAGATGGTCACTTTTTAACAACTATGTTACAAGTTTGTTATGAAGTTTAATTTCTGTTAATCAGAAGCCAGACAAGGAGTTAACCAGTGTACCTGAGTAAATGTGCACTTCTAAAGTGCAGTTTCTTTATTGGTACCAGCAGAGTCAGGTTGCCAAAATTACACATTACAGGTGCAGTGCACTTGCTGAAAGTATTAGGATGAATTCCCGTCAAAGGCTCTGTGTCTGGCTGTTCATGGTAAACACTGTGCGTGCTCTAGTGCTTAAGGAACTCTATTAAGAATTCGTGAATAGGTGATATTAGTTCATTCAATATCCAAAGATTTACAGAATCTCCTGAAGACCCAGACAAATCGTCTTTCTTCTTTCCCTACAGACACTCTCTGTTCTCACGCCTTAAAATAAAGCTTTTTTGAGGCAGAGGGAAAAGCCTCCAATTTAAATGCAGCAGCTTTCTCTTGTTTGAGGCAATCACAATGTGTTAGAGGGGATATTTTTTCCTTTTACAATGGTCTGGTTTTTACACAAATTGACCCACATGCGAAAATCTAAAATTGTCACAAAGGTTTGCTGAGCTTCTGTCTATTTTCAGGGTAAGAAGAAAATTAGACTCACTCCCATATTTTACCCAGGAAAACAAAACAAAACTAAACAAAACAAAACAAAACAAAACAAATCCCCCCACCACAACTGACTTTTAGATGGCTTCCTCATGTTCTGCAGGTAGCCTGCATCATGAGAGGACTCAGGATGACCAGGATATAATGGTCATTCCATGTGTTCATGCAAACTTGGAGACTGCTGTCACAAGAAAAAAACAAGGCTAAATAAGCAGAGTTTTTCACTGGAAATCACAGATCTATCTTGTGTATAATCAGGGAGCAGAACTCAGTGGAAAAAAAATGCCCTCAAGTGTAAGAATGTCCTCTGGGTTATTAGTCCTCTGGGTTAGTAATCACTAGGTAAAATGAATGTTCCTTGCTTGGATTCCTAAACGTTGAGTGATCTGATTTTTCTTTTTTCCTCTTTCTTATAGGAGAAGTTAGTTAGATGGCATGTTTTGTCCTACTTAAATACAAAATCTGATGCGTCCCTCCTTTTGTCTGTCCATTAAGCCAGTGGATGAGAAATTTAAATGTCACATGACATTTTCTATGTTTATATCTAGTGAGTTTAATTATTCCACTTTCAAGATACAATTAATAGATAGTGGTTTTGTCATGGCATCTTTGATGTGAACAGGCACCAGCACCATAAATTTTCTAAAATTACTGTCTTTTTCCCTTTTGGTCAGAATAAAATGACAAAGGACTCAAAGATGGAGTGGTAAGACACCATCTGGGAAAGCTGTGCATCTAACAGTCAAGTCTGAAAAAATAAAGAGGACAAACCTTAAGGAAATTCCTACTTATGTACTTTGTTGTTTGACTCCATCTTCTCTGTTTTTTTGTTGGTGGTGGTGGTGGTGGTGTTGGTGTGGTTTTGGGTTTCCCCCCCAATACTGTCATATGGGAAAAGCTAGACTGAGCTCAGGCTTCTTTGGAAGGCTAGTCTCTGCCAATTTATGAATTTGTAAAACGTGGTGTAAGAAAGCTTCAAAAGGAATTCATATTGATGACACTTTTAGAACCAAGAAGGTTGTGGAAGAGAACCATTTGCTGGAAAGAGCACTCCCAGAGCTAATTCCAGAATAAATTAGAGCTTAGATCATAGAATGATTCTTAAACTCCATTACATGTTTTCCCTCCATATGTGTTTCTTAATTGCTTATCTCCTGAACTTTTTGAAGTAAGCGTATATGTTTCTCTAGTCTTCCTCTTTTGTATTTAATTTTATGCAATTCTGGAGCATCTGATCCATAAAAGATCTAAGTCATAAATACAGCCATTTCTATTTTATTGTGACCCCTCTAAAATATATCAGAGAGAGAGTGTTTCAGTGACTAATACTAAACTCTTTTCCTAAGCTTATGCTTTATTTCACAGAAGTCATAATATCCCCTACAACTTTTCCAAAAGTTTTCTGAAGCTTCTGTGATCCTTTGCCATAAATGATGGTCATATTCTTCACAGAAGACTGAGAACTACTTTGTGCAAATAATGCCCCCTTCCCCCCCCCACCCTTTGCCTACTGCTATCAATCTAAAACAACTGGGGTCACCAGCTGTGTGTCATATACACATGTCATATCCCCCTGGTTCCCTGTATCTGTCTTGCTTTCTAAAGCATTTTAAATTTTCTGGTTTCACCTAACTTTTTAAAGGACTTGTTGAATCTGTCAAAGGGCTCCAGTATCTTACAGCTGAAAACAACAACAACAACAAACCTAATTACTTAGTAGTTGAAAACCTTCCTGTTAGAAATTTAAACTAATCAACTGCAGATTTCAGTTTTATGTTACATATCTCAAATATGGAAAAGTGAATACTTCATTGTCATAAAAAATAAAGTCACTAATCATAATCATGGTCTACTTCACATCAATATTCACCTGTAAGAAGTTTAACAATATACAACTGAGGAAAACACTTTCTTTTTGCTACCATTCTTTTGTTTTCTTTATCTTCATAGCTCGTGACTGTGTTTCCAAACAGAGCAGAAAGTTCTAAAAATAGTTGAATATTTGGTAATTTTCAATGTTAGTGGAATTTTTTTTTTCATCTTCTCCCGTTCTTACCTCCCAGTCTTCACTCTCACTGCTTATGGTGCAAGTCTCTGGTTTTGGGTTTGTTTTTTTTTTTCAGAAGGGAAGGTGCAGGAAGGGAAGGTGCGGGAAGGGAAGGTGCGGGAAGGGAAGGTGTGGGAAGGGAAGGGAAGGTGTGGGAAGGTGTGGGAAGGTGCGGGAAGGTGTGGGAAGGTGTGGGAAGGTGTGGGAAGGTGTGGGAAGGGAAGGTGTGGGAAGGTGTGGGAAGGTGTGGGAAGGTGTGGGAAGGTGTGGGAAGGGAAGGTGTGGGAAGGGAAGGTGTGGGAAGGGAAGGGAAGGGAAGGGAAGGGAAGGGAAGGGAAGGGAAGGGAAGGGAAGGGAAGGGAAGGGAAGGGAAGGGAAGGGAAGGGAAGGGAAGGGAAGGGAAGGGAAGGGAAGGGAAGGGAAGGGAAGGGAAGGGAAGGGAAGGGAAGGGAAGGGAAGGGAAGGGAAGGGAAGGGAAGGGAAGGGAAGGGAAGGGAAGGGAAGGGAAGTACAAGTATTCTTTCATCTCTTATTGAATACTTAAGAAACAGTAAATGCATCAGTTTAATTTCTGTTGTCAAAAACAGTGACTCTCCTTTCCAATTACAGTTTTAAATTAAATCTTTGCCTGCATTAACCTTCCTGGAAAATTTATCTGCAGTGATACCCAATGTAGAATTTTAACACTTGAATCCTGTCATACCACAAGTATGGGGAGGAATTTAAAGGAACTCCTCAAAAAATACAGCAACTTTATTATGGTTCGTGATATTTAGTTTATTCATCTGGCCAGACTGTTGGTCAGGTTTTCTGTAGCTTAATCTTTATTGCACGTGCACAGAAAAAAATTTCAGCCATGGTCAGTTTCATAGTAAAAGGAAACAACCATAGGAAATTTGTTTTTACATTAAAAATTTTGTATACATTTCTTGGTATTCAGACAGTTCCAGGTCAATATCTATGAAAAAGTCCACTTTCTTGCAACCCACTCACTTTTGTGTTTTCTTTAACATAATCTGCATTCATGGGCCTGTTGGGAAGAAATAACAAGTGGCTAGCCACTTTCCCATAAGAGAAAGATGGCAAAATATTAGTCCAAAGAATTTCTTTTGATTATAGAATTGATTTGGCGCATTTTTATTGTAAAAGTTATCCAAGATCTTTAACATATGCCTCTAGTACAACAGTTTGATTTAGAGGCTTGAGTATTATTCATAGAAATGAATTCCTAAAACAACTTTTATATCAGAAACATTCCATTAGAAGTGACATTTGTGAAGAGAAACTTAGATTTTTCTTGTTCTATGACCTCACTCCCAAAAGTTTCTGCTTGTCAAAGTGATAATAGAACTCGGAGTTCAAGGTGCCTTTGACTGCATGCCAGGTATTTTGAGATGCCTGCAGCTAACACATCGTTGCATGAAAAATTATTTCCACTAACTCCTTTGGAGCAGTCAGTCAGTTTTTTCTGTTAAGCTCCTAGTTAGTAGGAGGTCTCTTGAAGATCTGAAGTGTAAGACATCATCCACAAAGACATATGTGGACAATTACTGAATGTTTTTGCACTTGTAAACCTTTCTTGTTAAGTGCTTCTGTTTGGAAATGGAAGAATTCTCCAATTTATGGAGTAGATATCTCATTTTTACTCTTAAGTTAGTATGTAATTGCTGCTTCTCACTCATTGTTATGACTGTGCTAAGTTGTACCAAATAGCATTTGAGCAGTATACCCTCTTGCTAGAATGCATTAGCTAGCAGGTGTCTCATAAGGGAAGATGCTTAGGGAAAAAAACAAAAACAAAAACAAACAAACAAACAAATATATATAGTAGCAAAAAAAAAAAAAAAAAAACTTTTTGCAAAAGATTGAAGTGTAGCTTTTTGTTCTGAAAGAAATATTGGAAGATTAATTGTTATAATGGAAAAAAATATTTAATCTCCTGACGTTATAAACTTCATAATAAACGTCCCCTTAATCATCCCTGTTGAAAAAGAATTTTCCAGAATACTGCACATTATTGTCTTAAAACAATCTACATTCCAATGTTTTCCTGAAGGGAGTGTTGGAAAATATTTGAGGGAATCAAGATCAAAATATCATGAAGGAGTATTTTAATCCTGTCATTTCATACTTAATAGTGAGTTCCATCCATTTAATGAAAGACACCAGTGTTTGTATCTTTAATGGTCTTGTTTTCTGTAGGAAAGGTTTTCTGGTGGTCGTTGTTGTTGTTGTTTTCATGTTTTGGTTTGTTTTTGTTTCTTTGTTTTTGTTTGTTTTTTGAGTTTGTTTGGTTGTTTTTTGTTTTGTTTTGTTTTAGTTTTTGGGGGGGTTGTTGTTGTTGTTTTGTTTTGTTTTGTTTTTAATTACCTAAATTGCAGAGTCCATTTCCTTCCTTTCTTCTCTTATCAACAGGCATCAAAAAGTTGCTATGTGGGAACAGGACCACAAACATCTAGGACTAGGATCTTGCAAGATGTAGGACTTACCAAGAGTACATAACTCACAATTATTTGCATTTACATTACAATTTGTGCAAGAATGTTCTTGCACTAAATCTATCACTGTAATAACTCTGCACCTTTCAAGTTCACAATTAAATAAGATTACTGTCATTTGTGATTTTTTTTTTTTTTTTTTTTTTAACATTATTCCCTTCTGTTACAGAGAGTAGTAGGAATAGGAGGAATTTAAATTTGTTACCATTTAAGAAGCAGGGTCACATAGGGAAGTTTTGAGTTTCATATAAATGTGGGGAGATTTGTTGTCATAACCAATTCCTATAGGAATTTTAGACCATCTGAAAACAATACCAAATCCTTCTAAACTCTGCAGAAGAGATTCATACTGGAGTTAGCTGAGCATCAGAGATTGTTAGACTCCAGTGAAAGATAAGGTATATTTATGCTGTAACTGTACTTTTTTTTTACCCAAGAATGAGAAGGAATTGCAGGAAATTGAAAGAAAATAAAATTGAATTGTAGGGAAATGAAAAGGGGTTAGACAAACATTGTGTGCCTTCAATGTATGTGTGTCCAAAACATCCTGCCAGCCATAGCAGAATATGTTATTCAAAGATTATTCTAGTCCAAGCAGGGGCAAAAAGTACTCTAAATCTCAACTGGAAACCTCTTTTCTGAAGACTGCTGGTTGATATTTGATAGCATAAGCATTTCGCATAGATTGCATCCTTAAGAACAGGTTTTTATCAAAACCAGTTTTGGTCTATTTTTCAGAGTAAACATACTTTCTTCTATGATGTGTACATATGTAACATTTACACAAACTGAAGGAAATTTTTGGGTTTTATGTACCCATATAACAGATTTCCCTACAGCATAGATTACTTGAAAGCATCACACATGGCTTTCCCTTTTTACATGGTTGCCATATGGAAGATAGACAAATTTGCAAATGCTTTCCTTGTCTTTATGGAACTCAGTAAACTATGCACAAACTACTGCAAAAATAAACTTTAACCCTGCAGTGAAAGCTGGTGTCAGTACTTCCCTTGCTTTAGCACAGTGTATGTTTGTTCTCCATGATTAAATCCTGGTGTTTATTTATTCTTATAAATAGCGTCCCCTGGGCATTGAGGATCAACAAGATCCCGGCTGTTATCTAATCTAGGTACAGGGATGCTTTCTTTCCTGATCCTGATTTCTAATGCAAATCCATTGTAGCACATTCTGGAAATCTCCACAAATACAGGGGGAAAATAATATAATTAATAAATAAATAAACCTCCAGTGTTCATTTTCTTTCTCTTTGAGAATAAAAAACAAAAGAACAAATAAATACAGAACAGATGTTAGCCATGCTACTTAATATGCTACAAGAAGGCACGCTGATGTTTCAGTAATTGCAGACAGAGCTGAACCTGAATGGAATGAAACAGACATTCAGCAGAAGTGTGCAGCCTCCACAGAAATAAACCTGTGGGATAGATGGAAATATTAAACAAAGTTGGTTTGAAAACCATATTTTAATTATTAAAATTATTTTAACCAATATATTCGTAATCCAGAACTTTTATAGTTCTCAGGTTTTGCACTCTCAGGACCACAATTATATTTATTCATAAATATAATTTTAAAACTTCTCACAGACTGATCCAGACAGTTTTTTACCATGCAGTATAGCTACATGATAGTTTGCAAGAATGTGTCAGGTGCTAACTTGAGCCAGTTGGGAAAAGGCAGCCTTTTTTTTATTGAAGCTAGTAGATCATCTAGTTATTCATCTTATCCATAGTGTCCTTTCTTGCCTTTAGATCTTGAGAAAATGTAAATCAAAAGCTTTTTGAATTATGGTTCTGGATGATTCACAAGGTAATCTTGCAAACACAGCAAGGAAATATACGATTTGCAAATTGCTTAAATGACATCTTTGCTATTACCTTAAATTATTGTTGCAGTAAATCCTGTTTTACAATATTTCAGCTTGATAATATTTTAAAACTGTACCTTTATCAAGACAAATACTTTTTATTTGCTTTTTTTTTTTTTTTAACTTTATGCCTACTTAAGGACAGAATATTTTATCTCAAAATCACCGAAGGTTTATTTCTTTATGCCAGAATCTATGTATATTTAAACTATTTCTAAATCCTTAGCTAATGCCAATTTTTTATCCACAATTACACTAGGATTTGCCTGAAAATTAACATTTTTGAATTGCTAAAGATTTCAGGTACAGAATAACTTTGGATTAGGCATAATGATTGCCTAGGTTTCTTAAGAGTACATTGCATTACATTACATATTACATTCCTTTCCAATTCCTAAAAGCAAATAACAATTTTTTAACTATTTCAGCCCTTGTACCTATATTGTGAAGTAACACCGTCTGATTTGTATGGGAAATACTGAAGAGATCCAGTTGGTAGTACTGTGTTTTATTTAGCTTGGCAAAAAGGCAGTCTAACTTCATGAAGACATACCTCCGTTTTCTATGTTAAATATAAGACACCTGTGAGGTTTTGAGGTTATAAAAGGCTAAAACTAACCTTAAACATATCTGGACCTGCCTAAATTATAATAACTTTTAAAAAGAGTGCTTACTGAGGCAGTTGCTTTCAAGTAATTATTGCTTATTGGTGGTGGCATTGCTTCTTGGTTTTATCCTAGAGAAAGTGCTGTGTCAGTGAAAGTTCTTGTAAGACCAGAATGTGCTTTCAATGGATGGATGTCTTTCAAATAACAACATTTTTATTACTTTTAGGAATCCTAGTAATTTATATATTTGGTATGTGTAATGTATATATATTTAGTGAAATACTTAATATGCCATATGAATTTTAACTTTTATTTCTGCTTTTATTATAATTTACATAGGAATAACACATTCAAGCATTATTCATCCCACAAGAAAAGGCTTAGTACTCAACAATTGCCTACATGTCTGGAGGCACTATTTAATGCCATTCTTTGTGTCACTTGAATTTTAAAATCTTCTGCACAGATATATAAATATAAAAGAACATAATGCTTCTGTGAAAAAAAGAAAAATCATGTACAATTTTTGGTATTATTGTGAAGGTTGCTTGAATTGGGGGTTTTTCATTTGTTTGTTTTGTGTACATTTAGAATTATTATCTGAATGATGCTTTTTAAAAGCAATTAACCATTTAATCAGTAATTTTTGGAAATAAAGCCCTTAGACCTTGCAATATTTATGAGCTATATATGTTTGGAACTACACATCCTAAATTATCATTGTTGGTTGGTTAATATACTCCATTTATAATGGAACCCAATCCAGGGATATAATTCACATACAGGACTGAGACAGCCCCTCAACATTGTAGATAGAAGATATGGATTTCTTATGTTTGTGAGTTATTTTCTGGAAGAAAATCAGAAAAAAAAATATAAAGATAGTATAAAAGCTCACATTAAAAAAATGAAACTGTGAAAGATAATCTGTGTTATCTTTACAAGTTTTTTTCTTTTTTTTTTATGAGGCAAAAGGAAAAAAAAAATTAACATGAGGAAAAGTCCCATGCAAAAGTTTCTAACAATATAAAGTGAAAGTGACACATTTCAAGGAAATTTTCATTCAAGTTAAAAAAAAAAAAAAAAAAAAAAAGGCAAAAAAACAAAACAAAAACTAAAACCCAAACCCAAACAAAACCAAACCACACCAAACAAAAACAAAACAAGAAAGGAAAAGTAGTGGTTTTTGCCTTTTTTTTGTGTAAAGATTTTCAAGAAGGTTTGATGCTAACACAACTCCTAATGACAAATATTTTGTAGTTAAAAAGCTCTCTTACATCCAGTTTTGAAAAATAATGCGCAGCTTTGCACAGGCAAAGTGACCCTCTTTTACAAAGACACCCAGAGAGCTCCTTTAACAATGCATTGAGTAAAATTCAGGACTTTCTGGACGCATCAACAAGTCATATAGGGAAGCTGCTACCCTGATATAGTCCTTTTCCCTGAAACCTGTTTTCTGTGGGCAGGTGTTGGGAAAAGGGTGCATAATTTTACCCTAGGAGTTAAGTAATATAATGAAAATTATATGCTGACAATGTCAATGCTGACGGCAAGAGTAAATTATTGTCATTGTATTACTTAATTATACTGAAAGGGATCAGTTTCAAAGGATTTTCTCTAACCAGAAATGTAGTTATGGAAGGGCATGAAATGTATTGAAGCTAATGGTTGTAAAAGAACAGACTTGAAATCCCACATTGTGAGCACCATTCCACCCAGTAACTAGGTGGGAGAAAGGTATTTTAATGAAAGCAAGATAAGGGATTTCTAAGGTCCTATCCATTATGACCCTTATCTCTCCCAAGTGTTCAAAGTATCATACTTATTTTACTGAACGTATTTGTTCTTCCTGTACTTTTCTGAATTTTCTGTATTTAACACAGCATAAGACTGATCCTTCTCTTAAAATTTTAAACTTAATTAAAATCTGTGGAGGAAGATTGTTCCCTAAGCGTCTCCGTGAAAAGCAAAGGTTAAAGGGTTAAAAGCAGAGGTTAAATGGCTAGACTTTGCCAAGTAATTTAAAGAAGTGAAATTGCTGAAAAGACCAGGAAAAGGAAAATTCCTTCCATTGAACCACTGATGTAAATATTTGGAATGTGACAATGTCTATGAGACATTTCTAACCATAGCTGTAATGGTCACTGGTACTAGTTCTACTGTTTTGATTATATCTACCATACTGCAGGTGAGGTCTATGTTCTGGTATTCTCACTAGTCAGCATTATATCTGCAATTTTATGTGATATTCATGTCTGACAATCCAGGGCTCTTTGGGACTGTACTTGTACTACCAATGAAATGGAAACAATTGATAGAGGGCAAGTGTATCCTACATGGTTTCAACACAAAGAGGTATTTCCAAAAAGCAGGAACCTGTGGAAGGAGATAAAGTTTTCCCCTTCCCCTTTCCCTTCCACTTCCCCTTCCTCTTCCCCTTTGCCTCCTTCTTTTTTCCTTCTTCTTCACCATATCTTTCTCATTATTTCATGGTTTTCTGGTCTAGAGATGTGCTGAAGCACTAATTTGGTTCACTGATTGGCAGCTGTTGTCTCTGTGTGATAGCTAAAATATTCTCTATGTATTTTAGCTCCTTGTTATAAAGCTATAAACCTTGGTTAAATTAGGTTTTACAAAAATGTATGAGATATTGTTTGAAATTCTGGAGATGAGGGCACCATAGATATGCCAAAAGCCATAACTATCACCAGTCAGCTCTTTCTGAATTCTTCAGATGACTACATTAATGAAGGGATATTTGGGAATTTATGCATCACTGTTCCTATTTTCACTGTTGGTGACATTGTATTAATAAGGTATCAGTGGATACAGATGTCATTGCATTTATACTAGATTCAGACTACAGGTCAATGAACTCACAGTTACCACAGCAGCTTAACATCCGTTCTTGTTTTAATCAGTTTTATCTTGTTTTAAAAAGGCAAGTTTTGTTGAACTGAATTGTGACAGAAAATTGATGAAAACCTTACAGCCCATTAATTATATTCATCCATAAGATATTTCTACTGTGAATACACTGATCCCCCCCCCACCCCCCCCCTCCCCCATCATCCCTAAATTCTTCTGTTCTTGAATACTTTGGTTTTCAAGATCTTTCCAGTGGTCTGAATAGTCAGTTTTCAAACATTTTTGGTCAGAATTTAGGAATTCATATTATCTTGACTATATTTCAATGATGCCTATGTACCTTCAAGGAGGATCTTTGAGAGCTACATGATATGATTCTTATCTTATAAAATTCTTCACTGGGCTGATGTACACTGTGAAATAGAAGCAAAACTAACCCTTGAAATTCCTACTGGGGAAGAAATATTGTAAGCCTGGACAAACCAATGTAGTGCTTCATATCTCCAGCAGAAAGGCAAATTTTTTCAGCCAAAGTAGAGGAGATTTAGAATCACATTTTCCAGAAGACAGCAGGGAGGGGTGCTCTTCAGGGAAAGGAGAACCAAGGGCATCTCCAACAGAAGGCAGGGCAGGGCAGGGCAGAGCAGGGCAGGGCAGAGCAGGGCAGGGGATGAAATGACTCTAACAGGTGCAGTTCACCCTCAAGGGAACAGGATGACCAGGCCATGTCCCTTATGGTGACCAGGGATGGTCACGATTCTCATTGAGACCAAGAGGTCAAGTCAGAGAGTTGAATCTGTGAGTCACTTATCTGGATCAGCACAGTATGTCTCCACGCTTCAAAGGCTCCTACAGAAGGTGGGGGAGTAGGGACATTCATAGCCCTTTCTCAAAGCTATACACCAGGTTCAGGCAGCCTGATCTTGTCAAAGATGGCCTTGAGTGCAGGCAGTAAAACCCTTATGGTCTCTGCCTAAGTGTGTATGCGTGTGTGCATGGAGGGAGGTGCAAGGTTGTTACAAAAACTGTTAAACTTAGCCTAGCAATGAATTAATCACATTGTTGTCATCGTCACTAAACAAGAAATAAAACCTCTTTCAAGGATGACTCACCTCTACAATTTCTTGAGAATAAAGGCAAGGATTTGACAGTCTTCTGAGATGTCATCAGATTTACACACAAAGGCAGAAGGTAATTCTTGAAGTGATCTCAGTATGTTTAGTTTATATGGCAATGTCACATTAAGCTTTGACTAGTGAAAAGTACCTGCCTGCCTGCTTGTCCTCACACCACTATTACTGCCCATCTAGCATCTCTGTATCCCTTTTTCCTTTGCATTTCTACTGTTAGTCTGTCTTCTGTCTCTCTATCCATTCTTTCCCCACAGTCCTCTGTCCCGCATGTTTCTTTGGAATTTTTTTCCTTCAGCCAATTCTAAATTATAAACTTTAAAGGCATCATTCATAGCACCTTTCCTCTTTCACTTTTGGAGTACTTAGTAATATTGACTTTGAAGCTTTATTATTGTAATATTTTTTCAAGGAGAAAAAAAAAAATAGATGCTGAGAATTCAGAGTCCAGAATCTCCTATTTGCAAATGGAGGCAAATATCTTGTTTCTTTTTTATATTGTGTTCACATGCAGATTTTTTCCTTATTTGTCTAGGGGAAAAAAAAAACCAAAAACAACCAAAAACAAGCAAACAAAAAACACAAAAACCTCCACCCCTCCCAAAAAAAACCAAAAAACAAAACACAAACAAACAAAAAACAACCACACCCAAACAACTCCTGACCCCCCATTTTTCTTGAACACCTATCTTATTCTTAAACCCTGATGTCTTAGCTTAAACTAGAAGGCAAATGCCATCAAGGAGCACATCAGTTAAAATGTGACTAGCTAACCTTCAATTCAGTTTGGGCTTGAATCAAATCTGCTGTACTAACAAGAACAATTGTTTGGAACGATTTATAGGTATCACAATGATGTCAGGGCTACTAGCTTGCTACATCTACTTCCTCCACTTAGGACTGGAACGAACCCAGGGTTGGAGTTGTTGGGTAGGAGCAAAGTGGAATGACTTGGTCAAAGCAATGTTGTAAGTTTGCATCCTCCATAGCAATGAATTTGTTTGCAGGTATGAAAGACATGTTTGTTTTAAACCCCATTTTCTTTACAAAGCGCTTATTTGTAAAGGGCTGCTTCTATTTACTTTGAATTTACTTATCACAATGATAAGTCTTGCCCCTAGTAACATCACTCACTACACAGTCACCATCTGATATCCATGCCATCCATTAGGTGAAATCCTGCTGGATAAAAGAAATAAAGCTGTTGAAGGAATAGATTTACTGTGCAGCAAGGCAATGAATTAAGAAGTCTCCATACTCTCTAGTGTATTCCATATTTCTTGGCCATTTAGCACATCTCTTAGAAAATAAACAAGAAAAATCACTTTCTTCACCCCAACTTGTAAACGCAAATTGAATCTAAAATAAAAATAAGATGCATAAATTCTTTTTAAAAAATGCTGATGCAACACCTCTCTTCTGATTTTTTATCTTTTCACTGTCTCGTAGCAAGAGAATGCATTCACTGAGAAAAGTTTATGGTGTTGTGCTTATCCTGAATTTCTGTGCATGTCAAAAAGAAGTACTATGCCAAAATTCTAGAGATGTAGGTTCAGTTCTAGGCACTTTGATAGACTTCTTATGTGACCTTGTATAAAGTGACATGGAGACAGATTTGATAAAGTAGTCAGGATTCATCACTAAAGTTAGATTTTTCATATGCTTTGGCTTAAACTTTTGAGATATAGAATAAAGGAAATGTCATTTTCTTCCTTGGATTCTGAACTACTCTGAAAACCAGGCCATACATTTCACAGAGCAAACCATTAGAGACTATTATCTTTGAGTGCTACCCACGACAGCACCTGTTTTCTCACAAATCTGCCCTTGGCCTTTGGCACCTATCATTTTGTGCCACAACCTGCCACTTACAAAATGAACTTCCATTTCACTTTCCATCCCTCCATTTCTTTTGAAGCCTGTGAGAATCTGTTTTCAGCTAAATGCATTGGCTGCACCTAGTAGAATTCTTTCAGTTGTTGTCATTAGAAGCATCTTTAGTATCAAAAATAAAGAAATTAGAAGTCGATGATTCTAAAAGAAAATGAATAGCGCATATAAGCAGCTATCAAACATGAAATCAGACTGCTCTAACTGAATATATTGAATACTCTTAATGAATACTTTAACTCATCACAAAAGGCAGGAAATATATGTTGCATTGTCAGAGAAACCTTGACTTTTAAAATGTATTGTATTTTAAGGAGGGCTGGTAGATTCACATTTACATTTCTATTTAACAACAAATTTACATTTTATATTGCATTATTCAACAACTCTGTGTTGCATTTATTTGTATTAGGTGTACTACCTAAGATTACTCTAGTGAATGAATTAGCAAGATTGTCCGAAATGTATTAATGGTTGATTGTGCAAACCACTCATATAAAGTGCCCTAAATTAGAAACCATCAGTATCCACATCATAAGCCTTCCTTTAGAATCTACCTTTGAAATATTGGACTTTTGGCAAGAAAGAACTATCTTGCACACGAAACTCACATAGCAGCTAAATCAGTATATCCCATGTTCTTAGCTGACTCTGATGTCATATGTTAAAACCCTTGAAGTCAGGACTTTTGCAGAATTGTTCTGGATTTCCCCAGCCTGGTAAATCCCTGGAGTATCTGTAGTTCTGTTATACACCCTGTTTTCATCTATATGTTACATTGTCCAAAACACATTTTTATCAGTCCAGTACCTTATGAAAGAAAATAAAGATTAAGGTAACTCTTTGCTTAATTGCATACATATTCATTGTATTTACTGACATATTAATTCACTTGAATGTGAGGGGGTTTTAAGGACTTAAAGTACATTAGTATTTAAGTCTAGCACTGGAAATAAGAAATTAGAATAGTCCGTGGCTGGATAATTCTTCACATTCATTTTTCTTTTTTAAATATTAGAATGTTTTGTTAGTGTTTTGTGCTTCCTTTTCAAGTTCCTCTAAGTAGATACTGGTACAGCTGAAAATATAATTCTGACTCAGTTGTTTGTGTGTATTTTTCAATACAGTACATGATGGTGAACTCTAGAAGTGAACCTCCAAACTGAATTAACTTTAATTTGTTTAATATTAAAGTTATATTGCATTGAATATTTTAAATTTTCAGAAAAAAATATTTTCAGTGTGGAAAAAAATTGAAGAAGAAATTTAGTGATGAGAATAGCTAGCAAAAGACACAATTACTTTCAAAAATACTTAAAGAATACCTCACAGAATATCTCACAATCAACTAAAGATATTTTAGAGAAGGTATTGGATGGCAACATTTCACATTTTTAGTTTTTAGTGCTGCTGCCTTGCATCAGATGTATAAATTGTGTATTACTAAATCCATGGTTTAATCATCCAATAACTGATTTTTGAACTGTGCAAATTTATTTTTTGTTAAACTTCATATAATACTTTGATAAGTGCACTCTTCACTGGGTGAAAAAATTGCTGGTCCAGTGAGTAGTGGTGTATGGGACTAAACTCAGCTGGTAGCCATTGACTAGATTTTTTCCAGGGCTGAGTATGGTAGCCTGACTACTTTAACATCTCTCTTGGTGATTTGGATGAGGGGGTTGAGTGCGTTCTCAGTAACTTCACAGATGACATGAAGCTGGGTGGGAGTGTTGATTTGATGGATCATAGGAAGGGTCTATAGAGAAATCTTGTAAGACTGGATTGGTGAGCTGAGGACAACGGCATGGGGTTCAATAATGTCTTGCCTTTAGGTCACAACAATCCCAGGCAGAGCTACAAGCCTGGGGTCAAGCAGCTCCAGAACTCCTCAGCAGAAAGGGACTGATTGAAAGCTAGCTGGATACAAACCACCAGTGTGCCCAGGTAGGGAATAAGGATGAAGTCATTTGAGCCTATATAAGCAATAGTGTAGCCATCATGACCAGGGAGGTGGTTGTACCTCCGTACCAGGCTACAGGGGACCACTTTAATTTTGATTTTTGTCTAAACATTATTTGATCAGCGATATGGGGGGGAGGGGCTGCTCCACTTGCAGGAGGCAGCTAGGCAAAGACGGAGGGAAGTCCTATCTCTGGGGAGACTTTGCCTGACAGCCATTTCATATCCTGCGTGGATAATAGGCAGTAATTATCTGTGAGGAGGAGAAGATTGCCAAGGACACTGTGTTCTCTAGGGAGTTTCTCTAACCGTCTGGCAAAAGGTCTCCACTAATGGACTGCAATCTAACACTTGAGCAGCCAATGGTCTCCTGCCAGCAAGCAGATCTTGGGAGGAGCCAGATCTTGTGTGACTGAGTCACAAGCTTCCTGAGGGACTCTTGCCTGGAGGCACTGCTTCCAGATGCTTGGCTGGATGCTTGGCTTGGCTTGCTGACTTTGCTTTGCTGACTGACAACGTGGGACCACTTCTCAGCCTTGTGCCTAGCCTGTGCCCTGCTTTTACACTTCTTCTCCCTTGCCTGCTCCAGCCCTTGCTTGTCCTGTGTCCCTGTGCTCCTGCCCAACGGCTTTATCTCCTTCATCCCTGCCTGAGCCACCTGTATCCACAGTGCTTCACCAATCCAGCCCACCACTGTGATCCCTGCTGCAACCCTGCTGGATCAGAGAGGATGTTCTTCACCTCCTGCCCAATCCCCACTCACCTGTCTCTCTGCCCATTGCTGCAGGAGCTCTGCCTGTGCAGCCATGCCTCTTGTGGAGCTGCCCAGGCTCCCCTGGCAGGGAGCATGCACCCTCCACCAACTGCTTGGATGGTGACAACACACTCCAAAGCTCACTCTCCTCTCTCTCTCTCTCTACTCCCCTCTATTATTTTTTCTTTCCTTTTCCTTCCTTCTGTTCTCTCTTTTCTGATCTTCTTTATTAGGGCAATGAACATTTGGTTACCAATAAGCAGTTCTCAGATATAATATTTGCCTTGTTTGGCTTAATTCCCTCTTAGAATATCCGTTTTAAAAGAACTCGCTGTGGTTCCCTACAGCAGAATGCGACACTGGTACTGGTGAGGCTACACCTTGAGTAATGTTTTCCGTTTTGAGCCACTCACTACAAGAAATACACTGAGGTGCTGGAGCATGTCCAGAGAAAGGCAAAAAAGCTGGTGAAAAATCTAGAATATATGTCCTATGAGAGGAGAAGAAGTTGTTTATTCTGGACAAAAGAAGAGTCAGGGGAGAAATCATAGCTGTTTACAAATACCTGAAAGAAAGTTGTAGTAGAATGGGGGTCAGACTTTTATGCCATGTCTCAAGCAAAAGAAAAGAGTAAATGGCCTGAAGTTGTGTCAGGAGAGGTTCAGATTATTCAGATATTAGAAAAGAAAAAAAAAAAAAAACACTGAAAGAGTGGTTAGGCACTGGAATAAATTACCTAAGGAGGTGATGGAACCACAATCTCTGGAATGTTCAAGCCTCTAGATGTGGTGACTGGATGGTTTAGGAGTAATCATGGTACTGCTAGGTTGATGGTTGTACTATATGATCTTTAAGGTCTCTTTCAGTCTGGATATCTGTAAATATTCTGCAAAAAGTTGAGCAAGTGTGGATGAACTTTTCTGCTAAAAAAAGAGTTTGAAACAGAAAGTGCCAATGAGATTTCCTGATTTTTTTTTTTTTTTTTTTTTTTTTTTTCAGCTTGGTGTTAGAGGAGAAGCATAGTTCTTACTTTTAAAGAAATAATTGAATTTTCAAGAGCTTGTTCGGTGTTTGTTATTATACATGCACAACGAAAGAGATTTGTGAAACTGGGGAAAGAAACAGGAGATTCCATTCCTTCCTCTGAGGAGACTATAACTTCAACACAGCAAGGATTCCCAATAATGACCATATATGGGTTTCTGATATCAGTGTTATCAATTACATGCATTCACATTTTATTTCACTTTGCACAAATAATTAAATGGTGAACCAGGGAATAAAATCTGATTATCCTTGCTCCCAGATGAAAGTCCAAACTCCCAGGCTGGAGAAAGCTTCTTCCCTTTTCATGAACATAAATATTTATTTATTTACAATGATGTACTGAGAAAATTGAAACATCCAATCTTATTTCAAAGATTAGGGACACTTCCCAGGGAGGAGGAGGAAACCAGAAAACTGACCCCTTCTTTAGCACAGCCCATATATTGGATTGTAAGAGAATGACTGTTGCTATTGATCAAAGCCTCTCGTGGATATAGTGCACTGACACATTCTCTGGGGTTTTGACTTTTTTCTTCTTCTATAAAGCATTTATTAAATGACAAAGGTCTACATAATAAAATATACTTGAAATATTTTGCTGAATGAGAGATTAGTCTGTGTATAATATGATCCTGTCAATATAGAGCTTCATGTGTTCCCTTATTCCCTTTTTCATCTGAACAGAAATGTCTTTCACTTTGCTCAAGTGTCTTCATGTTTACAAGCCAAATTCATTGAAGCTTTTCTTTCTAGCTGCCTTTTTAGATACACTCAATGCCCTAGTTTTCGCAAATGAAGGCTTGCCTTTTCACTGAGCATTCATTTTTTCTTTCATTTACTGACAGATTCATTTATTTAACATTGTTTAATACACTTACTCAGCATTACTGGTATTAGTATAAAATAAATAAATAGACCAAAGTCCCCTTTCTGCAAGCATGTTTTATGTCCCCTAATGAAGTTTATGTTTATCACTTTCATGGGTGATATTAATACTTTTCAAAATATATTTTGTTCCACAGACAAAAGATGCATTGATAAAGGTAAAGAGAGTTTTCTCATATGAGTTCATTAGAATGAAGATGGAAACTGAATTGGGAAAATAAAATATCTAGGCTGTGAAATAAATTATGGGCTTTACTTAATTAAAAAAAAAATATTTTGTCAAAAAAATTACTGAAAATAAACTTTTTATGTATTCTATTTGGTGTATTAAGTCAATTGCTGGAAGCATTTTATAAAATATTTTTTCACCCCTAGTTACAAACCATGTGTCAGAATACAAGAACTGCTTTCTGTTCTCTCACAGAAGCTCTGTTCAAGCAGTGTGAGAGGGTTTCTAATGCTCATTGAACCTCTTTTGTAATTGTAGATTTTTAGTTAGTAATAGGACTTTGGGCTTTTCTTTTTCTCACTTAAAATGTATAACACTTAAAACACACCTGGCAAAGTAGTAATCTGGTTACAAAAATAAATAGGCCCTACTTCAGCATTGTGTCTTTAGTAGATCTTTAAGATCTCTTTTAAGAGAACTGTCATGGGAGCGTCAGATGTTTACTCTTGGCAAAGAAATAAACAAATCTGACAACCTGCAAGTGATATGAAGAAAAGGTGGAGGCCACAGTATGCTATAAATAATTCAAAATCAAATTTGTAAAAACAAAAACAAAAGCAAAAGGGCAAGATTGAGAAATAATATTGCACAGCATAAAATGTCTGTTTCAGGATAGTACAGTCGCTTACTTAAGAGGCACTTAAGTGTTTCACTTAAATATGTCACATACTGATTTTTCTTAGTGATTCTATCATGGAGAAAACATAATTGTGAATTTTTCTATAGATGTTTCAAAAACGTTTTTTGGAAATAAGAAATTAACTCTTGTGTCATGCTTGGGTGTCATACTTGTCTTGTTTGTAAATAAATGTGTCTGCACAATAAATAACACACTGCAGTTTGGATAGAGTGTGGTGTTTTATATTTCCCTCCTCCCCCCCCCCCCCCCCTTGCAACTGGGAACTTCAAATATGCTTTTCATTTGAAAGAAATATCTATTTTTAAATAATTATTTAATTAATTCTACAAAATTCAAGCTTGCAGAACATTGCAGTACAGAAGAGATTAAATCATTCCAAATAATAAAATCATTACATATAGCCTGCTCATGGAGTATATCTTTTACACTTAATAAAGGGTAGAAATAAGCACAAAAAATTATTTATTGTTCAGGGAGCGTTTTTTAATGTTTTATCTGTGTCAAGCAGATTTTTAACCAAAAGTCCTTTTCCAGGTGATTTCTATGGTGTAAAAAAGAGACCATATTCCCCCCTCAGCTTTATACTTTCAAAACCCCAGAGTAACCTGTTCCTTCCAAAGAAATATTCCTTTCAAATGACTGACATATGCAGCTTGTAAGTAATTGATGACTGGACATTTTAACTGAAGCAATGCATAAAGTGGCATTATAGACGAGCTGAACAATTCAGTAGTTTGTGCCACTAGTGATAATTAGATGTTACAGCTCAGTGGTGTGGTGAATTGTTCAGCTCCAAAAGGTATTTCACCAATACAATAATTCTAGATGCATATCTGTAGTGTCCAAATAATTGTCTGCACTTGTTCCTCTAGAAAGGGGTAATGGCAGAAACAAACCAGTGAAGAACCAACAGAATTAACTCAAGAGATAAGCAGTCGTCTGCATTTCAGGAAGATTGCCATAGAAATAAATTTTTCTAAATCCTGCTTGCAGTGCTCTACTCATAAATGGGAGAAAAGTGGTTGTTCCTATTCTTTCAGTAGAAACACAGCATGATTTTTCTTGAAGCACAGTATGCACCAAACTATTAACTTACTGTATCTCTATGTCTGTTAGATGAAATTTTTTATGTAGTGTGTGAGGGAGGAATAATTTTGAGTGTGAGCTACCCAACTATGTCAGTTAAGGAATTAAGAGAGCAGAAGTATTTTAAAACTATTAGAGCTAATCGTACAGCCTCTACCTGGCCAAGAACAAATATTCAGATGATTTTCCATCAAGCTTGGAAATGAATTCATTGTCTTATTCCCTATTTTTGACAGGATTTATGAGTGTAGCATCAATAATAGAACTACTGGTTTCTTACAGAAGATTTCTGTGTTTCTGCTGTGAAAGGTATCATGCACATTTAGAGAAATCATTGAAACACATCACAATACTATAGTCTATGAGATTTCAGAGGGTTTTGAATACCAAAACTATTTATGTCCCTTACAAGATTTGCAGATTCTATCAAATCTCAATTGCTTCTGGAGAACAAACAGCAGATTTACTGTATAAAACGCTAGTATCAGTTTCATAGGCCCTGGACTGGTAACAGATTTTTTTTTGGAATGAAGAAAATTTTTTTATGAAGTTGATCAATTCTCTGAGTTATTTAATGACTGATTATTTATTGTGCAACATAGAAATATGAGGTGCCTATTGAGTGTGATTCAATTGTTCGTTGTGAAAAATAACAGCTTTCTATAGATAATTTTAATATCTTTTAGAAATTGCTGTCTTTCACAGCCATGAATTTTCTCTCTGATTATTCAGGGAGGTTCTTGAATTCATGATTCAAGAATCATAGAATGGTTTGGGTTGGATGGGACCATTAAAGTTCCAGTCCCACCTGGCACAGACAGGGACATTGGTCTGGGACAGACGAGAGCATGTTGCGCAAGGCCCTATCCAATCTGGCCTTGAACACTTCTAGATTCTTGGAGCACTGTTCCAGTGTCTCACCACACTTACTGTAAAAAAAAATCTTCTTTATATCTGATCCAAATCAACTCCTTTTCATTTTAAAACCGTTAGCAACAGTCCTGTTATAACAGAGACTGGTAAAAAGGTATTCCTCATCATTCTTGTAAGCTCCCTTTAAAGGCCACACATCCTTTACATAATCAAAGTTTGAAGAACTTTAACTTTCTCATCCTTTAGACACAGGAGGGTTGTTCTAGTCCTTTAAGCATTTTCAAGGCCCTCTGGACCCCCTCTGTCACATTCATGTGTTTTTTAGCCCTGTGAGGCCCAGAGTTGGATGCAGTAGCCCAGGTGAGGTCTTGCCAGTGCAGAGTAAAGGAGGAAAAGCATCTCCCTCAACCTACTGGCCACATATTTTTGCTGCAACTCAAGATACCACAGTCTTTCTTGTCTGAAAATGCACTTTACTGCCTCATGTCCATTTGTTCCTCCGTCAGTATCTCCAAGTCTTCTCCAAAGGGCTGCTCACAATCCATTTCTACCCCAGGTTGTCTTGATATTGGGGATTGTCTCAACTAATGTGCAGTACCTTTCACTTGTCCTTTTTCACCTATAAAGCTGTTTACTCACTTCTCAAGTCTGTCAAGATCACTCTGCATGTCATCCCTCTAGTATATCAACTGTACTTCATCTTGGTGTAATCCATAAACTTTCTGAGAATGCAAATAGTCTCACTGTTTATGTAATTAATCAAGACATTGAACAGGATTGGCCCAAGTACTGACCCCTGAGGGACACTATATATATCACTGATCTCATTTTGGACATTAAGACTGCAACAATTTTGGATAGGGGCATCCCATCAATTCCTTATCCATCAGTCATTTCATCTGTCAAACCCATATCTCTTCAACATAATGAAAAAATGTGGGTGGCATAATTTCAAGTCCACCTAGAGGACATCAGAGGTTCTTTCCTTATATGCCAGTTCCATCATTCTGCATAGAAGGCCATCAGTTTACTCAGATAAGATTTCCCTTGGTGAACCCATGTTAGCTGTTTTTAAGCACATCTCTGTCTTTCATGTGCTTTGCCTGGCTTCCAAAGTGGTCTGTTCCATGATATTATAAGGCATAGAGGTCAGGCTGACTAATCAGTAGTGTCCAAAGTCCCTTTTTTACACCCTTTATAATAATGGGTGTTGTCTTCTCATTTCCAGGCACTGGGAATTCATCTGATTGCCATGACTTTTCAAATACCATGGAATGTTCCTCTTCAGTAAAATTTTCTAAATTTCTGATGCTTGTTCATGGTCTCAGTATTGGAAATCTAAAGGTAATTATGTACTGACTCTTCACAGAGAGAGAATCTGTAAGTGTAATTGGAATATGCACTACTCCTCCAAGTACTTTCCCAAGCTTACTATTACACAGTAGGTAGCTGTGCAAATGTTGTATCCCTGTTCTTCATCTCCCTACAAGACAGCTGCATACTTGCAGGTGGGTTGAAAGGCTATTTTCACCTTTTTTTTTTTTTTTTTTTTTTTTTGTAATATGGGTAGACAAGGCCAATAGGACTGAAAACAGCAACTTACTCCTGAAAGTAAGATTCCCATGATTCAGAATAATAGTCATCCTGTATTTTGTTGATTAAGACTAAGTGAACAGTCATCTGAATATTTTTTTCCTATTTTCTCATTTGGATGTACCACTAGAAAGTGACAAGATAAAGAACAGATTTGTTGCAAAGTTTATCTTCTGTGCAACACCAATGGAGGCTGAAAAAAATAAACTTCTGAAAATTTTGGGTTTCTCAAAATTCAAAATACATTGTGAATGCTATTTTCCATTTGTCAGAATATTCTTGTCTTTAGTAGACCCCTTTAGAATAGATTAAATGTTTAATGGAAATGTATTATTTTATGTTAATATTTTCTGAAATTTAAGTTCAAGGTTCAAGTAAACTCTTGAGGAATTACTAAGTATTTCAGCTCACCCAGCTGGGCTTGCTTTTGTGCCATGTTTTATGTTACAAATAAATTCAGGTGGTACTTGTCAGTCATATGAAATATTTAACAGAAAAGTTACTTGGAAATCTTCCAGGGAAAAATACTACTACTTTCACACAATTTTTTTTCTGAATTTAGCAGGTTGTGTCTCAAATTTAACAGCAATAAAACAATAAAGCTCAAAAACATTTTTCTTGCTTCACTGTTGTACTTTTATTTGTTTGACTACATTTATTAGGGCTCAAAATTCAGTACTGGCACTTACTCATGTTTATGTAGTTACCAGCAGAGCAAGGGCTCGTTAACAAGGTCATATCACATTTCTCATTTTTAAATAATATTAATAATAGATAGGAAATGGGTTTGATACTAAACTTGCATGTCTTTTATTTTTTCTTAAAGAAAACAAAGACATAAGTCTTCTGTCTTGGCAAACATAGATACTCTCAAAGGATACCTGCAAAGGTAGCAGGTACTAAGTAGCAAAGTGGAAGACTCCCAACCGCTGAAGTTAAATTTATGCTTTCAGATTGAACATTTCTCTTGGATAAATTTCTTCATTTCTCAAGTGAGTCACATGGCACTGAAATAGTCCAAAGTATTTTAGAAAATATGTGAAGAAGTGGAACTGAGAATTGTGTGCATATTAAACTAACAAATGATTCAGGAAATAAGAATCTAAATGTCAAAGATCAAAGAGCAGGGCTACCCGTCAATAATAACAGCCGAGTAATGAGTAAGGCTCTAATGTACTATGAAAAACTATTTCAGACTAACTTTCTTCATTAATTGTATGCCCTTTTTGGTTTTACAGAGTGAGATTCTAATCCAGGAAATCTAATCCATGTATCTTACATCTTTCAAAACCCATACTAGCACACAGTCACTTTACTCAAGTGATTGATCTCTAGCATTTTGCCACTTGGCCAGTTACTACGGAGCCTATTACTGGGAAAACATCTGTGCTAGTTCTTTTTGTCTGCATCAGCATATGTTGGGCAATGAAGCACAACATTTGCAAATAGTATCGTTAATTTTAATACGCAATTGTAAACTACACTCTGCTTTTATCATCTTTCTTCCCTGTGCCCCAACCCATGTAAGTATTTGGTTGCATTTCAGAGCTCAAATTCAGAGGAGAAAAATGAAAGCCAAATATTTAACTCTGAGCAATAGTTCTCCATTACTAAGGTTGTCTGGAAGAATATATGAATATATAAAGGTGACTTAAACCTTAGCAGAAAAAATGTTCTGTATACAGACAGTGTAATTAGTTTCTTGAAGTCTTGCCTCTAGTTTTATACTTGATCAGTTATTTCTTCAATGAAGTAATATTCTGCATGGTTAGACAAGGTCTTTAAAGCAATTACAAAAGGTTAATTGCACCAAATTAGCATATCTAATATGATACTAATGCCACAATATGTGGTGAATACCTGTAGTTTTACCCACCATATATATTTAATTTGCATATGTATTTGTCTAAGTATTTCTGAACACAACCTCCTAAATATCTGCAGCTGAATAGTTTAATTATTTTTGGCAATCATTATTTTCTTCTAGTAATTGTGAATATTCAGTTTCTTTCTATCCTGCACAAACCTTAACACATCTGTTAATATGCAATTGTATTTCTACAATAAAATAGTACAGGTGATCTGGCCATTAAATCTTTGAGCTCTTGAATATATATATTTTTTAAAAATCTAGCTGACCTGCCTATTAATTTCAGAGGTGGCACTAGGTAGGCTCAGTGAACTAAATTTCACAATGTTTAAGCTGGAGGCTTTAAGCATCCTTTAGCATGGGCTTGTTATTTTGTATTTTTTAACCTTAATCTGAGAAAAATAAATTATAATTTATTAAAAGATATTGGCACCAGGAAAACCCTAAACTATATTCCTTCTGGTATATTAAGCTAATCATCTGATCATATCCCCAGCAATAGCCATGGCTAAAAGGGGAAACTGGGAGCTTGATGTGATCATAAAACAATAGTGAAACACAAACCAAGCTTTTATTTTGCAAAACTGTATTAGCCATATGGGAATTCTAGTTTGCCACAAAGGTTTATACCTGTGATTTTCACTGTATTTTGAAGGATGGTAAAAAAGGTAAACAGTAAAATTATTTTGAGCACCAAAACTTATTAGGAGGTGAAGGGGAAGGGACAATGACAGTGGTTGTTTCTTTAACTGGGAAAAAGAGGGTTTTCAGATTTTTTTTTCACAAATATCTTTGGGTATAAAGGAGAAGTCTAGATGAAGTAAGTTCAGATCAAGAACAACACAACTGAGAAGCAGAGAATGAGAAATTAATTTAAAAAAAACAAAATCAATTAAATACTGTAGATGAGATGATGTTTCAAATAAGATCAGAGGAGTTACAGAAATCAGAGAAGGCAGGAAAATGAAAGAAAATTTCCTTTAAGTGAATTTTGATTTAAAAGATGAGGAAAAGGACAAAATATAGTTTGCAAATAATTGTTTTCAAAATATAATGCATAATGTAATGATACATCATACATTATATTTTGTATATGAATGTAATGAAATTAGAAAAGTGTTTTCATAACTTTTGAGAGGCACACTTTGTAACTTATGACAGGTGCAGGTGAATGTACTGCAATCAGCAGCACTTTAAAATTCCTCTATTTTTACTAGGAAAACTAGGGCTAATAAGCCACCAGCAACTGTTCATAATGACAGTTGTGATCCAAAGAATCACAAAGACTTTTTTGACGTTTCTGTTACCTGACTCTATTCTGAGCAGACTAATAGAGCCATAAGGATTCCTAGATCCTCTTTCATCCATGATTTGTGGCTGCTGGAAAGGCACCAACACAGAAACAGTCCCACAGAAATTACAAGTTTAAAGAAGAGCTTCTACAAATGAGATTTTAGACTGGATTTTCACCTGGGACAAAATGCGTTTACACCCACTCCATGTCTTAATTATTTAAAATGTAGATTAGATGTTTTAGATGAAGGTACTTGCTGTGAAATTCATGTGATTTTTTAACTATGTTGCATAGTAGTAGTGGTACGAGGCATGATAATGAGGGGTAGTGGTAACAAAGACACTCATGCTGGATGTGAGGAAAAAATTGAACAATGCAGAAATGTCTCTTGCAGCCTTATCTACCAAAAGTTTTCTTTGCTCAACTGCTTAGACGTTTTTAACTAATCTTTGTAAATTTTAAAGTTGTGATTATAATGGTATGTTTTCAATCACGTTTTCTGAAAATGTTTAATACTTACTCATTGACCCTAGTTTATACAAAAATATAATTTACTTACATGTCTAAAAAAAGAAACTTAATGAAATTCAAAACTACTTATCTATTATTTTTTAATTTCATAAATGATCTTTTGTATTAATTTTACCATAAATTCATTCCGTTTGAACTAATTTTAAAATATGTAAACATGCTTACACTCTCTCTCTTCTGTCATAAAAGAAGTACTGTGTCTAAATTGAGGTTTAAAGTACTTAGCATCCTGTATCTTCTGTGTTTTAGAATGTTATAACTGAATTGCTGAGATATGGATGTGACAAGTTGACAACAGCACGAATGATGAAATTCTGAGTCAATGTAAAGGTCTGTAATTAGTTCAAGTTGATAGAAAGAGTTAATATGCAGGAAGGCAGGTTTGCAGGGGGTCCTGGACAGACTGGAGAAGTGGGTGGTCAGGAACATTACAAGGCCCACCAAAACTGAATATAAAGTCTGATGCCTGGGATGAATAAAGCCTTTCAGCTTGACAGTGGGGGCTGACCAGTCAGAAACAGTTCTATAAGTAAATAAATCTGGCGCCTCAGGGCGCCCGGTTGGAGGGTTGGACCGAGGCAGCAAAGCCTCCAGGCAACAAAGTAGCCTCTTGCTTGCTGAAAGGGACACTCCCGCATGGTCTGTAACCTCAGAGATATCTGTTTATATAGTTGTTTCTGAAGGCTGTGCCCCCTTTGTATGGGGAGGACACAGATCTACTGATGGAGAGTATGATTTCTGGTCCATAATCCAAGCTATAAGGCTTGTAACAAAAATTTGCAAGGGAAATTTCACCACAATCATAATGTGGGTAGGAAGGGATCTTCAGATTACCAACTAGGTCACCAACACCAGCCCCTGCTTGAATCAGCTCCAATGACAGCAGGAGGTTTAGGATCATGATCCGTGTGTTCCTGAGTATTGCCATTTTTAGTCACCTCTGCAGTTCCCTTTCCAGAATTCAGCCAGAATTTCCCATGTTCCAGCTTTTATTTATGTTTGTTTATTTGATCATGATTGCTGGTACTTTTGTGATGGGCTAGATTAGTATCTTTTTTGTCCTCCATTTTTTTTTTTTTTTCTTTTATTTTTGCTAAGAAGATTTCACAGCTGTATATAGTTTGAACTGTGGCAATAATGCTGCTCTTGATATATACAACCACCAGAGCCTCTGAATGTAATAACGAGAAAATGCTGGAGGAAAGCATGGAGTATTGTTACGATATTGCCTCCAGCATCTAATGCCCTAGGAATCCATTTACAATTGGAATCCACTCCATCACTTATGTTTTAGCATTTATTAGGAACTTGAAGATCAATTCATCAAATGCAGTATGCTGCTGATAAAAAAGAAAAGAGGACACTGCTCGAGGTTCTCTGCTTTATTATAGTGGGACATCAGCAGTTAAATGCTTGCAATATAATCTGAGACTTGTAATTAGTAATCATTCATTACAAGCTGAAAACACCATATAGAGCACTTACAGCCCCAAAGGACTTAATTCTTAACTGCAGCTAGTGTTGTTTTATGATTGCAATAACTAAAATCTATTGACTGTGATTTTATTATGGTTTGTAAAGAAAGAAATTGTGTGTCTCTTCCATTTTCCTCTAGCCTCAGGCAATTGCTGTCTATTTTACTTTCTGTTACCATTGGAACTGAAAATCTGGAGAGAATTACATTTCTTTGTATTAGATGGCCGATGGAAATTAGCAATGTGAAAGGAATTAATGATATTAAATTAACATATTTAAACTTGAGTATCAAGCTGTAGTGCCCTGTTCATTAATATACTTAAAACCATATGGTTGCTTTTGTTTTTGGTGTCAGCTTAGTTGGGTGGGCAATGCTTAGGCACAACATAAGATACACTTATTGATTCTTAAAAGGTCTTCATTCACACTTGAGTCAAAGCAGCTGGTAGAGGGCTAAAGAGTATTCAAGTCACCCAAATCTCTAGATATTGCTTTCTGCTGTACCATCTGTATACTATTAAATATTCTTGACTTTTGCCAAGTTTGGCCAATTTATATGTTAAATCGGTTGCTGAAAACAGGATCCAAGATGCTTGTGCAGGGAAAAAACCCCTAGTATTAAATTGCAAACTCTTATACATTAATCATTTGTTTTGGAAAAATCCAATTCAAGTTCTGCTGCACAAATAATGGCAGTAAGTTGTCAGATTTCTTAGTCTCTGAGACAAAAATAGGAGAGCAAGTGTAATTTCAACACATTTTATTCCCAGGGAAGGGTATCATCTTCAGACCTGAGAGAGGATGTTATCCAATTTCTTGTTGGGAGAGCCAAAAACCACTAGTTCTGTGAAGCAACTGTAGAATCACTTGCATATGTTTTTTTCATCCAATATATGCTGTAATCAAATGAGTCCTAAACTGTTTAACTACTGATATTTCAATACCTCATAATCAACTAAGTACTGAAGTAATCCTCGGTGCCATACATTTAGTGTTACTAATTGATGATGATAATCTTTATGCACGCCAGAATTTTAGTCTTCTATTAATTTAATTTATTGAATTAGGAGGTCAAAAGTCTCATCTCCAGATAAGATATTTTTCCCATAAATTGAACACCTGGTGCATTTTGTAACCATCTATTGATTTCATGTCAGGCAGCTCACTGCAGAAGTTGGAATCTGACCATCTCACTAAAATCTACTTAAAGCACTATTTTTTTTTCTTTTTTTGAGGGGTGTTGCTTATAAAGATCTGCTGATTCCTGGCAAAAAGAGGAAACCCCCTCAAAAACCTTAAAAATTCACTGTATCTGATTTTGTATCCCTTTTTTCTTCCTCTATCTAATTTTATTTTTTATTTTAAGTTTTGTCATCTCAGACATTGGCACCCTCAGTGCAGGATTAGTATATATATTGCCAGTAGTAAGATCTTGCCAAATTTCTGAAAAAATAGTTTCAGAGTCCCATTCTTCTCCCTCAGTAATACCATGCAGCATGATTTTTTTTGCCATTTCTCATTCTTATCTTGAATGAATGTGCATTCATTTCAATGAGAATGCTTCCCTACTGAGATTTGATGATATGACAATGTAGCCTAACTTCAATGTTAAATCAGTTACTCAAAAAAGTTAAATAACAATGTAGATCATTTCTAATGCATGCAAGAATGTAAAAAATAATTGTGCATTAAAATACTGGGTACATTGCACAATCCTGTCTCCATGGTTCTCTATTTTACCTACGAAGCTATGAGAAACAGAACACTCAGGTCCAGAAATTGCAACTACCATTAATTTACTTTAAAATAAATTTCAAATTGATTCACTTTTTTTTGGTTGGTTGGTTGGTTGGTTGGTTTCGGGTTTTTTTTAGTTTTTAGGGTTTTGTGGGGTTTTTTTTTTTTTGTAACTGCTACTTTTGCCCTGTCCTACTTCATGAATACAAAAGCTTTCTGAATCGGAAAAGGTTGTCATGTTTATTCAAAAAGAGATAAAAATAAAATAGTTTTTTTCCATAATGATGTTTCACAAACTCTTCCTACATCTACATATCAGTCAAGCCTGTACTTGATAATACTGAGTGGAGTAAAACTGAAACGTATTGACATTATTTATTTGTTTTCATTTTTAATTGCTTGGTTTGTTCATATATGTGTGTATCTGTGTGGTTAGTGAAAATGCTGCTGAGCTGCTGCATTCATATTAAAGGGCTAAACTCTTCTTTCTAGTGTCCCAGATTTAATTGCCATAAGTGATACACAGAAGACTTGTTTTTCTTATTGGATTTTGGACTGTTCATAACAGATTCTTTATATAGAACTCATCCAGATGAAAATATAAATCTTGAAACCTATTTGCAAGTAATGATTTCTGAAAATAATGATTAACTTGCTAATTGGTAAATAAAATTTATTTTCATCTATGTACAAATTATCAGTAACCAAGAAGTGATGACAACCTTTCCTTTTTAAAACTCAAATTAGGGAAAATAAATCTTGAAAAAGCAGTAAGTGTTGAATTACTCATTTGGCTTTCCAAATGGCAGGTCAAATATTTCACAGGTAGTTCCAGTGCTCCATGTCAAGTGATATAACAGAATTCATTAGAATGATGCCACTAGCTCATTATTAGGTCTCAACTTTCTAAATTAAATTGGAGTTTTCAGCTCCTTTCATTAGGTGATGATGGCTAATTTTCTGAAATTTGTCATAACTTATTTGATATTTATAGAAGAATTAGGATGTACTCATATGAATGCCATATCTGAAATGAAATCATGCTAGGATTTTTGATCTCATGTACTACTTCTGCATGATTTTTTTTTATATTATTTAATTTTTTAGAAATCATAACATTTTCTCACAAAAGTGGAATTGATTTAAATCATAACGGAGGAATAATTTAAAATCTCTTTATTATCTCTGTGGGACATGGATGTGCCATAGCATGAAGCAACTATTAACATCTTATCATTACCTTGGCATTCTGTGATCTAACAGCTGCTGCCCTTAAGTAATGTTTACTATAGTTTTACTTGATTAGTTTTAGGTGTTGTTTAAAATTATCTCTGATATTGACCTTTAAACAAGCAAACAAAGAGGTTCTAAACTGCTGATGTACAACAGTCTTTTTTAAGTTTGAATATTTCAATGTAGATTTCAATGAAAGCAAATAGATGAAGGATGAGGTGTTGTAGAAACAAAACTTTCAGCTCAGAAATATCTAGAAAAACCTTGTTTGCTAGATACTATAAACTTAAATGGCTTTCTTAATTATTTGGTTTCTGAGACCAATTACTTTACATACCAGTACTTTTGGAATTCCACAGCTCTGTTGTAGTTTACACCTATAGGTTTCTTAGTACCTCAGTAATATTCAGAAGAAAAATATTTATGTATGCAGAGATGAGTTAGTGTTTCTCTGTCACTCACTGCTAGCAGAAACCTGGACATTTCAGGTTACTGTGTGAGGAAAAAACAAGAAAAATCAAAGACAATATGTTAGATATTTCTACACTATCAAGTCTGAAAGGACTCTATCAGAAAAGTCCGAAATAGGTAGGTTAAGTGTGCATGTGTAAGTTACCTTAACATGTCTGTCACAAATATTTATTTTCATGATACTCAGAACTGAGAGTGAAAAGGCAATGAAATATCACTTAAGAAATTGATCCTTGCTGAAATGAATCACTTCTGCAAACCAGTATGCTTCCCAAACTGTAATTCCGTACTTTTATATTTTGAAACTGATGTATAAACAAGAAGTTATTAGTAAAGTTTTTTAATCTTGCCTTATGATAACAATTATATATATTTAATTCTGTATCTCTTTCCTAGGCCTCTAACAAGCTTAATTGCATCATCTTTCTTCTGCACTTCTAGAACTTTAAACTTGAAGAATTCCTACAGCAAGGGTCTCAGCAAGAGTATGTGACCTAGAAATGTATTTTTAGAACACCTGTCTTAATTTAGGCAGCAGTAAGACCATGGAATCTCAGGTTTTTAACAGGGAGAAGAGGAAGAATGTCTTCACACATATAGTTATCTTAGCTATTATGTGTAACTGAAAGCTTCTATATTAAGGAGCTGTGCTCCTAATTCACACATTTTTCACAATAAAATTGTGAAACATTCACATCAGTATAAGGAATAATAAGAAAGTTGTCACTATTATGAAAAAATACTTATATTTTTCTAATATCTCTGCTGTCCTAATTGCACTGAATGATTGCTAGGGGCTATGCAAGTGTAGTAAGCAAAGATTGTCTTTTCTTGGTCAGTGTTAAGTTTTGAAAGGAGCAACTGTCATTATTACTTGTGTATGTGCTCTCAAGGTCGCTCCATTTCAGGTTCCAATAAAATTACACATGTATCCAAAGCTGCCATGTACACTGGCTCTAATATTGGAAGCAGTGCAGAAGAAGCAGACTGTATAATCTAATTCTTCTAACTGTTGTCCCAGCTAGATCTCTTGTGGAAGCTGTGCTGGCTAACCTTCCTGTCAAAGTGCAGTCCGCTTGGTGGATACATAATTGCCTCACAAATATTATCTGCTCTGATTAGGTGCTCTAATTTCTAGTTTATATAATGAAATTAAAAACCTCTAAACCATTAGCGACTATTAAATATGAAGTCTATCTTTCCAGCTCTTTCTAGTTGCATCTATTCTAATTTCTCCTTTGGATATAACAGTATATGCATTTGTCACTCAATTTCCATTATGTCACTTTCTTCTGTTTTTGCACAGCCCTCTTCAATTTGATCAGATTGCTGTGAGGGAAAAGGATAAATTTGACACTCATTCAAACTTCCACTGTCACTCTTCAAGCACGGAAGAGACAAAGGGAGGGGAGGAGAATAGCAGCTCTAAAAAGATATCCTGCTTTTCCTGTTTATTTCCTTCACTGAATTCTTATCAAAATCACTCATTTGTAAGCTAAATCTAGTTTTTTCTAACTATCAGAGATACATGCTTGTCCTTTCTCCAAAAAAGTAAACTGGCTTCTTCTTGTCTGCTGCCTCATCGCCTTCAATAAATATTCTGGAATGAAAACTAAACAGGCAGCTTATGATAGTGCATAGAAAAGAATATCACATTGTATAATCCTTGCAGTGCTTACCACACTAAATTTTTTGCTAATAAATTAATGTATGCATCTCCTGACATTCCGTGGCATATGCCTACCATGCCACACAACAGGACAGGCAGGGAGGAAATAAAATGGAAAAAACCAATGAGTCAAGATAAAGCCAGTTAAACAAAGGAAAAATAAAGGCTGCATGCAGAAGCAAAGGAAAACCTAATGCTTATTTTCTACTTCACATCAGTAGGCGTTGTCCTTCTACTTCCTGGGAAGTAGGACTTGAGTACACATATTGGTTGCGCTGGAAGGCAAATGTCAGCAACAGATGCAACCCTCAATTCCTTTCCCTATAGCCCCCACTCCTCTCTCTTGTTTTTTTTTTTTTCCATGGCTGAGTAGACATAATATGGTATAGAATATCCTTTTGGTCAATTTGGTCAGCTCTCCTTGTTGTGTCCCCTTCCAGGATCTTGCCAAACCCCTGCCTACTGATGCACTGTTGGAAAGACAGAGCTGATGATGTGCCAGTGCTGCTCAGCAGTAGCCAAAACACTAGTGTATCGCCTACATTCTTTCAGCTGCCAATGCAAAACTGGAGAGGGCTGCTATGGGAAAATGAACTCCAGCTCAGCCAGATACACTTTTTTCATATTACTTTCTTTTAGTTGTAACTGAGAGACAATTTAACAAATATGTCTTACACATTAAACTTTTCTCAGAAAATACTGATCCGATGTGTAAATATTCCAGTCTCACTTCACTCCATTCTTCAGTATCATGATCAATTGCCAGTGTGAAGACTGAGACTTGACAATGGTCATAATGAATTCTCATTCAGCTGGATATTTTCCTTAATTACTTTAATTCTCAGAGTTTCACAGAAAATGTTTTTGAGTGTGTACAAAAGTTGAAAACAAAGCAACATCTTTATGGGGAAAAAAGGAAGGAAATACAGCTATTTTGGGAGCTGTTTTTCATTACTTTAGTGACATTCTTAAGTGTATTTCTGAATCCCAAGTGAGAAAAAAAAAAAAAAAAAAAAACAGTTTAGAAGTTTAAACAGTTTAAAAATAAATCTTAAGGAATAAAATAATTTCCATAAAATAGAAGAATGAGAATCTATTACTAAAGAGGTTAGTACTATATATGTGATAAAACAGCTAAAGAGAATGAAGCAAATTGACAACCATGGGTATTAATGATGAGCAAGAAGATAGGTCAGAGGAGATAAAGGACTCATTAATTCCTCATGTGGAAATAAATGTGTAGAAGCCACAAAAAGCTAGTTCATTTAACCCTAAAAATAAGGTCACGTGCCCTCAACTTCATATTCATTAGTGCAATCCAAAGGTATTAAATATATATTTGGCCAAATTAGTCAAGGATGAAGCACTAAAGATGCCACAATGTAAGTTCTTTTACCAAACCACCACTACCTTCTTTGTTTATGCAAGAAAATTTTACAGGGATTTCAGAGATTTTCTTACTTTATTAGCAGGGGAATTAACTTCAAAATGAGAGAAAGAATAGGAGGCTCTATTTACCTGAGTTTTAAAAAGCAATTAAAACTTCCTACTTTAGTCATATCCAAGGCCACAACAGGCACATCTTTTGACAATATGAGGACATCCACAGGATATTTAAATTGAAATCAAAATTTTTTTGGTAGGAAAAGTAGAAGAAACCTTCTTTCCTAGCATTCATTATGCATAGTGGTCTACAAGATTGCCCTTGAAGTTTTCTCAGTGGTATTTTGAACATAAAAGAAATGGTAAAGAAAAAGAAGGTAAGGTTACAGAGCATGAATGGGAAGGACAGTATGTTGAACAGTAACTGTAAAATTAAAATAAACACAGCATCAGGAAGAAAGTGATGAATGAAGAGGAACAAAGTCGGTAAAAATTGTTGCATAATATATTTGCAATTGGTCTACGTGGGATATATATCATCAATCCATCGTACCTTGCCTATCACTACAGTTAGTTCTTTCCTGTACTGGTTGAAGGGTGGGATATGACTGATTTTCTTCATAGTAGCTTACATGGTTTTGTGTATTGGATTTTTGATGAAAATAGAGTTGATAACATAGCCATGCTTTTGCTGAGCAACTCATACACAGCAACAAGGCTGTTTTTCACGCTTCCCTGCAATGAGAAGTCTGGCTGTGCACAGGAGATTGGGAGCGAACAAACCCAGGACAGTTGACCAGACTGACCCAAAGGCTATTATTCCATGCCATATGGCATCAAGGTCAGTAAATAAAGCTAAGGAAGAAGAAGAGAGAGGAGCACAATTGGAGTCACGGCATCTGTCTTCCCAAGTCACCATTAACACATGCCGGAGCCCTGTGCTCCTGATGCCTGAACACCTGCCTGCCCATGAGAAGAGGTGAAAGAATTCCTTTGCTTTGCAACTTTTACTTTACTTAGTAAAATATTTTACCTCAATCCATGAGTTTTCTCACCTTTACCTTTTCAGTTGTCTATCCCAACTGCTAGGGAAGTAAGTGAGCATTTGCGTGGTGCTAAGCTCTCAATGGTACTTAAACCACAGCAGCCTAGTTTAGGAATCCAGGAATCCATCAGGGCTCAAGGGTTAAAGATAACATACTTGATTGGAGTGTACTAGCTCAAATTTATAACTTTAGCTAGTAACTGAAAGGTTATTGTACTTGCCATTGGGGCTTGCTTGCTTGACTGTATATTGAAGCCCAGATACTTTTTGGTTTTGCTGATTGCTGATAGTCCTTGTTATCTGCTTTATTGTGATTGGGATAATTTCACTAAGTTGTTGCCTTGATTGGCAGATGACTAGGGCTTTACTGCTTTTTGTGTCCTGCTGTACGGGACAGGCTGGAACTCCAGTGTGAAGTAGGACATACGTCTACATGGTTCAAAGCATCTGTGGCCATGGTTATGTGCACATCACTTCAAGTACACCCTAAAAGGATCGTGGAGCAAGAAAAAAATCTATATTGGAACCAGTACAACTCAAAATGTCAGTGCTAGAAGACCTTGAAGCTCCTGTGGCTTCAGAAAAGTCTTTGTCATAGTAAGTATGCCCCAGAGAATATTGCTGCAATGGACATGTGACAAATATCAGAAATATTTTAAAGCAGTATGCAAAGGCGGATAAGGACTAGGGAACACTCTTCCAGTAGACATCTGTGCAAAAGTTCCTGAGTTTGTACTAGCATTTTGACTACTAAAAGCCAGGGGCAGCTACAGAGTTCTTCCAAATGCATATAAAAATTTTCATAAAAATATATATACCACATATTATTCATGTTACCATGGGAGATCAGGCAATTATTTTAACAATCTAATGTGCCTACAGGCATATTTGATACAACATTTCAATATGGTCTGTGATCTTTTTCAACATAACATTTCCTGAAGATTAATTTGAAGCATATACAATGGTTTCATTTTTGTAATTATTTAACTTTTCTTTAAATAATATTGGATGCATTTGATGACTTAATATAACATGCAATTCCTAGATACAGCAGAAAATTTTGTGATGACTTACAAGTTTCTAGTTCACCTGAGAATTTGATCTTTCATGGTGTTTTTATTAATTGATCTGAAGACTTTTGCCCTCTATGTGACATTAGTTCTGTAGTTTCTTTCTTTTCTTTTTGCAGCATTTATTATTTTAACTAAGGATGTTCCAGGTAGAGAAACCCATTCATTAGGTTTTTCAATGGACAACTGCACCTTGCTCTACATATTTTTGCCTCAGAATCCTATTTAATTTTTTACAAGTTAGAACATTTCACATGACTGATTCAGCTGATGTGTATTAGAAAAAAATAAAAAAGACAGAAAATTTTTATTGAAAAGCTACTGTCCTTTCTGAGAAAAAATCATCCATTAATATTTTAAGTTTAAAATATATTTTATTCTTCCAGCCAGGAAAGCAAATTCTTAGGTGATGTAACTGCGCAAAATTCCACTGCTTTCAGAGAAGTTCTGCCAGTTTTATATCAATTCTGAAAATACCTTCTGATTCCTATTGAGTGTATTTAATAGGGATTATTTTCAGTTTCCATTGTGAATGCTGAAATATTGCTTATTGTCCTTTTTAGCTGAAAGGTTTTTGTGATTTTTTGTTGTATCTTTTCTCTCTTTTTTTTTTTGTTTGTTTGTTTGTTTGTTTTGATTTGTTTGGGGATTTTTTGTTCTTGTTTTGTTTTGTTTTGTTTTGTTTTGTTTTGTTTTGTTTTGTTTTTGTGGGTTTTTTTCTGTTTCCTCCATTTGTGCTGCTCAGGAAAATTTGGTGTGAGGAAAATAATTTGTAACCAGTAACTATGAGAAAACATTTCTCTTAAGAAACTAGATCTCATTGATCTTGAGGAATAGACTTCAAAAGGATCATTTGCATTACAGCACATACATCAGTTTTTTTTAGAGTCTGAATGGTGCCTTTCAGAAATGAACTAATTGTAATACAGAGGAAGGATTTCAGAAACCATGGCAGGAGTCACGAGTTTTGAAACAAACTCTTGCATCTCACTCCAAACCACAGACAAATGAGGAGGACAGTATAATTTTCATAAAGAAGAAAGTTCATTCATTTATTTCAAATGCTAGCAGTAATGGCTACAAATTGACTATAAAATTTTAGGGAAAAAAAGATTCACAAAAATAAGTATTATCAGTCCAGGATTCCAAGCTGTTAAGAACAATTTAATGGAAATCTCATACGATAGCAAACAATCCTAAAGTCCAAAGCAAAATGCATTTATGTTGACTGCACATACAGAACACAATATTGTCCACAGCAAAGGTGATATTTTAGTGATTTATTTTTAAATAATGGTCTCTAGTATGCAAATGAAAAAAAAGAAGGATATCTTTGAAACCAATATATGTGCCAGCACACAGCAGAGTGTTTTGTGATAGACTATACATGATGACTTAATATTTTGGACTGCTCCCCCCAAAAAAAGATGAATAATGAAATAATAAGGTCCCAATTAGACATGATTATTTTATGTGATTCAAAATGAATAGAGATTTATGAGTTTCCTTCTGCTAGTTAATAACATGAGGTGAGTGGGTTTTTAGACATTTTCCCTTTGGCATGATCAAAATGAAAGCAAATACATTTCCGTTCCCTCCATAATCATCCACACATTGGCAGAGAATTAAATTATTATTTCTGTATCAAATGAAGAGACCTTTTCTTCATTAATGTTTCTGAAGGAAAGGGCTGTGTCATTCAATTGTCACTAAACTCAGTGAATACTAAAGTTTCTAAAACTTAACTGATTTAAAGATGTAAATCTCCTTAAACTTCCAGTAGTAGTTGGTCATTCAACTGTTTTTTCTGGATCCAGGTCTCACAACTTATGTGGCTGCCAGAAGACAGGCTTTATTCTGGGTTAGGCTTCAGAAACAGGGCATTCTTGCTACCAAAACATCACATTTCCCTGAAATTATTGCATCTAGGAACAACTGCAGAACTGCTCAAGCCAATGATTTATTTATGCAACAGGCAAGGTTGATTTTCCTGTCTCAGAAGCTATTAATGTTTTGATTTTTTAAAATTTTCCTTTGGTTTCCTTTTTGTTTCTTTTTTGTTTTTACCAGGCAGCAATGAAAATGAGAAAGAAAGGTTGAAAGGAAGGGAACAGTATAATGTTTGAAAAATAAAGAAAACACTATTTTTTCCGATGCAATTTTTACAATAAAGGTACACTTAATGTAGGTTAATAATAGAAAAGTGTCACAAGACACTCCTCTGAGTGTCATTATTTGTTCCTGCAAAGTTCATAATTTCTCCATTTCTTCTCAAGCCTTTTTGTGACAACTGAAAATCTGGTTAATAATACTCAAAAGGTCATTTTATCACCACATCTGGGAGGCTGTGATATATTTAGAGTTAAAGAGAGGCAAAAAAAATTGCAAGAGCATGAGACAATAAAGAAACTGCATATAAATATAGAAGAGCAAGAAATTAGAATCATCCTGTTGATTTGCTGTAAGTTTTTTACCACTGACAATGCTTGTTTATTAATAATAGTTTATAGTGCTTGTCAGCAGACATATAATCTTTTATTTTCTGGCTTACTCTTTTGGGTGCAAATAAAAACTAATTTTTTTTTCTATACATGTTGCTCAAAACAGAGTGAGGAAAAGTTCCAGCTAAATAATGACTTCAGAAGTATGAGGTTTTTGTATAAGAAAGCTCTGCCAGGGAACATATGTGAAATGCTCTATTAAGTACCTGTGTTTTAGAAAGTTTAACACACAAAATGCCATTACTTTAGTGTTGGGCTAACTATTTGTTTTAGGGTCACTAAAATTGGTACGTTTACTCAGATAGCAATAGAACTACTGAGCTACAAAATAAAAGTAAAGGATTCATTAATTTGCAATTAAAAATATGTGGGAAAAGATGAAAATTTTATAATTCTGCTTGAATTTCTATACCTTTACTGTGTTTTCCTTAAAATATGTCTTTGCTTTCTAAATTATTACATGTGACAATACTTATGAATTATCTTTCTATTTAATAGAATTCTGCAGCATTCTGCACTGAATATCTCTGGTGAATATCTCATGACTAAGAATGCACTGTATTTAAAAGAAAGAAGTGGATCTTACTTTTTCAGTTACATTTGTGTATGGGTTTGCAGTCTTTGCATCAGAATTGTATACCTTTTTCCTTACAGCCTCATCTTCACCCTTTCTGTCCACCCTGAGTAATAACATCAATATTCTATAGTTTGCATAATTTGTAAGGAGATTATTAGTTAGTTAGCTCTTGTGTAGGTGATTTTAGTTTAAAAGTCATTATTTATAAATTTCTTTGACTGCACTGATATTTCACAATTAAAGTATATGAATTATGACTTCTGACACCATTTGGTTTGATAGGCCTTTCTTTCTAACTAGGCTGTACATACCAGATTATTTCAGCAGTTAGCTCAAATGCTGATAATTCTGGGTCGTGAGGCTTTGGTTGATAGACATTTTTCTCACATTACTTCTCATGCTACCTATCCTATCCAATGACTGGTAATCCTTCCTGGGCCATTTTCCCAGCATATGGTCCACAGCAGCTTCTCTGTGCCCATATGGCACAGGTGTTCAGGCCTTTTCTGATGGAATCCTGACAGATTTTATGGAGCTATGCAATGTGATTAGTTAAAGTAATTTCAATGTTGGAGTACTTCATCCCTTTTCTTTACTTGTATAAGCATACAGATGGGTATAAAGCCAAATCCCAACCCCCCCGTGCTCCCCCCCCCCAAAATCCCACCCCAAACAAAATGCTAAAAAACTGCCAAACAACTGAATGTTATAAAAAAATCTCTGTGAGATTATTTTATTTTATTTAATCTTATTTCTGGCACATACATCAGTGTATTCCACCTACCGGCACTTAATAAAATTCAGATATAAAAAAACCTGGAAAGTTCCATGTCATAGAAGCTAATAAGAGACTTAGCTTTGATTTACATCCACAAGAGACCAACACCTACAGCAGTGAAGTATTTCACAGGTTCGACAAACTGTACATGTAGAATATGTTGTACACATATATATGCACAGAGTATATGAATGCATTACTGGATATTTCAGTTATATTCCACAGTCTCATTCTGCGTATTATAGTATCACTTTGGCCCATTGCAGTGCACCAAAGTAATTGGTACCAGGTTACTTACTCCTACTTACACTGTTCTTCCAGAATTTTTTCACCCTTTGATGTTTTAATGTTTGGTTTTCTATTTGCTCTATCTCTCTATTCAGTGGCTTAATACACTTTCCAGAGTACCTGTGTATGTTTTCTGAATATTATTCAAAGGAGTCTGTCTCTCAGTTATCTCTACATTTAAGAAGTAATAATTTTATGGCGTAGAATTAGATGCTGATTTTTATATTGGATTAGGATTTGGGGTGGTTTTGGCAGTTTGTCTCTTTCCAAAAATAAATAATTAAATAAATAATGTTCAATTTTATTTTTATTTGTTTGGGTTATTTTCCCTGCAACCATCATGAAAAATAATTTCCCTCAATAAAACACTCTAAGGTTTCAAAATAGTTTTTGGTCCATTAAAAAAAAAAAACCCAAAACCCAGTCAAAGTACTTTAAGATATTTTAAAGGAATGTGCAATACCTGTGCATCTAATGTATCAATAGAATAATGGAGTTCAGCATTAAAATTTCAGCATTAAAATTTCAAATATTCTATCTATATTTACTGGCTATTCCATGATAGATAGTAGTCTTGAATAAAACCATGGCATATCTGAAGAATATTACTACTGAAAAAATTTTTGAAAGATAAACATTTCAGTAAAACAGTTTTAATGAGAAAACTGTATAGCTTTTAACTGCCACACTATTTTTACATAATGTAGCTGTTATGACTTCTGGAATCTAATTTTCAAGGTTCACCTGTGTTATTCATGGTTTTTCAGATTAAAAAAAAAAATGTTATGATCACTTAAATAACTTAACAAAAAAAATGCTGATCACTTAAATACTATTATTTTTTTTTTTTCTGGTTGTTCTTTGTGTTGGCTTTAGTGAAAAGCACATCCTTTTCCAATAACCATCACTTCATAAAATTAGAACATACCAAATCCAATGGGAATATTACAACAGGATATGTAGAACTAGACAATATTTTTCTTTTTACTCTGAAAAAAATTATTTAACTGATATTTGTGATAAACTCATGCTAGTGAATTTTGCAGTGACAATGTTATTTTGTATACAATTAAACAGAAGTAAATTAATGGGGGGCATTATTAAAATATCTTCTCTTTGACCTAACTACAAAATATAGTCCCTTTGCAATACTTCCTTACTAAAAATGAAACACATGGCAAGGTAAAGAACAGTAGAATCATCTTTCTTCCATGGAATACTTAATACATTTTATTATATCCTTAAAATAACTACTTATTACTTTTTATCATGTTTTAAACGTTTTTCCAGATGAAAGGGTGAAATTCCACCCATGCTGATAATACATAAATCTTGAGTATGAATTTTTTTTTCCAGTCCTGGTTGGTTGGCAAAGTAAACACTTGTAGTTCAAGTACCTAATCTCAATTTATTATGTGGAAATTAGATATTATAAAACTATTACTTTTTAAGTCTGATTTCAGTAGAAAGCAGTAAGGAGAGAAAAATGAAATCACCAGTTATGGAGAGACACTTCAGTTGTGTGATGCTGGATTTCTACACTAAAGTATGCTTACTCTAGGATGGGTAAGGTCTTCTCCTTTCTGCTCACATGATTTTCAGACAGTTTTGTCCATTATGTTCAGGTATATGAATCTGTTTCATATCAGTTAAGAGAGGTAGGTATTAATGTTTCCTTTTTATAATCTCTGTTCTCTACTATTGAGAGTTGAGAGTTCTTAACTCTCTTGCTTGTTCTGATTATATTATGTGCATATATACTGTTGAGTCTGTTCAGCACAATAAAGAAAAAGTAGAGTTTTGTCTTTTCTGTTGCAGTACTCTGAAAAGTTAGTGAGCTATGTTGGCTAACATAGTATCAGAGCAAAGACAGATAAAACACTTGAATTACCAAAACACAAAGAGCCGTTGTGAAAGAGGGAGGAAAACCTCCCTCTGCAGACATCTTAGATTCACTCAGCCATCTGCTGAAACCTAATCCCTAGTATGAGGGAATACTAGTTTGAAAGCAAGTGAACAGTGTGAAAGTAAAAGGTCATAGATACAAAATAATATTGATAATAACCTAGAAATAGAGCTCATCATTTCATAAGCAATTCATAAGGCAAGATTTTGCAATATTTGCAAAGGAGAGTTCACCCAAGTAACAGGACATCATTAAGTAGTCCTAGATAATTGTTTTGTGTGGCCTGACATCTGATAGCCAATCACTTAAAATTTTTTGAATGCAGTAAAATCTACATGAATGAAGAAAGCCTACCACCGGTTTGTCAACTGTGGTAGTAGGTACTTTGCTTGGCCTATGCATGCCCCTCTGCAGTAAAGCAAAAATAAGTCAGCCATTTACTGTTTATCCATCTTGCCTGAATTGAAGATGAATCTTTCCATTCTATATGACCCTTTTAACAGTTCTGGTGGTGGTGGTACTTACTGTCCATGCAATACTACCTACAGTACAGTCCTCTGTCACACTAACTTCTGGCACAGGCTGTGCTTTAATCTGCTGGTAACTAAAATATATCCACTTTGCGGTTACTTACTCATAAACAATACAAAAGAAAGTTGTCAAATTCATGCTATCTGCTATTTTTTTATTTAAATATTTTTTCTTTATACCTAGAGTTTAAAATAGAGATTTTTGTTGTTTTGCAAAAGTTTTAGTTTAAACAACAATCAACATAGCATAGAGAAAAAAAATGGCTTTGCATTTAAAAGGGTCTGAGGTGTTTATTGAATTCTGAAGAAAGAAATTGCTCTTTTCCAATTTACACAAAGGCAGCTAAATTATCACTCCCTATATATCCAAATTTTGTGTCTTTACCAACCAAACACAACACATATATATTTGTTCATCTTTCTAAATTCAGGACCATGAAAAGAAGGGGGAGGCATGGAAAGTAGTGAAATTGAAAGGAAATAAGACAACTTAAAACTAGATGTTACTTCTACAAAATCCAGAACTTCTTAAAACATGAGTAAAAGTGTAAATATAGACTACATATTCTTTTCAAGACACTATTCCTGATGCGGAACATTTTTTAGCACGTCATCTGGAAAAGATGCTGATATAAAGGCACTTGATGGCTTTCTTTGTCACATTCTTTCATGCCTTATATCAGTCAATCACATGCTTTCAAGTGGCAGCAAAACTAAAACACTGAGATAAGCAGAGGCAAAACATGAAGAAAGCAAAAATATTGAGCAATTATGCAATATTGTACAAATATATGTTTGATGTAGTGATTTTCACTTCAAAACTTCAAAACTAAACAGAGACATTGCTTTAAAATCAGTCAGGGTGGAGTTGAGCTGTTTTCTGGCCCTTTAATACCTGGGAAAAACGGGCAATACTTTCTATAAACAAGTTGCACCAGTTTGAAGTAATGGCTATAAGAAACAAAATGGGGTTCTACTTTGGTTGAGTGTTTAGAAACATATAAGTATATAATTACTCCAGGCACTGGTCATAGAGCATTTGGAGAAAAGTCTTCTCACTGTCAGAAATTTCTTATCTTTCTAGTAAAGAGTATTTTACCTCAGCTTCTAGATAAATGCATGTTCCTCAGAATAGTAAGAGGAAATCAGCAAAGGGTGATCTTTATTTGGAAGGGTTTGGTATATGCTGAAAAAGAAGAATGTAGTTACTGTCAGTACTCTCTGTCTGGACACTGATTAACCTGCAATGACATTCAAAGACAGGTAAAACTGTCATGACTCAATGCAATAAAATAACAACCAGAAAGGATAATGGACATTCTGTGTTTCTCTCCTAACCAAGAGTTTTAAAAAAAAAATCTACAAATCCAAGTTTGAGAATGTAAAATACATGCCTCCATCCACAGAGTATTTATTTAAAACTCCATTATATTTTTAATTCATTAATTATGTTTTTGGTGAATTTTAAAAATGCTTGTGAATTAAATGTTGAATAAGATGTGTGTTTTTGCTGTTCCTTCTATTCCTCAAGGAAAATAAGGCAGGCCCCCCAAGATGTAGGAAAATAACAGAACTGAAAATCATACCTTGGTTTCTTGTCAACAAGTTTATCAGATCATATTACCAAAATATAAGCTGAGGTATTCTGACACTAAAAAAATTACTCTGGTGTTCATATGTTGAAAGTAAATATATCCTATAACAAATGTTTTTAAGGAAAAAGTTTTAAAAAATAAATTGTAGTTCTTCTTTCAAGCATAAAAGTAACCTGGAATGAAGCATAAAATTTGATAAACACTGCTTATAATTTTTTTTCTTTTTCTTTATTTGGATTATACTAAAAATATTTTTTAAAGGCTGTATGTAGAATTGGGCATGCATAATGGTATTCTTAAAACAAGACAGATTATCAGATTTCCTCTAAAAATCTGGATTAGAGAAGGAAATAGCAACTATCTCTTGAATGTGTTCCCAACCTGTACAATCATACGTGTTGTATGGAAGAATAAACTGCACTTACATGGTCAAAATCCATATCACATTTTATCTAAAACTCGTGAGAGTTTCTGCTTGTTGTTTAAAAATATGTAAAAGTTTTTTCTGTTATTAAATATTTTTTCAATAGCAAAAAAAAGGTCATATTCTGAGAAATTCTAGAATTGTGAAAATCTTTCTGTTTCAATATAGAATATTAGGGCAAATTAAGCCTTCACCCAAAAAATTCCCCCACTAACAGTCTTAAAGAGAAAATAATTTTCTATTTATCTCTGTTATGAATATTTAAAAGTCGCGTATGGCGGGATTTTTCCTAAGCCCTTACCATTGGCTTAGTTGTTCCAGTGGAATTAACGGTAAGATGCCTGTTAATTTCAGTGCAAGAAAATTTGAAGCCAAGATTTTTAGTGTCATTCTTGACAGACTTGTGCAGAAGATACAAGTGAATCTTAAAATGCTGCAGTAAAGTAGTGGATTGTGATTTGGAATGAGGTGGATTTGATTTCTTCAGTGTTGGTAGCATAACAGCTGTCTTTCTATCAGTGTAAGCTAGTGGAAGCTATTTAATGCCTTTGTGTAATGAGATTGACAAAACTATAATAGCCGTAAGTGAAAGCAGAAGCTCACGTATCTAGGTAGAACCTGAAATATGTAGTTCCACAAGCTTTTGTAAGACACAAACAATCACTGCACAACAATCACTGAGATGAAGCCACTGATTATATTAGAAAGACAATCTCTTATGGAATGACCAAACTAGAAGGAGCAGATAATATACCAGATGCATGCATTGCCTCTCAGAGAAATTTGTAAAAGCTGGGAACATGAGTAGACAGCAACCTCACTAAACTCAACAAAATATAGGGACATCCCTTGCAGCTGAGGCGAAATAAACCCATGCTGGTAAGCTCATGCATAGCTGTGCAGAGAAAGACCCTTTGGTCTTGGGGAACAATAAGTTAACCTGAGCCGACAACATACCCCAGCAACAAAGAGGGACACCACCACCCTGACACATTAGGAAAACCACTGCAAGCAGAGCAAAAGAGGCATTCCTTCCCCAGGTGCAGCGTTCAGTGCTGGGCTGCCTCGCACAAGAGGAACATGGACATATATACTGGTCAAATTAAAGGGAGAAAGAAGTGAAGGCACCAGCAATGAAAGTAGGGACAGGTATACTGAGAAGAATATAGGGAGGCAGTCCAGTTGCATATATATAAGGTGAGAAGTGTCAAGGTGAAGCTGGAGCTGAACTTGGCAAGGGATGCAAAGAATAGCATGTGTGTTAGTCAGAAAAAGAAGGTTAAAGAAAATTATCCCCATTAAGAGCAAGGCAAGTGAACAGGTAAAAACAGTCAAGGAGTAGGCTGAGGTACTCAACAAATTTCTTGCTTTATTCTATAACTGCAGCTTCTTTTCCCACACCTCTAGACTGAATGGACCTCAGAACAGGGACTGGTGGAGCAAAGGTCCTCCCACTGTAGGACAAGATCAGTTTCACAGTCAGTTGAGGAACCTGAACATATACAACTCTATAAAACCATATGAGATACATCCCAGAATCATGAGGGCTAATTTAGTTGCCAAGTCATTCTCCATGATATTGGAAAAGTCATGGCAGTCTGGTGAAAACCCCAGTGACTGGGGAACAAAATATTCACCCATCTTTAAAAAGAGTAGAAGGGAGAACCCTGGGACCCAACGACCTGTCAGCCTGCCTTCTGTGCCTGGGAAGATCATGGAACAGATACTCCTAGAAGCTATGCTAAGGCACATGGGAGACAGGGAGGTCATTTGAGACCTATGGATGTCATGTATCTGAACTTCTGTAAAGCCTTTGAAACGATCCTCCAAAGTCTCCTTCTCTCCTAAATTGAAGACATGTGCATTGATAGACTCTTCAGTGGATGGGAAATTGTTTGGAAAGTGATAACAGGAGGCTAGTGGTCAGTGTCTCAATATCCAGATGGACATCAGTGAACAGGGATTTCCCTCTGGGGTACTTTTTACTGTCTTCATCAATGACATAAAGAAATCCACTGAAACAGTCAGCAAATTCAAAGGGAGTACCAAGCTGAGTGGTGCATTTGACACACCTGAGGTACAAGAGACACGTGGCAAGAAGTGGGCATATGGCAACATCAGGAGGTTTTACAAGAACCAGTGCAAAGTCCTGAACCTGGGTGGAGAAAACTCCAAGTACAAACTCAGTCTGGAGGATGAATAGATTATAAGCTGTCCTGCCAGGAAGGACTTGGGAGTGTTGGTGGATAAGAAGCTGGATATGACCCACTCAAAGGCCAAAAGCTAATCTCATGCATCAAAAAAAGCCTGGCCAGGCCAAGCAGGTTGAAGGAGGTGATTCTCCCCTTCTCCTCCACTATCACAAGATCGCACTTGAAACACTGGGTCCTACATCTCCAATACAAGACATGGACTAGCTGGAGCAGGTCCAGAAGAGGGCCACAGAAGAGGGCCCTCCAGAAGAGGGCCCCACAGATAATCTGAGAGCTGGAGCACTTCTTACAGAAGCTGCACTGAGCTAAGGTTGTTCAGCCTGCAGAACAGGCAATTCCAGGGTGACCTTATAGCAGGCTCATAGAATTTAAAGGGGACCTAAAAGAAAGCTGGAGGGGAACTTCTAAAAGGTCCTGTAGTGGCAGGATAAAAGGCAATTTTGATTTAAATTTGTCCTGGTTTGGGACAAATTTGGGAGAAAACCCCTGTAGAGGATCCCTCTAAGGAAGCAAGCCCAAGTGGCCCCTCCCTCCAACCGGTCCGGTAAAAAAAAACCTCTTTGGAGAAAAGTGGAAAAAACTATTTTACTAAACAAATGAAGTGCATACAAGTATAAAGAATGAATAATATGAAACAATAAAACCTCTCCGTCTGAAGTGAGATGGCAAATTGAGAAAGTCCTTGCCGTGGGTGTAGCTCGGCTCTCTCTCTCAGTCTCTCCTCAGTCCCAGTCCCTCCGGCGCTGCTGGAAAATGCCGAGGTCCAGGCCCCGGTGGGCCGCAGGTGCAGCCCCCAGTGCTCCCCTGGGTTTTCAGTCCAGAGCAGGTTTAAACAGTTCCAAGAAAAAGGAAAAAAACAATACAGGGAACTTCTCTGCCCTAGCTAGCTGAAACTAACCAAAAGCAAAAAAAATCTCTGTCCTGCAGTCTCTCCAAGCCTCTGCCGAACACCCCGTCCAGAGAAGAATGTGGAGGAGTCAGGCAGTTTTCTCAAAACAAACTCTGCGCTTCTCCTTGCTCTTAGAACCAGTCTTAAAGGCACAGGACTCAATATACAGCACAAACAGAACAGACGATTGGGGATACAGGCATCATAAAGTTACCCTAGGACAAAATTATATATAAGAAAAAGGTATTTTGCAATGAAGATGATGAAGCAGTCAACCACTGGAAGTGGTTGTCCAGAGATGTACCATAGACACCCAGATGTGTGCCCCACCCCTAGAAACATTCAAGGTGAGACTGACCTTTGAGAAATCTGATCTAGTCAAAGATGACCCTAATCACTGCTGGATGACCTTTAAAATGTCCCCTTCCACCTTGAACTATTCTACACTATTTCATACTAGAGAGAGTCCCCTAGGGAACATTGAAGATAGAATTGTTTCCTCAAGAGGCTGTAGTACTCCTGTCCTGTGGGGATTGTGAAACCTTGTTGAAAGTGTCTAGACAATGTGAGGGTGTTCTGGTCAGTATCAGTCATTCTGTGATAGGTCTATCAGAAAACCACCATCAAAAAATGGCTAGGAGCAGAAAGAAAAAGTGAAGAATTACAAGTCATTGATTCATAGCTTCATGAATATGATATAAAAAGGACTTGTAAAATTTTTGCTTTATAAGATATAGTTAGAGGCAGTAGCAAAGTAAATGCCACCTGTTTCTTGGTACCTTGTGTCGGTGGAGCAGGAAGTCTTTATTCACACTTCGTTGTTTCCCACCTTATCTAGAGACGTACATATTCTACCATCAGCATACTGTTTTATTAGAAACAGAAAGTGCATAAGCCTAAAGGAATTTGTCAGATCAAGGAGTGATATAACAATGTTTTGTGTGAAAATATTAAACAAAATGGAGAGTTTGGCCAGATCAAAACATGTTTATCCTCATTTGCCCAGCTGACTTTCAGACTGCAGCCATGTTTGCTGTGTTAGAGCTACAATTACCTTACTTAGAAATATGTAAAGTTATATATTTTCTTTTTACTCCTTATTTCAAAATTCTCATGTTTTCCTTTCTCAGTTCTTGATATGGATAAGCACCTGAGATGCAGAAAAGTACAGGAAGAAAGTAAGATGGAGAACATTACAAATGAGTAGATGATCTGAAAGCATTTGTTATAAAAGCATAGAATATCTAGAATTTTATACTATGCTGTCAGACTGGGTGAAATGTTTTGCATGAGATATCTGGATAATTTAAAATATGCATTTAAGATAAGATATACTTGCAATTTCTCTTTATAGTGTTTACCAGAAATTTACTTTTGATTAATTTCAGAGAAACATTTGGCAATCACAGTATTGGAATAAAGTGCTGCTTTGTTTACCTTTAGCAAATACTATACTATTTGCAGTTTCAGTAGCTTGATAATAAGTACTAATTTGTTGTAAATATTTTGATGACATCTGTAAACCTTACATTTACTTCTGAAAAAACACCATGGAAATGACCTCCTCAATTCAATAGTACCATATAAATTTTTAAAATAGAGGTCATAGCTTTATTTACACTAGTTGATACTTCAGTCTGTTCACATTATAAGGAGGTGAGCAATCTATTCCTATCTCATGTTCAACAAACAATAGATTGGTAGTTAAGAATTGTCTCAGCCCAGCAGAGTAATCTTTAGTCTTCTCATGGTTTTTCTTTTCTTTGAATGCTCTGCTTATATAAGTCATTTGAATTGGTACCTTATAGACCAAAGACTAGCATGGGAGACCAAATTAAAACAGTATAAAGTTTAGGTAGGAAGATTATTGTTTTCAGACCATCAGCCACTGATGTCATTTAGGTTGCGGGAACTTTTTTTTTTTTTTTTTAATCTAGTATTTTTTATAGCTGATGAAGGCAGAGACTATAAATATAACTCAATGAAAATGTAGAAATACAGGGAATATTTTTAAGTTTTCTTTTGCTTTTGGAGTGGAAATACTATGAAAAATACTGTGTGAGTTCTGTTGCTGAAAAGACATCTTTGATAGTTTTTTTTTTCCTTTGTCCTCTAATTTTTTTCATTTCTCCTAGGCAGGCTAGTCTATTGGTTTTCCATAAAATGGGTAAAAAATATCCAGTTGCTCTAAACTGCTAAGATTTTCCTCTTTATGGATATGGTATATTAAGTCCATGAAGTACTTTTCTTACGTGCAGTTTGAATTTTTTTAATTCTTCCATAAATCCACAGACAAGGATGCAGTGTTTAGTATAAATTGTAATGATTATGGACTTTCTTTGTGATGCAAAATAATTACCATCACAGGGCTGCTAAAGGAAGACGTCAGCAGCTTCAAATCACTAGAGGTTTGTCCCTTGCTGTAAAGCAAGAACAATGTTATGCCAGAGCTTTGAAGGAAGCTCTGCATAAGGAAAGGGAAATGCTTGAAAATGTTACTAAACTGTTGTACTAATCCACCAGAGAAAATAGTCTTCTGCCACCAATCATTTTCAGCAGATATCCCTCAAAGCTTTTTTTCTGTCTCATAGGCTGCTGATCAGTACGGAGAGAAGACACCTGAACACAAGGTGGCTTAGGTCTTGTGTTTGGTATCATGCATCTTGTATTCAACCAAATAAGTAGTGAAGTACCCAGAAGCAAACTTTTCTGTATCACATTTTGAAATATCAGACAACAATCATGCCATTGTTGTTTTCATTTCATTAAGCTACTTCCAGAGAAAAAAATGAGAGAGAGCATAGCCCAGTCTTTCCACTTACAGCAGCAAAATGCAGCTGTCAATGTGTGTTTCCCCTGCAAGAGAAGTAAAGTTCTACTTATTATTCATTGCTGAAAACTCACAGAGTGAATTAAACCATTAATTTCCTTGTCAGTGTTTCGTTCAATGATTTGGTTGATTTGGTTGATCATAGTATACATAGTTTAATACTGCCGAACACTTCCCGCAAACAAACTTAGTGGAAGCAAAAAAAACATAGTGAAGAGTTAATATAATACATAAATAACTCGTATGAAATGGGATAGACAGGAGTTTGAGTCTCCTCACATATACATGTATCCATTTATCTTTCATTCTTCTTCTCTGCTTAATATCTTTTAATCCTTTTTAAGGCCTCCTATCCCCATATACCACCAAATACTAACATTTTCAAGTTAATCTGTTTTATGATACTTAAAAGCTCCTTGACATGATGTGGTTTGATTAATGGCTGGCAGTATTCTAAAATTATGTTGCAAAGGGGCACCCAAAGGTAATCATAGGAATCAAGAGTTTACGTGGTCCTATTTCTGTTGAGCTGCTATTATAGAAATCCCCAATGAGTGCAGTGTTTAATTATAACTTGGGGAATTTGTTTTATGTTATACAGTGGTTTTGACTTCTTAGTATAGATGGCATTTTTCAGACCACATGCCTTGCAAAGTGGACATAATTCTCTCCAGTTTGAAAGTTTATCTGTGGTTTCATTGTTTTTTAAATTAGTTTCTAGTTTTGGTAACAAGAAAATCGTCTGATTACATTACTTAATAATTTATAAATAGAGTATCAGGATCAGATACCTAAAATTTGAAACTTGCAGCATGGTACATAGTTCTTGTCTTGTCTCTTGAAATATAAATGCATTTTGATCCATTTCAAAAAGCAGTAATCTTACTATTTCATCATGCATTCACATGGTTAGAAAACATTATGGGTATTTAGGGTGTCATTGAGCTTACAACAATCAGGCAGGAGCACCTGAGAAAGTATGTCATAGAATAAACCCCATAACACTTAATAGATTAAAGAAAGTAGATGAATTTCATCTCCAAAAGGATTTCTTCCCTTATTTGTGAATCCATATCATCACTGTATGGTCAGACTTTAGTCCCAGATATACGTGTGTACAGCCCAAGTAGCTTTTGAAAGAGAATTAAGAGAAATGTAAGCCTTGGAGACCTATTATTTGAAAATTTTAAAAAATTACATCTGTGGTTGTCAGATGTAGATGTAATTCCAGACAGTGCTACATGTTGCAAATAAGCCACAGAAAATAACCTCACTGGAGATAATGTCTCTGTAACATGGAATCATGGAAAAATATACTTCAGGCGGTCATCTGGTCCTCTGCTCAAAGCAAGCACAACTCATTCAAGTTGTTTAGAACTTTTTCCCATTGATTTTTGCATAAAATCAAAGATGGCTGTTTTAAAGCTGTTATGACTAATCTCTTTAAATTTCTGACTACCCCTAAAATGCAATTTTTTTTTTAATATACCTAGGTGAAAACCTCACTTTTGTATGTCCTCTCTTCTTGTTTCACTGTACAGCTCTATGTTCAAAGAAACAAAGAATCATAGTGGGTTGAGTTGGAAAGGACCTAAATAATAATCTAGTTTCAACACTCCTGCCATAGGCAGGTGAACCTTTTGCTAGACCACAGCCTCATTAACCCTGGCCTTGAACACCTCCAGAAACTGAGAGTCCACAATTTTTCTGGGCAATCTGCTCTAATGCCTCCCCGCATTCCCAGCAAAGAATTTCTTCTTAACATCTAATTTAAAACTACTCTTTCAGATTAAAACCAATTCCTCTCCTCCTGTCATTACATGCCCTTGTAAAGTTTCTCTCCATCTTTCTTGTAGGTGCGCTCCAAATACCAGAAGACATAATTAGGTCACCCTGAAGCCTTCTCTTTTCCAAGCTAAGCAGTCACATTTCTCTTAGCCTTTCTTTCTATGAGAGGAGCTCCATCCCTCTAATAATATTTGGTGGCTCTCCTCTGGACTCCAACAGTTTCATGTGCTTTGTATCTTTCTATCTTGGGCACCGCAAAGCTGGATGCAGCACTGCAGGTGGGGTCTCACCAGAACAGAGCAGAGGGACAGAATCCCCTCCCTGGCCCTGCTGCCCACACTGCTTTGGATGCAGCTCAGGATACGTTTGGCTTTCTAGGCTGTGAGTGCCCATGGCTGGGTCGTATCCAGTCTCTCATTGACTAGCACCCTCACAACCTTCTCATCAGAGCTGCTCTCAAACTGTTCATCTCCCAGTCTTCAGCAAAACCATGGGTTGCCCCAGTCCAGGTGCAGGACCTTGCACTTGGTCTTCATAAATTTCCTGAGATTCTCATCGTCCAATTTCTAAAGTTTGCCCAAGTCTCTTTGAATGGCATCCCATCTTCAGATGTGTCAACCATACAACTCAGCTTGGTGATATCTGCAAATTTGCTAAGGGTGCACTTAAACCCATTGTCTGTGTTATTAACAAATATGTTAAAAAGGTGTCTCTCAATGCAGACCCCTGCGGGGCACTAGCTGTAACTGACCTCCATTTAGAGTGAGCCATTGAACACTACCCTCTGAATGTCATTTTCTGAACAATTTCTCATCCACTGAACAGTCCACCCATCAAATGCATATGTCTTTGTGGAGGTCAGGCTGGCTGGGGTAGACAGTGGACTGGCCTCGACTTGTCACACAGGAGGCATCAACTTAAGGCCGTGGAAAGCAGGATGTTGATAGGGAAAATCTCTAGTTAAGTTACAATGAGAACAGGACAGGAGTACTTATGTTGGTTAGGTGATTCCATATTAGGCAATGTTTCTAGTTCTTGTCTGTGAATGGTTTGTAACATTCACTATATAAGGTCATGTTTTGAGTTCATGTTGAGGATTGGTTCTCTACCATCATATGTAACCCTATATATTGTTGACCTCAACCTGTTGCTGGGTCTTTGGAGATTGTTCTCTATGCACAGCTACTGCCCTATGTTATTTTGCTTGTTATTCAAGTTTACTTTTCCAGGCTACTCCATCGTTCCCTTCCCTATTTAATTTTGCCACTACTGGCTGATCTGGCTCTGAGGTCATGACACTGACTCAACATGTCTTCAATTTAAGAGAGCAGGAAGTTGTGGAGTACCATTTCAAAGGCTTTACAGAAGTTCAGATACATGACATCCATAGGTCTCAAATGACCTCCCTGTCTCCCATGCGCCTTAGCATAGCTTCTAGGAGTATCTGTTCCATGTTCTTCCCAGGCACAGAAGGCAGGCTGACAAGTCATTGGGTCCCAGGGTTCTCCCTTCTACTCTTTTTAAAGATGGGTGGTGGTTTTTGTTTTTTTTTTTTCCCCCCCAGTCACTGGGGTTTTCACCAGACTGCCATGACTTTTCCAATATCATGGACAATCAGCTAATTCCCTCATGATTCTGGCATGCATCTCATCAGGTCTCACAGATTTACGTGCATTCATGTTCTCTAGGTGATCAGGAACCTGACTTACTCCCAGTGGCAAAAAATGTTGGTCCTGAAGTCCCCATTCTGCTGTTCATTTGCTTGATAACCATGGAAAGAGAGGTTATATTCTCTATACTTTCACATTTGATACCTGAAGATAGCAATGCTTCCTCTCACCCTTCCTTTTCCTAAAGGCTGAACACATCCAGATCTTGCAGTCCTCTCCTTGGATGTCCAGTGCTCCAGTCCTCATTGCTTCAGTAGCCTCTGAGGCAAACACACTATTATGTCAATGTCTGTGTCATGCAGGCATGCAGGGGAGATCCAGCCAGGGCAAGACCCCTTCCCAGACCTGCTGACTCCATCCCTGCTTGTGCAGCCCCAGCCAGACAGAAGGTTACATTCCTGCATGGGATGCTGCCAACCTGCTGCCCTCAGAGCTAGTTCTGCAGAACTGCTTCCACCTAGTCAGCCTCATCTGGTTCTGGTGAAGGGCTTTGTCTGTTCCAAGGGCTGGACTTTGTTTGCTTTTGCTTTAAGTGATTTTCATGCAGTTCCTCCTGCTTCCTTCAGCCTTTCTGTGCCCTTTTGCATATTAGCTCTGTCCTCCAGTGCATTGACCACTTTTCCAGACTAGGTATCATCCACAGATTTGCTGAGGTTGCAGTTTATTCAGCCATCTTGGTTGTAATTAAGACAACAAAACAAATAATTAAAAAGTAGTGAAAAAATACTGATCCTAGATCAGCTCTGTGACAGAATCCCATTGTAACTGGCCTCCAGCTGGACTGTGCCACTGTTCACAGACCTTTGATCCTCATAGTCTTGCCAGCTCTCAATTCACATTACACTCTATCTAAACTAATGATACCTCAGCACTTTACTTAAAAGTTACTATGCAATACTACATTGAAAATATTAAATACTGTAGGATGCTGTATTTGTTAAACCCTTCATTTTCTGAGAGAAAACAGTAAGTTAAGCTAAAATTAAAAAAAAAAAAAAAATATTATGTGGAATGCTCATGAATATGTGCATAGATATGAACTTCTAAGTATTTGCATAAGGAGTCCTATGAAGGATGTTTAATATCAATGGCATAGGAATTATAGACATTTATGGTTTTGTAGTGGTTTCACATTTGCCAAATTCTGGTTGCCAGATTTAGTGTAGTGGTCTTAGTGTTTATTCTTTTTCTGTGGGAGAAAGATTAGAAGGAAAGAAAAGCAGGGCCAAGCTTAAAAATAAACAACTAGTTCTATTAACACACACTAAAAGAATGGAAAAAAAAGTTGGGAAAAACTAAAACAGACAAGAATGAAACTCCAAAAACACTCTTCCCTCCCCCTACAAACTGTTAACTTTCCCACAAAACAACATAAAGAGACATAACTTGTAATTTTCAGTCAGTTTCACCATTTGAAAATAATCTTTCATCAATTCTTTAGGAGGAGAGTCTCTCTTAAGAGTCGTGGGTCCCACTGACAACCTAAAACAGTTATCTTGTGAGGTTTTTAACTGTCACAAAAACAGCTGCCTGGGACACCTGCTTCCATGACCCCTCCCATCAGCAGTTTCCCAAGCTGCTTACAGGTCATGGGTCTTAGACTTTTTCAAATTGGGGTGTCACCTTTTAAAGATGAATAACTCTAAAGCAAAGGATCCTTCATCTCAAGGAACAGAGATATCTTCTCACTTCTTCACTGGTGCAGAGGTCTTCTCATCTCTACCTCTGTTCAAGCATCCTATGGGATTAATATCACTTAGTCCATCACAAACACCTTTGCTCAAATCCACACACAAATCTAACCAATCATCTCCCCAAATGCATATCTTTCACATGATTTAAAGGGATAATCTAAATATTGAGTACATTTCCATGGCTCAATAAGAATGGAATGGCAAACTCCCCAACCCCCTGTCCCAATAGTCTTTTCACTTTCGCTCCACTGACTTAATGTTGTTTCTTCTCTATGTTGACTCTGTCCCGTTCTTTTCTCTCTCAGGGAAGAGTTAGGCCTTGGAAGCTTAATTTTGCCAGGAAAGTGTTAAATCTGCCCAGAGTCTTTTTCTCTCTTTCTGCAGATGATGGTGTTCTGCTGGAATTGCTCCCCTGAGGCTTGGATGTTACAGCTGGAACTGAATAAAGACCTTGGACTTTGCCCTCCAGTTGAGTCAGACTCCTTCCTCTGTCTTTGGCGTGGTTCTCTCCCATGACAAGGGGAAAGTCCCCTTAGCGACCCCTCTGGTTCCCAGGATCCAGAGGACTGTTCCCCGTCTGACTGAAGCGTTGGGCTAGCTCGGGGGGATGGAGCTGCTGCTCTGTGAGGCACACTGCGTCATATCATCTTTATCATAGCTCTATACAAACTTTTGTGAAAGATGGTATTCTGAAAAATATCCAAACAATTTGATTTATTAAAACTGATTTGTGAGGGCATCAACCAAACTTCCTGGCCCTTGCTGTAATACCATCTTCCTGTACTGCAAAGTATAGGAAGACAAGAAGTGAGAAAACTTCATGGCAAATTTAACTGGAAAGTAATTGTTTTCTACGTGAATAGAATTGTTCAATAATCTTTTATGAAATTTCAAAGTAAATCTAACATATTCACTAAGCTAGCTCTGAATGACAGAACTAAAGTCCACTGCACATGGACAGAGCTATGGCAATCTAACACTAAACCAATGTTCCTGGAAGATGTGAAAATCATTTCATGTTCTGCCTGAGCTACTAAATGGAGAAACTTTCTGTCTCAGGCTTCTGTAAAGCATGTCAATTTCCAGTCTCCATATTTTCCATTTTCAGTGCACAACCTGTTGGAGAACACAGTGATTTGAAAACATTTGCTAACAACAAGGCATCCTGAAAATTGAGCAGACTTCAAATTCTCCAGTGGAAAAGAATTACTGGTGGAAAAAGACCATTCATTCTCTCTGAAGTTACAGCAAGGAACTTGAAAATGAAACATCTTAATGAGTCTATATCTTGCTTAATTGTACGTTTTACATAGGCATTGTACATTTGTGTTGGAGTCCAGGGCATTCCTTTGGCTGCCCTGGAGGGTCAGAGACCTGGACAGGGGGGTCTGGGACCCTGGCACAGAGCCCAGAGGGACATTGGCTTTGATCCCAGTCCATGGGAAAGGCTTCCTGCACTGTGGGATGGATTGCAAGCCACAAAAGTGTGAAAGATAGTAGTTTAACTTATCACACAGTGAAAAAACAGTAGGTTTGGGTTTTTGGTATTGAAGTGAATGGGAGCAAGATGGAGGATTTGGGGCGTTGTCTCCTGCTTCTTCTTTCTTCTTCCCTCACTCCATTTTCTGCAGTGACAGTGGCACAAAGTAGTTTAAAGAGATTGGGTCAAAGTAGGGATGACCTGTTTAGTATAAGTGATAGGTATTGGCAAATAATGATAAATAAAGAATACGTAGCAATTAGTATAAAAGATAGCGACAGCCCAGTGTGAGGAGGAGTCGAGGAGTCGAGGAGTCACCGGATGCCTGAGCAGCTGCACAGACCTTTATGGGGCACTGAGAAATTTGTAAGATAAGAAACAATAAACGAAGCATGAAACCTTGAAAAATCAGAACCTGAAGACTCCATCTCTTTCTTGCTTTGGCTCAGAGCTTTGCAGAGGGCGAAAAGACTCTAAAACCACCTGAATCTCGGAGAAAAAACCTGAGACATTTGCATAGACATTTGCTCTGAGCAAAAGAGAGTTTTATTCTTAATATGATCCATACACTTTTTCATTAGGCCTCCATTTTTATGGGAGAGTGTTTCATCCATTCTAAACAAATCAATTTCCTTTATAAAGGAAATTATTTTAATACCTCAGATAAAGGTATTGTATTTTATTTGTAGAAAAACCTGGAAGATATGTTTAAGAGATGTTAAGTTTACAATACAGAGTGGTCAGTTGCTCTGGGGAAAGAGTTCTTAAAAATTTTTACCCATTACAAATCAATATGTTACAAAAGCACATCCTTCTATTTCAGTGAAGCAAAACCTTTTGCATATGTCTAACCAATAAGAACATACTGTGCTGCACAGGGCTAGGGTGAACTAGGGTGAACATCTTTCAACTTTTAGTTTTAACATTATTCAGATTTTGTGTTCCACACTATTTGTCTCCTTTGCTCCTAAAAATAACTTGTTTTTCATTCTTTTCTCTTTTATTAGAGATACAAAATATATGGTAAATTAAAAATATTCCTTTTGTACATACAGTGCCAGTATTTAATTTGCTAGTCTCCAATATCTAATCTCTCTTATTGGCCTTTCACTGGAGACTGTCACGGTTATAGCATGAATATATACATTAAAGGGATAAGAGATATTACTGCATTGTCTTTGAATAAGACAACAGAAGCTGACTGCACTGTACGGAACAAGATGCTCATTCTGTCTTGATTCAGAGAAGGACTCTGAAGAGTTAGATGGCTAATGTGGGTCCTTGCCAGAATATCTGCATATCCGCATTTTTCTTCTATTTTAAAATTTTGTTAGAGTAAATAAATGAATAAATAAATAAATAAATAAACTTTTGCTCTTCTGTATGTGAAATGCTTTTCTTCTATAATTAATGTTACGTCTAAGTGGTAATTAATCTGAGAAATGATCTTGCAGTACAGTTAGTTTATTGCGGTGTTTAAATAACTATGAGAAGAAGAAAGAAATAACCTGGATCAAAGTGAACATTCCTCATCTGTTTCTTAAATGCAAGAATCACTTATTTCATTCCATGGAATGTAAAATGAGACCAATCTAACCCCATCTCTGTTAAACAGACAATAACTTGCTCCAATAAGCCGTTTGTTCTGGCTCTTCATTGTTGTTTAGTTCTGATACATGAAGAGTAAATATTCCATTCTTTTTATGGTCTTCATATATTCAACCTTATCTACACTTGTCATGGTTTAACCTTAGCCAGAAGCCAAGCCCCATGTAGCCTTTTTCTCCCTCCTCCACCAGTGAGACACAATCAGAAGGGCAAGCAGTAGAAAACCCATGGCTTGATATAAAGACAGATTAATAGGGAAAGCAAAAGCTGCACATACAAGCCAATCAAAACAAGGAATTAATTCAGTGCTTCCCATGGGGAGGCAGGTGTTCAGCCATCTCTAAGCGAGCAGGGCACCCATCATGATGAAGATTTCATACGTCTAGCCAACAACATCTTATGTTGTTCAGGGCTGGGGCAAATAGCTTTCTACTTCCAAGTTTTAATATTATTCAATTTTTGTATTACACAGTTTGTCTCCTTTGCTCTTAAAAATGACTTGGTATGACAAATAGCATCATTTGATGTGTTTTCCCATTTCTTCTTCTTCTCCTCACTTCATATACTTAGCATGATGTCATATAGTTTGGAAGAACTCTTTAGCTGGTTGCAGTGACCTGTCCAGACTGTGTCTCCTTCCAATTTCTCATGCACTCACAGTCTCTTCATTAGTGTAGCAGTAAAAAAAAAACAAAAAAAAAACACCCACCCACACAAAAACCACACAACAAAACAGAAAAGGCCTTGGCTCTGCTCAGAGAAAATAACAATGTCTCTGTTACCCTTACTGTTTTCAGCACAAACACAAACATACACCCATACTGGCCAGTGTGAAGAAATTTAACCCTTCTGCAGCCAAAACCAGCAAAAAATTAGATCATTTTGACTGTAAAGTCAGAACTCTATTGTCTGGGTGAATATCTCTCAGTGATATTGCAAAGTTTGAAATGTGTTTAAGTTTCCCTCTCCCCTCACCTTTATTTTCATTAACCCTCATTATCCCTCATTATTTGCCTTTAATTAGTACTGATGTCAAAAACCACATTGCTCCTGGAAACATTCTGTAGAGACAAGAAAGGAAAAGAGATAAAGAGGAGATCTCTGAATTGTGAAAATCTTTCTTGGCTAACAGTATAATATTATAACAACCCACATAAACCATGGTCGCTTAAAGGTAATGGATTTAGATGTTTAGACTACACTGAGAAATTGACCAGAATAGCTATTGTAGAATATATTGGCTTTTAATTGCTATGCCAATCAATATGAACATTTTAACTTCTTGTTCAGGTAGGTTTAAAGTTGCCTCTTAATATCTTGCTATATTGCAAGTTTACTTCTGTAAATTGATTAACAGTTTTAAAAGCTTTCATGCATAAGCAATCTTTCTTTCTTTTTTTGGTCTCCCAATGCAGCAGTAATTTTCTGCACGAAACAGTAACAGTTGAAAAATATAGAAACGCAGATTATTACAGGATTATATGGGTTTATGAAGAATCTTCATTTTTATATACTTTTGTTTTATGCTGATTTTCAGCAGCTTGAGAATTGTAGTGTCTATTCACCACTTTTAGCCATTTTACACTTTCTATCTTCTTCTGAACTTGTGGATTCTCCTCCTATGTAGCAGAGCCCTAGGCCAAATGATTTTCTTTGGCTTTGATGAGTATTTTCATTAATTTGCTTGTCCAATATGAATCCTTGTTGGCCCCATTGCACCTTTCTCTGCACTTCCACTTGGCCTGGGATTTGCCTTCTGAGCTGTAACAGGGGAATAAATAGCCTGTCCTCCCCCTGCCTGGAACTGCTCTTTTCTCACTCTGTCTTGCAAAATGCTCATTGCCCTTTAGCCTCACAGAAAGTAACAACACTTTTAGAGTAAGCTCCATGGCATAATATTTTTATCAAAGACAAAAAGAGTAAAGAAAGACACAATAAAATATAGACATATCACTCCCTACCACTTGCTGGGTACCTCTTGTATAACGTTTCCATACTGAAAGCTTCCCTTCAGTACTTGTGTGTGCATTACTCTAGTATCATGACATATATTCTTTTATGAAGTTTGGCATGCCATAGAATACATTCATGCACTCCTTTACAAGTCCTAAATAGTTGTATTTTCTTCCCAGAGACTGGGAGCTACTGCGCTTATTGCTCATCAACAGTAATAATGTATATGTACTAGATTAAAAAAAATTTTTTTTTTAATTTATAGCCATACTAGTATAACATATTTACTTCATAGGAAGGCCTGGTTTTGTCTGACAGCTAGTGCAGTAATTAAATCCATTTGACATGAGTAAGCAGTTTATTTTCATGTTTCACTAAACAAGTTTAATAATAATTGCATGTACTGTGCAATTTAGGAAGACTCTTATTTCCCTTGTGTATCTTTTCAACATGATAGTTGTTCAAAATGGTTTGCTGTGCATTATTTAAGGGCCAGTAAGCACTAAAAATTCTTGAGTTATATAAAAACAGAGGTAATTTGTGTCAGCAATACATTTATTTGAGAACTGTCACAGTATAAAATTTTATGAATTGACATAAAGGAAACAGAGTTTTGCTCTAAGATATTGACAGGTACACACTTACTGGTAAACAATGATTTGTGTTTCCTTTGCTTTTTTCTATGTCATTGTGGAAACAATCAATAACATTAACCAATCTTCTTCCCAGTGTCTTAATCACAATTAAAATACATTTTAATAACAAAACACAAAAACCTCTCATATATCTATGTTATTAGATTAAAAGAATGCAAAGGGAAACAAACAAACAAACAAACAACAAAAAAAAAAGGAAAAAAAACCCCCAAAAACAACAAAACAAAAAAACCCTCAAACCAAAACAAAGAAATCAAAATCAAAATCAATGAAATAAAATTTAAAAACTAACAAACCAGTAAAACACAAAAAATCCAATCAAATGAAAAAACACCAAAAGAAACTCTACACACTCCCCCAAACCCCTACAATCCTCCTTTTGGTTAGGGATTTTGTAAGTAAAATACATGGGTCTTTATGAGACTTTGTAATATTAAATTCAAAAGACTGATTAGACAATGCTTCTGAGTAGTGTTGCAAATGTTACTGTCTACAAATGCAATAGACTACATTTCTGTTGTACAAAAATTCTTAAAATTACTGATCTGCATTACAAAGAAAATTCAAGATAACACACATAGCATGTATATGAGACCTAAAATGATGGCCGTGCTGAATATTTGGGTCCTAGTAGTAGTCTATTAAAATTAACAATCTGTGTTCATGATCACTAGATCATGTCAGCTAAGCAGCAAATAGCCAGGTCCAAATAGTGGCATAAAATGAGTTAAAAAAAATCTATAAATCTGTATGTTTGATGACACCTGAACAAGATATTCTAACAACAGCAGCTGTTTCAACATTCCAAAAATAACTCAGACTTCTAAAATAAATGTCTTTTTTCCTGAGAGTGTGCACTGGTCTCAATCAAGACATCTGTCAGTCCTTTCTGATTAAATATATAGTCTCATTTCATATGTAAGTTTTACATTGTTACTGTGAATGTGACACAATTTTTTTTTGTTTTGCTGTTCAGTTTCTGATTTTTCCATGAATGGAGCTGGGTTTCACCTTTTGCTAGTAATAGCATACAGTGCAACTGATTACTGACAAAGCTAATAAATTAAAAAGAAATTTATACCTGTAGGTAATTAAATTAGACTTGATGAAAGTTGTAGAGATTAATGCATGCAATCAAACTATGTGCCTTAATCACTTCCACTGTCAGCTATAATTTATGGCAGAGCATCTTTACAACTATTCACTTTATCTAAACTTTAAAGACATGTATAAGCAGAAAGAAATGATACTGCAATTTGGGTTGGTATCTAGTGCCTTTTGATAGATTCTGAACTAGCAGGATATCTAGCGACATTGAGGCACAGATGTCTGGCATGAAATATTTTAGAAGTCAGACATTCAATTCACAAGACTTTCTGCAGTTCTATTTACTTACTGACTTTTCTTTCTTCAATTTTTGTTCAACCTAACTTTAAACTTAACATTCATTATTGCTGTACATGTAATTCTGCCAGAAAAGTAAAAAAAAAAAAAAAAAAGTTGATGGGTGATATAAAGATGACAGAAAAGGAAATTTCAGCCTGCTATGGTTAAAACACCATAATTTCAAAAAATATTTTCATTGAGACGACATTTTAGATACCAATTAAGAATGCAGTTAATTTGTTGAAATATGCAAGTAGGTTTCCATCATTTTAGCAAATGAATTTATGCATAATCACAATTTGCTGTAACTGCATTTGAAAGAGATGAAATAATTTATCACAATTTTTGAATAGGGGGAGAATGAGAATGAGGTAAATAATCTGCAGCATTTTTAAACAGGAAGACCAAGGAGAAAAAGATGTATCTTCACAATTCTGTGACAAAAATTTCATCACCGCAAATGGACTGACGCAGAATAGAATTTGTATTCTGATACATTTGAAAACTGAGACCTAGACTCACAAAAGTTTTGAGGCGACTGATTCATACAGTGGCTGAGACATTTGTTTCACAAATTGTGTCAAAGTCATATATCTTAGAAAAGCAGATTTAAGATGCAAATTCTATTTTCATGTATATGCTTACTGCAGAGGATGCTTAAATTCAGGATAGGAACAGGATCTTAAACATATATTTTTCTTTCCTTGATATTGTATCCTTCACTGAATGTACTGTCTGTCTTGATGGGCATGGTTTTTCTCCATTATCTATAAAGCAAACCTATAGACAGACAGCTGAGAACTCTGCTTCTTTGTCTTAGTATTTCAGATTTAAAGTTGTTACATCTTTGCTGTACCAATAGGTACAGCCACCTCACTGAATCTGACCCTAGGTTTCTACTAAACTTTAACTAAAAACTTAATATTTCCTATCTCAGGATTTTTGCTTAAGACATTGTGGTGGGTTGACCTTGGCTGGAGGGCAAATATACTTTAAACTGCTCTATCATTCCCCATCCTCAGCTGGACAAGGGAGAGAAAATACAACAAAAAAGTCACAAAAATGACAGGGAAAGATCATTCACCATTTACTGTCACAAGCAAAACAGACTTGACTTGCAAACACTAATTTAATTTATTGCCAGAGCAGAGTAATTAGAAGTAAAAACAAATCTAAAAACATATTCCTCCCTTCCCCATCCCTTCTTCTCAACTTCACTCTCAATTTCACTATTTCTTTTTCTACAATGGCACAGGGGGATAGTTGTAGTGGTGTGAGCGTGGGAACTGGAACTCCAAGAAGGCCTCCTTTGGGGAGGGGGTGTGTTTTAGGAGCTGGATGACATCACCCTAGGGGTGTGTCAGTGGGCAGGGTGGGTGGGAAGGGTTTGAGGAGAAGGTGGAGGAAAGTGGGTGACATCATGGGAGAGGAGTGGGGTTGGGGACAGAAAAGGGTTGAAGGGAGTGGAGGGAGTGGGGGGACGGAAGGGATTGTGAGGAGAATAAAGGGAGGACCGTGAAGACGACTGTGCCATGCAGTCGCCACCATTTTGGGTCCTGGGGAAAGGTGCACCATCTTGTGACTCGTGCTCTGTAAAACTAAAACAAACTGGGTTTTTGAACTGGGGAAAATGGGGAAGGGGGGGAAGGGGTAAGTTCCCAGACAGCCTGGCCATGGCTATCGAGAAATCCCAAGCAGTCCGGCTGGGACTGCTTAGGCGGCGGGGTTTGGGCACCTGCAGGGAGCCTGAGCTGGCAGACTGTCTCTCTGCCACTCCCTTTAGAATTTCTTTTTCTGGATAAGGGGGTTTGGGAACAGGGTAAGGGGAAACTGGGGCTGGTCACCTGCAACTGGGCGATTTTTCCATTCCCTTTTCCATTATGATGGCAGATCTAATCTGCAAATGCAATGTGTTAATTCAGCTGATGTTTTGTCTCCTGATTTAGCTAACTGTAAAATTTTCTTCTCCACCATGTTACAAAATTAAACACTGTGCACCATTTCAGAAGACACGTGGAAAATGGAGAAAAAGCCAGCGGACAAACCTTTTTAACTTGCCCTTTGAAAACTTAACTTGGGCAATTTTAAGAACATCAACTAAACGATAAAAAACTCCTTTCTGGGCCATGGAGAGCCTAACACCCATTCGGCTCTGATGGAAATTCACGACCCTCACCATAAACACCGAGAAAATGAAAAACTTGAAATTAAACATGCTGAATGCACTTAAAAACTGGGGAAGGGATTTTGTGCCACTTGTCCCCGGGGCACTGCAGAACCAAAACTGGCCAGTGGCCAAACCGACACTGTGCCATGCCAAATGCCAGAGGCTACCAGCCCCGTGAACTGTGCCACGTAATGAAGAAAAAGAAGAAAAAACAGTGAAAAAAACTAAAACGCAGCAGAGGAGACCCGTCTGGAGATGGGACCAACACCCACCTCCCCAGGGCTGCGCAGCCTTGGTGACTCAATGTAGTGAGCGCACCAGGACGATGCCTGAGGCTTCCGTCCAATTCCCTTTTGTTCATTTGAGTGCCTGCCCCTAAAAGGAGCAGAAGCCACTCACCAGTCCTCCGGTGATGGTGAAAATCTCAGGTCCAGTGAATCTCCGCTTGAGGAGGGCCTCTCCGAGTGCAGAAGAAGTTACCCTCCTCATCCCCAGAAGAGCACTCCAAAAATTTGGAGCTGCTACAACCAGGGTAGCTTGACGACCCGGGACTTGTCAATGGATCTAAGTCCAAAAGTCCTCTCTGCGGGGTCCGCCGGTGTTGGGAAGCCCCACATTGGGGGCCAGAAATGCTGTCACGGTGCCTAATGTGTAATCTTCCTCACGCTCACTCAGGTTAGCTCAGGCGCCACGGCATGAGGTATGTGTCTGTTTCCGTCCCCACACCGGGCAGGAGCTGACCTCTGGCTAGCTCAGGTCAACACAGCCACAGAAGGTCCCAGTTCGTTTCGGCTTCTCAGCTTAGCAGCTGGACCCAATAGTGTCGTGACAGCAATGGCAGCAGAAGAGAAAAGGCTGGCTCTCAGCTTAGCAGGTTAAAAGATGTTTATGCAGGCCGGGCTGCGGGAAGTCCACAGCCAGTCCAAACCTCAGGCCAGAGCGGCCAGAGACCCGGAGCTGAAGAGCTGAGGAGCTGAGGAGCTGAGAGGCTGAGAGGATTTGAATCTCCCTCCTCCACCTTATAAGCGAGGGAGGGGTTCAGGGGAGGTTACAACAAGACAACAAATCACGGGATCCAGGGGGTAACAAGGTGTGCCCACCCCCAAGCCTCGGACCACTAAAATCCACAGCTAAAGGAATTCCCCCCAGGGGACCTATCACCTGAAGCCCTCTCCCTGAGATTTTGCAATCTGGGAGGGACTCCTGGAGTGATAGACAGGCTGCCCCAGAGAGGGGGGTTGGGGCAGAGGGGATGTTACAAGTCAGGTGAGGAGTGGGAGGACTGACGCACAAAACACCTTATTATACAGACAGCACAAAAGGGATACAGAATTGGGGATACAGTGAAATGAACCATAACATAAACTTCTTATAAAAACCTAATAAAACAGTTCTGCACCACCACAGAGGTAGGCAATGGAGGTTGTGGGCAGTTCATTGTCCCTTTGTCCCTGGTGCTTCTTCCTCCTCACATTCTTCTCCTTCTCCTGTGCAAATTCCTAACAGTCCTCCAGGAACTGCTTTAGTGTGGCTCTCTTTCCACAGGATGCAGTCTTTCAGGAACAAACAGCTCCAATGTGAATCCTCTGCAGAGTCACAAGTCCTGCCACCAAACCTTCTCCAGTGTCATCTTTCCATGGGGTAACAGCCTATGCTGTTGTTCCAGCATGGTGTTCCTCCACAGGCTACAGGTGCATATCTGCTTCCGCATGCGCTCCATGGACTGCAGGGTGAGCATCCCTCCTCACCACAGTTTTCAGCACAGGCTGCAGGGGAATCTCAGTGGCGCACAATATTCCCCCTCCTTCTGCACTGACCTTGGTGTATGCAGAGCTGTTTCTCACAGATGTTCTCACACCTCATTTCCAGCTGCTGCTTCACAGCAATTTTTCCCCTCTTCTTAAGTCGTATTATTGCAGCAGTGTTACCGTCACCACTGACAGCTTATCCCTGGCCAGTCATCAGTCTCTCTTGGAGCCAGCCAGAATTGTCTGTGTCAAACATAGTGTAATCTTCTCAATGAAGTCTGAACGCAGGGAGATTTGATGTTCAATAAAAGGCTGAAAGTAAATTTTTTCCCTAGTCTAAATATCAGTTCAAAGCCCAAATGATCACTTCCTGGAAAGACCTCAGTATAATTTCAGCTCATTTGTAAATGCTCTTAATCCATTCTTACAACATATAGCGTAGTTTGACATATAATGTTGCAAGGATATGCTTTCCCAGAAACCTGAACAGATCTACTTAGTTTTGATGAAACAGATACAGTACTAGATTCAGTACTTTTTCTTAAGGGGAATACTGATTGTTGGAGGTTGATTTGCTGAAAATTGGACCTTTTTTTTTTTTTTTTTTTTTTTTAAATAACCAAACTCAGGAATTTTTTAGTATCTTCTTATCATCATGTCTCTTTTAAACATATGTTGCATTTTATTTTATTTGATTTAGAACTTTGGAAAGATTTTTTTTTTTTTTTTAATACTATAACGGTTATTTTAATATGGTCATGAGATAAATACACAAAGAATAAGTGTGTAGTGTGAAATAACATATTCAAGCATTATGGATCTCAGTGATCTCAACAAATAATGCTTTATTTCACATTGTTGCTGTTAGGATATATCTCAAGACTGTAAAATAAAATGAGATCAATTTTGCTAACACAAACCTCTGCATTTTAATAACAATATGTTTTACCAAAAAAAAGGGAAATTTTTCTCTCTTTTTTATACATCTTATAAATTTATGTCCATTCATGAAATAACATTTATGTTGCCCCAAAAGATATTAAAGATTGCTCTCCTAATGAATTTTGTGTATGAAAATAAATTGATTAATCACAGCATTGCAGATTTTATTTGGCAAACCCCACTCTAACATGAATATGCAGTTGTGCGCTTTGTGCTGAGTGTGGCTGCTCTTATCACTGCTGGGACCATCTAGTATCTCAGAGCTGTCATAGCGCAGAGGTTACTTGAGATAAATCACTTAACAGCAGCTGCAGGCCCTTCCAAAGTAACAGATTAGATACAGTACATGCAGGGTAATATACAGTGAAGCAGACTGACAGAATATTCTGGAATCTAAATCAGCAGCATCCCCCTCCCCAGTTAAGGCTCAGACCTGGCAAAGTGTCATAGAAACTGGTGAAGATCATTCTTCAGTAAGGTCAATGTAGTCTGGAATAAGAATGTATTGAGCCAGCATAGCAAATACAATGGCATTGTGGACATTTTTTGCTGCTGTTTCCCTTTTCTGACAGGTTAATTCTTTATCCTGCTTCCACTGTTACACCAATATAGCTGAAGACCCTTTCCTGTGCACAGTATTGCTCTCTAGAAGGGAGTAATTGCCACAGGAAAAACCCAAACTGAATTGTGAATAAGCCTTTGATAACTAAAGTCCAGAATACAATTAAGTTTATGCAATTCATAATTATTTCATTGCTGGACTGAGATGAATGAAAGAAAGCTTTATTTAAATAAAATTTACAGGCATTGAAGTCAAGTTTCAGCTAATGATTTCCAAACAAAGAGTAGGTCAATATACATAAGGATTTGTTTAGAAACAGATACCACTGCCTAACAACAGGGTACCGGCATCACTCCCTTCTTGTAAACAAAATCAAGTTGATTTGTCAGTACCCCTACCTTGCAAATCCTATTCCTTTATGTGTTACAGGATATGTTATAATAATAATGCAACATATCTGTGTGGAGGGGCATCTGGGTGGTGCTTAGTTGCCAGCTGTGATTAGACCAGGACAACATGTCACCGAGACATTTGGATAGATTAGATATAGATATAGATATAGATATAGATATAGATATAGATAGATAGATATAGATATAGATAGAGATAGATATAGATATAGATATAGATATAGATATAGCTATAGATATAGATATAGATATAGATATAGATATAGATATAGATATAGATATAGATATAGATATAGATATAGATATAGATATAGATATAGATATAGATTGATTTCTGTGAAATATAAGTTCATAATTGCCAATACACTCTCAGAAGTACAAGGAAAATAGCTAACAAATTTGTCCTGGTCACCAGTCAACACCAAATAACATCAGACATTTTTGATATAACTTCTGTAAAACTTGCCTTTAATTTGTTGAAGGAACAAATTAAATACTTGAAACAATTTTATATAACCTATTTCCAAAAGATTGTTGCTTATTTCCATTTATTCTTTATTAAAATTTTCCTAATATAGAGGAGAAGGGTAAATTCTTCAGTTTGTAGTTCATACCCACATTGCTGTGGCTTTATTTTCTTGTACGAATCCTGGCTAAGTAAAAGACAAACCTAGAGAATTTTCATCAGAATATTAAAAAAAATGTAGGGATGGTCATAGCTAGGTCTTGAAAAACAGTCTGTTAAATTGAGAGAGTTTCCCACTCAGGAGTTGTTAAATCATAACATTTCAAATGAACATTAAAGAAGCTCATTCATTTACTAGATCTTAATGGTTATGCAGTCAGATGAAGAACACTCAGAAAGCTGATTGGATCAAGAGAGGAGAGTCATGGTGTACTGTAAAAGATGTCAGTTGTTTGAAAACTCTCAAAAAATATATTTCTGGTAACTTTGAGAACCAAAGAAACCTGTTACAATGAGAAGTTAGCAAAAATAGCTTGGTTTTGTGTTTTGTTGTTGTTTGTTTTTGTTTGGTTTGGTTTTTTTGTTGTTTTGTTTTTATGACGAATGACTATATACAGAATAGTATTTAAAAAAAAAAAAAAAAAAAAATAGTGACAGCAAGCTTAGCAGGGAGATACTATGCATTTCCAAAGAGAAACCAACTGCATTAGACCAATGTCAGATACTTTAAAAAATTCTCAGCTAAGCCCTAGTGACCTTCTATCATCATTAGGAAACTGGGACTGAAATAATGCTTAGTTAAGCTGGCATTGTCTAGATGTCTGCTTTTCCTACATGCCGTAAGAAAGAATTTGTTTTACAGTTTTGCACAAATTCTGTTTGTCAGAAATACCTATGCTCTATCCTGTGACAGAAAACTGTGTCTTTGATATGGCTGCTTAATCTGTTGGAGTGTCTTAGCAAAAAAGACCTTAATAGAAGACACTGAGGTCCTTTGGGTCTTGTGCTAGACAAATGTCAGTGTCATTTGATAGACAAAAGGTAGGAGCAAGATCAGAAATTCAGGTATTCACAATATTCGGAAGCTTATAAGGTGTAGCATGATGGGCTTTAAAGCCAACAGTGAGCAGATATTTAGATGTAGTCCGTACTTTAAATGGTGCATGGGTGGGAGATTGGGTGTTGTGAATGTGAACTTGGACACTCATTCATGTGTTTCTGTGGGTGGAAGTGGAACATCCTTCTACTGTCCAGAAAATACTAGTCCAGAAAATAATGCAGTCATTCCCACGTAATAATTCATAGTTATCTTCTTATGTTTCCTGTGTAGCAGAGAAGGGTACCCTTTTCTGTTATTTTCTGTAAGTAGACTGCATTAGCCCATTCTCCTTTTCCTTACTTTCTCTTCCTCCCAAAAGACAAATGCTCTCTCATTTTCACATGCACTCCTGCTCCCAGCTTTCATTACAGTCCTGGCTGTGCCCTACATCTGGCAAGCTTAACATGCCACTATCTGTCCTCAGAACCAAAGTGCACTGGAATACTCAACAAACCAAGAGTTACCTGACCTATATTACCCAACAGACCATGTGAATGTCATTTGTGTAAAGCACCTTGCAGTCCTCTACCAGCTAAGAGCCTTCACATATTCCATCCATTTTGAAATAAACATCCCTCGTGTACCAGCATGTACACCTCTATGCATATTTTACCATGTACTCTTGTTTTAACTGAACCTAAATGATGTTCTTCTGACACTTGGAGACTTTTAAATATCTTTGACTGTCAAAAGTCCCAGGGCTTTCAGACAGATAGTCAATGTGATGCCCTAAAACACACACAAAAGACAAATGTGTGTGTAGTAAATGGATTATAAATTTCACAGATTTTACTCTATGCACCTCAGCACTACAAGTTACAGACTATTGTTTATTCTACATTATTCTAAAAGTAATGTCCCTCCCTGAAACCCTGAAGGTAAGTTTTATAAAATTTAAACTAAGTTTTAGCTAAGCTTAGGGTGATTTCTTCAGCTAAACCGAGGCTCTTGCATAGAGTAGGGAAGCCACAAGGAATTTACATTTTAGATTAAACAACATAAATTCCCAAAATCAGGCAAGCCACAGAAAAAAGACACTTTAAATAGTGAATTTCCATTCTATTCACCTTTGTTAATATAATTTCTCTCCCTGTCCTTTAAAGAAAAGAAAACAAACCAAAATGTTAACAATGAAAGGTTTAATTGTCACTCATTGTCCTCTGCCCAAAGACTCTTTTGGATGCTGCACCTTCTAAAACCATGACAGACTATAATTCAAGCTGTACGACTCCTGAAATCATGGAAAAAATTTGAGAGTCCTCTTAATCCTCATGCTTCCAATTCAAACAGTGGGTAGAGAGGGGGATGTTGGCAGTAGCACTCTAATGCTTTCAACAGAAGTGCTAAAAAACCACATTAAAAAAAAAAGGGTTTCAAATTTTACGTTAAAAAAATATGCCTTCAGTCTGAAATATGACAGAGAAGTAATTCAAATGTATTAGGAGTTATGGTAGTTATGCAGATGTTCTGTGTTTCCTTCAAAATGTTAGAGCAAGGAAACAAGAAGCTTGAAATGCCTTTTTACTTTCTTCCTTTTTTTGTTTGTTTTGTTTTGTTTTGTTTTGTTTTTTCCCCCTTTTTCTCATAATTCACTGCAGCAAATATTTGGTACAAATGTCTCTTAGGTAAATTACTGGCTTAAGTAGCTTAAAACAGAAACCACTTAAAAATAAAACCTTTAGAGATGTAACTAACACAGAAATTTATAATGACACATTCTGAGGCAGAGGCTTGAAAGTGTATTTTCTATACCAAATTACCTGTCCTACCCTTGAAAACACATTTGAACTTCAGACAATTAAAAAAACCAAAACCAACCAGCCAAACCCCCCCCAAAAAAAACCCAAAAAACCCCCACAAAACAAACAAACAACAAACAAACAAAACCCAAGCCATTCTCTTAATGTTCTTTTTCTTACTGTTTATGTCTCTTTTTTAACCTTCAGTTCTAGGAGGAACTTACATGTTTGAGGAAATTTTATCATTAATATTTAGTTAGATAGCTATACTATATATCATAATAGCTTTGCCAGTTAATTTTGAGTTTTATTTGCTTCTATTTGAGTTATGAGTTTTATTTTATTTTATTTTATTTTATTTTATTTTATTTTATTTATTTTATTTTATTTTCTATCCAAGATGCAAAGAGCACAATAGGAGAGACAAAGAATTGGTGTCATTCCATACATTATTTTTCTCTGCCTAGCCAAGTTCAGAAAAAAATTGCATATTCCTGTCAGAAGTTGGGATATTGCTCTTAGCTATCCGTATGTGAAAGGACTCCTTACTTTTCTGCTTTTTTTTCTGTTATTTTGCTAGTCATAATTTAATAGGAGTTCTCATATGGCACAATAATTTTTGTCCTTCCCCAAACATAATGAAAGAGCAACCTACTACCTTTTCAATAATATATTGAATATAATATATGGAAGAAACTGTAAGTTCCTATTTTCATACATACTACTTATTTGATATACTTAAAAATGGTAAGCATTCATGCAGGAACAACACTTCAGTATTTGAAAGCAGTCTTTGTGTAATGGCACCAACAATCCCACCGCATTAAAGCCTGTCTCAAATATTTCCTTTCTCCTTGTATTGGTTTTGCATGACTACTGGTGTTGGTAGCAGGGAGGCTACAGGGCTGGCTTCTGTAGGAAGGTACTAGAAATTTCTTCAATAATCAGCAGAGCCAATACCTGGTGGCTCCAAGCATGGATGTGCTGCTGGACAAGTCTGAGCCAATTGGAAATAACGGTAATGCCTGAGTGATAACATATTTAAGAAGGAAGGTAAATAAATAGTTGTGCTTTTGAAATTGTGACCTAAGACCTGAGTGAGAACAACTTTGCAGACACCAAGGACAGTGGGGAAGGAGGGACAGGAGGTGCTCCAGGATGAGCCAGAGCTGAGATTCCTCTGCAGCCTGTGGTGCAGCCCATGGTGAGACAGTTGTGCTCCTGCAACCCAAGGACAACAGGGATGCAGAGATCTATCTGGAGCCCATGGAAGAGCCTCTGGCTGGAGCAAGAGATGACTGAGAGGAGGCTGTGACCCTGTAGGATCCTCGCCTGTGGAGAGAGAGCCCTGCTCCTAGGCTGGAGCAGCCTGTCCTGAAAGGATTGCACCCCGTGGAAGAGTGACCCACACCTCAGCAGTTTGAGGACGACTGCTGTCTGTGGGGCGGACTCATGTTGTAGAAGTTCTCAGTGAACTGTCTCCCATAGGAGGAACCCTGCAATGCAGCATGGGAATGACTCCTCTCCCTGAACTGCAGGAGAAACCACAGGTGATGAACTGACCATATACCCCCATGCTGTCTCCCTCTGCTGCTGGGGTAGGAGGTAGAGCTGAAAGGAGGGAGGGGTAGGGGGGAAGGTGTTGTTAGGAGCGCATACTTTACTTCTCATTACTATCTCATTATCCTTCTCTGATGTTTGCAGAATTTGCTTCAGATCTCTAAGTGAAGCCTGTTTTGCCTTGATGGTAATTGATGAGTGATCTCTCCTGGCCTTTGTGTCAACCCATAAATCCTTCATTAAATTTCCTCTCCTCTGTCCTACTTCAGAAGGGAGCAATGGAGTAGCTATTCTGGGTGCTTGATGTCTGGTCCATGTCATCTCTACTACACTCCTCATTCTATTTCCCACCCAGAAAAATTATTTCAGGTATTGTTACAAGTTTGGACTTCTGATTTGTGCGTAGGTCATTCAGATAACTAAATACACTGAACTTGCCCTCTTTGAGAAGTTTTTATTCGACAGAATATGAAAATACAGTAAATTTCCTTGTAGTCTTAGAAAAAAATTACAGAAATGTTCCTTCAGTGTCCTATCACAGTGTTCCTAGATGAGCACCATAGAAGTCTTGAAGAATTGGATGTCTGTAGCTTTACTTACACCTAATTACTTTTTAAACACTTCTTAGACAGCCTGCCCTCCTGAGGGCTCCCTGTTTTGACTTGACTTTACCGTGCTGGGCTAAAGTTGGGAGAATAGAATAGAATAGAACAGAATAGTTCCAGAGCTACAATTATCATCTCCTCTGGCTGCCTAATTGCTTCAAGACCAATCAAAGTTAAAGCATGTTTTGAAGGACATTGTCCAAATACATCTTGATGGCCTTGGCCATCAACCGCTTCTCTATGAAACCTTTTCCCGTGTTTGATGACTCCCTTGATGATCCCTAATGTCAAGTCTGATCCTCTCATGTGTATTGTGCCTGGATACAGGGAGAAGATTTCTGCATCTTCTTATCTATTTTCCCTTCTCAGGAAGCTTCAGAGAGCAATGATGTCACCTCTCAGATTCCTTTTCTCCAAACTAGACAAGCTCAAGTGATGAGATAGGACATGCTTTCCAGTGCTTTCACCAGTTTTGCCCTCCTACAGATGCATTCAAAGACCTTAAAATTCTTAAATTGTGAGGCCCAGAACCACAGTACACACAGTACTCAAGGTGAGACTGCACCAACACTGAACACAATCAATTATTTTGATCAGCTGGTGATGCTGCATTTGATAACTCCAGGGCTGCTGTCAGCCACTCCTCTCCCAATTTAAACTTGGGTTCAGTGTTGCTCTGTCTTAAATGGAGAATGTGACACTTATTAAATTTCATGTCATTGATGATTACCCAATGCTGTGATCTACACAGCTCCCTCTGCAAAGACTCCTGTCCTTTAAGCACGTCCCAGGTAAGTATCATTGATAAACTTGCTGATGGAGCATTCCTATTTTGCATATAGACGATTTATAAAAATGTTGAACTGAACTGTCCCCAAAGTTAAGTCTTGAGAAATACCACTGGCTAGCTACTTGCCAGATGCAGCCAGTTCTTCACAGGTGGACAACTCGTTCAGAAGACAACTCTGACAGACAGTATGGACAACATTACTTAAATCCAGATAAACTACATTCACTGTGTTCCCTTTGTCCACCAGCGGGATGGTGATATCTTATTGTAAAAAGATACAGAATTAGATAGGATTTTCCCTTTCTGAACCCGTGTTGACTGTGCCTGAAAGTTGTGTTGGCCTTTAGTCGAACTCAGTATCATCTTTGAGAAATATATAATCGAGGCAGTTTGGGTCAGCTCTTCAGAAATCACTGTTCAAGACTCTTTGTCTAGACCTTTTACTTTAGAAATAGTTAGACACAACACAACCTGCAAAATTGAAAAAGTAAAAGCAAATTGCAAATATGCCATAATAGCCATATCTCCTGGAGAAACAATATCTTAAGTTCCAGACGGTTAGATAATTTATGGCACTAGATTTAGGAGCATGTTCTGGGGCTTTAATAATGACTACACTGAACCATATCTTTACTTCTTTTTTGTTGCTGTTTCCTAAAGGCCCTAAACAAGTTTTCTTTAGGAATAAATGTTAAGCACTATTTATAATAATCTGTTAACACCTTTTTTTTGTTTGTTTGTTTTTTTGGGTTTTTTTTGTTTTTTTTTTTAAACAAATTAAAATACTTGTGCTTAAAATTTAGTCAGTTAACAAGTATATTAGAGACACTGCAATTTCCAAATGTTCACATGCAGGATACCACAGATCTTCCAATTAAGAAGATGATTTATATTAATACAATTATATATCCATAATATTGTGTAGAATGCTTAATTCTGAAGATGACAAGTTAAAATTAAAAATAAATGCTTTCTTTTATAAAGGCATTAAATAAACATATGTATGTCATGACATTCCAATAGGGGATCTTTATAAATGTTTAACATCTTTAAAGAGGAATGAAACTAGAATATGCATTAACTTGAGATGACAATAAAGTCATGTCATTGACCATAAAATAGTAAATAATAATAAGCACTACTACAAATATTAGCAAGTTGCTAGATTTATGATTAGGAAATGTTTCTAAATGCCTTGGAAAGACTTTGAAGATGCTAGAAATCTATTGCAAATCTAAAGCCTTCTGTGATGAGAAACATATGCTTACATCAGTAATCTGTATATCTGACTTTCAAAAGTCCTTGAGTTAGATAGTAGAGTATGACTTCTGAAAATGAGTTTGATACTTTGATTTATGAAAATATACTAGAAATAAAACAAAAAGAGAAGAAAAATGGGACATCTGGAGAAATGATACACAGCAGTGTAAATGTAGGGGGACAATCCAAATATCTTGAAATATACATCATGCTCTGATATAAGCATTCTTCCTGTTTCTTCTTGCAGATGTGAAAAAATACAGTGCAGCACCACCTGATCCACATGCTCGGCATACCATCAGCATTGTTAATATAACTCAGGTTGATTAAGACTGACTTCACAGAGGTAACACTGTTCTGTCTCTTGGATTTGGAGAAGCAGCACCTCGTGGATATTCATACTATATGTTGGGGTTTACTGGGGGGAAAAAAAAAAAGATAATTTCTGTATAGAAATGGCAAGTAGATTTTTGCAAGCAGACATTCAAGCGAGCAAGGATAAAGTCTGGGTGGTATCTTAGTGGAGAATAAGACTTGATTGAGATGTAAACCTTGGAGTTAATTTCATCCTCACCAAATTATGAATGGACGAATGTCACCTAATTTGTTTTGTACTTGAAAGATCAATAGTAAGGCACAATTCAAGGGTGAAATACACAAACATTGCTATCAAGAATATAGTTTTAGAAAAGTGAACATCCACCTAGGGGAGGACAAAAATCTTTCAGTAAAGGCACATCTGCTCCTCCTTCTGTCCAGCCCTAAAAACCACGACTTGTCTCTTCCCCTCCAAAATAAAGATTCCAAGATGAATTCATAATTGAAGACTAAAATAAGGATAGTCCTAGAAGCACTGACAGTTGTAAACTCAGCTAAATATGAAAATTGCAGAAGTATGAATTACCTAATTATTCACTAAAATTAAAGAATAGCAAAAAACTTACCCAACAGTTGCAATTATGAAAAAATTTTTGCACATCAGTAAACAGAGACATTTTTAAACTTTGTTACAAGCATAATTCTTTTATTTATAGGAAAGGGACAAAAATTAAATTTGAAGCCTTAGTCCTGAAAGACCCTTGTTGGATAAAGCATCATTTATTATTTGGATTGTAAGATCAGCTTATGCTAAAAGCAAGTTGTTATTGTTTTACTCAAGGGAAATTAAAAACAACAACAACAACAACAACAACAACAAAACCTGTACTATTTTCAAACCATTAGAATACTTAAACATAATATAATACTTTTTCAATTAAGCCAGTACTTACTTTTCAAATTTAGGATTGCAATTTCTTTTTTCATTGTTAATTTTTATTAACACATTTACTTGGTTGACTTTTAAGATTTATCCATTGCAACAATTCAGTATGTACAGGAGGCCACAATGGAACAGGGCAAACATCAGAAAGACTACAGTGAGAGTAAGAGAACTTTGGCAAGCATATGGACTTGAAACCTATGGAATATAATGAATAGACAGAATTGAAATTAGCCTGATGTAACTTGAATTAGTTACTGAAATCTGATTGCTGGAGTGATCACCGACCAAAAATTTACTACTACAGCATTTTAAAATTTACAAACCTTATATCAAAAATCATGTTCAAAATTCTGAGCCTTGCAAAAAGGAAAATATATAAAGACAGTTGGAATAAATATTAGTGATAAATGTGTCTCTATTTTCCAGGAATACTAGCTAAAACATTGGATAGTGGGAATGAGATTTGTCTTTTTATATATGTATATATGTACACTGTATTTGTATTTTCTGATTCTATTTTGTGCTTGATATTCTCTCTTTTAAATAGTATATGGTCCATTTCAGGAATATATTCTGCAAATTGCTGAATAATCTGACACCTAAATGTGTTGTTGGTACACTGAAAAAAAAAAATAAAAATAAATAAATATATATATATATATATATGGTCAGCAACACAAAGAAATCAAATCAATGAACCAAAATTAAGAACACCAAAAAAAGCTCCAGCAGAGCCATCAAATGTTGCAAGGAGGATTGCGGGTTAAAGAAATAAACAAAACCAGTGCTGTACTGCTTTTTGTGAAGCGAGAAAGATCAGGAAATGAAAAGGTAAGGTACCTGCTCTTCAATAGCCACTTACAGGTGTTAAATTTATCCTAACTTGGGGTGCCAGATAATTTATAGTACTCCTAAGTAAAACATGTATTAAATAAAAAAGTAAAAGTGTATTGGCATTTCAGAGATTTAATGAAGATACAAACAGCTTATGAGTAACTTTTACAATGTGAAGTATGTCAGAATGCTGTGGGTAAGTAAGCATAAATGTATTTTTTTATCTCCTTTAGGTGCAGCAGATTTTGAAGCAACAACAATGATAATGGAGAAACTGAGGTATAGCTACCAGGGAGATACTGGTGAAAAATATTTTTTAGCTCCATCTCTTGTGCTATGTGTGAAGTATAGTGCCATGGGGTAGTCAAGGTTATGAAAATATTCCTCATTCTTAACCTTGCTGGTCATTCAGTAGCAAATGAGCAAATCTATAAAGTTTAACAGAGGAAATTCTGCACCTGTTTCTATAGAATTATGAAGGCATCATTGTTAAATTCACTACTGATAAGAATCTGGAGCAGGTGGTAATTAAGATGGTTTTTTCATAGCAGTATTTGAGTATTGACAGACATATAAGCTAAATTAACAGAGACTATTATGCAATTTTACATTCAAGAAATTCTAAAACATGGAAAGTAGAAATAGAAATACAGTTTCAAAATGCATCCACTTGCATTTCGAAAATGACAGCAACAGTACAAAACCTCTGCTATAAAACCTCTGAGAAACAGCTTCTTTGAAAAGGTTCCTCCTAAACAGACCAAGAATAAGACATTCCAGAAAGCAAAAGAGACATCACTTGAGTCAGGGTGTTTGCAACTTTCAAATGTGACTACAAAACCATTTTCTGAAACAGCAACAAGAAAGAAAGTACTTTGGAAAAGGAATGAGTGAAAGATCTTGTACACATATGCCTTTTTTCCTGACTCAGACAGCAGTAACAGCTATCAGTGGAGTGCCCGCATATTATTCTAATTCCTCAGAAACCATTCACTGTTTGTTGTGAAACAATCCTATGTTTTTAGTAGATTTGACAGTTTCTCTGAGAATTCTGGAGTGTGCACTTGAGAAGAAAATGGGCGTCATATATGAGCAAATGGGGACTCATTTGACTCAGAAGTAGATTTTCTCCAGGAAAAAAAAAAAAAAAAAAAAAAGAAAAGCACAATCATTATAATGGATTTCAAACCCACGAGTAATATTTATGATGACAATTTATAGGAACTAAATCACTTGCTTCTAATCTGTAAGAAGAGATACCTTTGAGGTAAAGGATTTTTAGTCAATTCTGAAATATTTTTAAGGCTACTGAGGAAAAGAAACAGTACAAATAATTGTAAGAGCTCTGGCTTCATTTTTCCAAGCCTCTTTTCCTCCAGACAGGATAATTTACTGTTGAGCAATGCTTTTAACTAGACTGGTTAAACAAAAATACGCTGAGCTTGAAACAGCAACATTTGCTAATCAATCATAGTGAGGCAGATAATACAAGCAGTATTACCAACTCAGAAAGTGTGTGTGTGTGTGTGTGTGTGTGTGTGTGTGTGTGTGTGTGTGTGTGTGTTGATATGGATCTGAGCAAGCAGAATGTCTGTTTTTCTGTTTTCTCAAGTTTATGTCTCAGACACTGTAAAAGAGTGCAAATTTCCACCAGGTGAAAAGGTAAAGGTCTTTTCACATTACATTCTTACTTACTATTTGGTTTGTTGAAAGTGTAGCCATACTATATGTTCATAACTCACCTTATTAAATTAATCCCTGACAACACAATAATAAAAAATTTGTTTTATTATTCATTATTTAACTTTGGTTCACATTAAGCAGTGTGGTGGTTCAAAAAAGAAAGGATTAGCATCAATCTGATCAATACTTATGTAGAAAGTTTTCAACAACTGGGGGTTATATATATATTTCTCTCTCTAAGTTATATATAGTGATATACACATACATATATAAATGTAAACTTCACTTTATTGTTTAGAGAAAGGTTTGTATTGATAGGCTGAGAATCATTACATCAGTGTCCATGTAACATAAAAATATTACTCTTTCCCAGATCTTCCATTTCTTTTCCAGAGATTTTGAGGGATTAATTTTGTATTTGCTCCCATGGAATTTTATTCTATGGATAAGATGCTGGTTATTGTCATGATCACTTAAAAATCTTTTTATCAATGTAGTGCTAGGAATTTGTGTTAAGCAATTTAAGCAAGGTTGTCTAATAGTGATTTGATTAAAAGTGCAAATATTAAGCATTATATTTTCAGGCATTGCCTTTTTTAAGATTTACAGGATTTTCCTATGAGCATTTTTTTCAGAGATGGCTGCTACAGTAAACATTTTTGTATCTTTATATTCTTACCTAAGCACTCCAAATTAATAAGAGTTTACTTTTCTCCTCATAATTGTAAAGGACCATACAAATGCAACCATTAAAATGTGCAGAATGGAAAGCTTTATATCACCAAGAGGTAATTTAGTTGATTAACTTGGTATAATTTGTTTCCACAGTGACTACCCTTCTGCTTAAAATGTTTTAGTAGTTGTTAGTTAGTATACCCTTTTTGAGAAATAGGACTACTAATTAAAAATGCCTAAGAAAAAAGTTTTTCCCTTTCATGCAGAAAATTTATGGTGCCATTTTAAGTAGAAAAAATTGGGTTTTAATTAGAAACATACAGAAAATTACCTTTTGACCCAATCTTCCTTAATGTTTACAATTTTAAGTACTGTTGTGTAGCACAAGGAAGCAGCAAAAGAAAAGCATTAAAGAGCTCACAAGTTCAGGCTTTCTACTCAGTCATAACAGCAACGGAATTAAACAAGTGGAACTCTCCTGTTAAGGTTCTTTCAGAAAGCCACCAGAAATGTATTGTAATTCATATGAATCTTATTTTCACAGTCTAGTTGCCTCTTGCAGTTCTTGCAGGTCAGTCTAATTTGTTATTTCCATTCCTGCAACCTTCTCATCTGTGTGGGTGGTTCAGCTAGTGGCACACTTCCCTGCCAATCAGTAAACAAGCCAAGTGAAAGTCACAGTGCAGAGAGGCCATCTTTCAAACAAGATATATGAATAAGGTTATGATCTCTCAGTAATATGTAATACCTCAGAGAACATTTTGCAAATCTGGGAACTTTGTGCCTTTTCCCAAGGCATAGTTTTCTAGTATTGCAATCAATACTTAACTTTACTTCACAGAATATTCACAGAATACTTTGAATTAGAAGGGACTCACAAGGATCATCATGTCCAAATATTAAGTGAATGACCAATACAAGGATAAAACCCACTACATTTTGTAAATTTTTGATTAATTAAAAGGGGAAAAGTATTTGTATTTCTCACCATTTTATATGAATGTTGTTTTGTCTCCACATTATGAGTGGCACACACCTGAACAACTGTTTTCTTCATAAAAAATATTCACAATCAAATTTCTGTTCATCTTCACCCTTGCATTAATAGTGCATGCTTTTTGATTTTACACTAAACCTGTTATTTTTCATTCTTCAGGGTACAAAAAATATTTAATCCATATTAAAAAATATTTAATCTGTAGCTCTGAAATCTCAGTCAAAATTCAGTATTCATAGTTATAATTTGATGATCCAGTACCTTGTACTGCTATAGTACATGCAACTGTTTAGTTATCCATGGGCTCCAAGAACTTTTACCAAAGATAAACTAAACACTAAATTAAAGTTGAGACCTGATAGTAATGTCTTCAAGTTAGCAACTTTCTGTAATGTGCTACACTTTTCTCTGGGATTGTATTGAACAACTACAACATGCTTTCAAGGTAGGGAGATAAAGTAATCTCCATTACAATGACACAAATGAAACCTACCATTCAGTTACAGAGACATCAAACTCTGCATAATTTCACCTAGTCTCAGACATAGCTATCCTCTTAAACTTGAAATATTTCCCTTCAATTCCAGCCATGAAGTGTTTGATTGCATGCCAAAGTCATTAAGTGATTGATTTATAACACTTCCTATATTGTTAAAATGAAGCTCTATTTTACCTCAGAAGCAGCACTACACTAATGATAGGTGACATGACTTTTCATTATAAATTCCTTAGACACTAGACACTAAAAAGCTAAAATATATGTTAATAATTTCTTTAATCATCTTACTGTAAAAGAAGTTTCATATAATTCTCATATCCATCTTCCCTTTCCATGTTTTCCCATCCATGTTTCCAGATAGTATAAAAGTACGTAAAATAAATAGCTCTCTCAATAGTGTTTCTTGTCATGCCATTTATCAAAAATGACTATTTTATTTTCAAAGCTCTCCCTCACTTTTATACAAGAAAGTCAAAGTAACGGAATTACGTTTGAAGTTTAGATTTTTCCTAATGTCCTCCTTAATATCAGAGCTTTGACTACTGCTGTTCTTCACTATTCATCATTCCATTTCTTCAATCTGTATTTCAAGTTTTCAGAACTGTTTCTCTCTCTTTCTCTCTCTCTCTCTTTTTTTTTTAAAAAAAAAAACCCAACCAAACAAAAAAACCCCCTATTTTGTAGCAAGACAGTGGCCAAGTAAAAGAATCCATATATTACTGTGCACATTGGCTAATTACAGAGCAGAGGTATGACCTCTCTGTAGTGAATTAAAAAATAATTATATTATTTCCTAATCTAACTTTCAGTAACAAATATTTTGTTTTTCTTGGGAATATTGGTTCAGTATATTTTGTTGAATTTTTATGACAAGCAACACTTGTGAACCTTTGGAGTTTTTCTCAGTATATAACAATAGTCTCCTCATTTGTTGACAACTAATATGTAAACATTTTTTATTATATTCCTCAAAACACTAACCAACTTATTTTTTAACAAATTGTTACCTTTTTGTATCCATACTATGCTCATTAAAGTAAAGTTTTTCCATACCTGTGAAATCCAGAATGTTTTTCATGGATGAACTGGGATATTCAGGGAAGAATGGCAGAATAAAGAATTTTTTGTTTGTTTGTTTTTGTTTCCCCCTTATCTGTGTTTTCTACCCTTTTTTCATAATTATGTAAGCATAGAGATATTTCACCACTCAAAATTACAACAGATTTAAAATTATAAATGAGAAAATTTGATTCTAAGGTATTAATAAATATTGTTGATAATTACACTTGGAAATATGTCTTTCCTTGAAGTTATATTTTAGCGCTTCTCTTGCTATGCAAGCATCTACTTCCCTATTGTTCCAATTTTAATCTCAAAGGATGCATCATCTGTCGCTAAATATTCAGTATAAAGCTGATCATTTTGTTTCTTATCATTCACTGTAGAAGCAGAGCACAAAACTGTCCCTCTGGTGTGTTCATCAAAATTGTGATCTCGCTGATTAAAATGCAAAGAAACTGGCATTTTTCTTTTATCCACAGTCCATCATAACTTTATTGTTTGAATCTTATCAATGCTCTGCTACTTCTCTCTCTCTTTTGAATTAGTATTCTTGGTTTGGTTTTGGAAATTGTTTGTTTGTTTTTTGTTTTGCTGTGGTTTTTTTTCCCCTCTTACAGGAAACTAATTAAACAGAAACAAACAAAATTATTGCATATAGATTTCTCAGGTAACTTTCTGTGGCAGCATTTGAAGTATCTCTTCTCATATTTATATAGCTCACCAGTTAATAAATATTTTTCAGGTTTAGCTTATTCCCATCTGATCATTTCTTTCCTCTTCTGATTTTTCTATCAAGATTAGAATTATTCTTAAAAGTTATTACAAAACTTCTGTAATGCTTTTGTGAATTTACCATCTTTTTAAACAAGATTTTCAGCAGAATGCTCAAATAAATGTTGAAATTGTCAATTTTTCTTTTATATGTCTTGTCTCTCACTACAAGAAAGACATCAAGGCACTGGAATGTGTCCAAAATAGGGCAACAGAGCTAGTGAAGGGTCTGGAGCAGAAGTCTTACAAGGAGTGACTCAGGGAGCTGGGCATATTTAGCCTGAAGAAAAGGAGGTTCAGGTGAGATTTTATCATTCTGAAAGATTTCCTGAAAGGAAGTAGTGACAAGGTGGGGGTTGGTGACATGTAACAGGACAAGAGGAGATGGCCTCAAGTTGTTCCAGGGGAGGTTTAGATTACATAGTAGGAAAAATTTCTCTGTGAAAAGGGTGGTCAATTGGAACAGATTGCCCAGGGAAGTGGTGATGTGGAAGTGTTCAAAAAACATGTAGATATGGCATTTGAGGACATGGTTTAATAGTGGATGTGATGGTCATGCAATGTTGATTGATGGACTTGATGATCTAAAAGGTCCTTTCCAATCTCAATGATTTTGTGATTCTATGATTCTTCCACTGAATTTTTTAAAAAAAATGCATCACATTTTGACCAAGCTTCAAGTGACTGAAGCCGTTCTCTCTCCCCCTCGGAGCCTGTGCTCCATTTTAGTCTTGGCAAGCTGGAGAGGGAGAGCCCATGCCATAAGGAATTTTTCCCAAAGATCCCAGGGGCGGCTGGAACCTTTTCCTTTAGAGAGAGTAAGCGTCTGTCGGTGGCAAAAGGAAGGAGTCTGCTCTTTGTCTGGGAGGGATCATGGCTTTATTCAGGGGTCCTGCCCCTGAAGAGTCCAGAGCCCAGTCCAGTCCCTGTCCCTGTGCAAGAGAGGGATCCCCAGGCCGTCCCAGGGCTTTTTCCCAGAGGGGATGGGCCTAGAGGCAGGCACAAGCCACTACCCAATCCAGGATAAAAGTGGGAGTGGAACAGAGTTGGATTACATTCCAGTGTGGGAGGATGGGCAGGGCGGAGGAGCAGGGACAAACCACATGATACATTTTCTAGGGGAACAGGGTGGTACAGAAGAAATGTTACAAAACCCAATATAAAAACGAGATACAATATAAACCCAATAAATGCACTACAACAATGTTGGTTGGTTGACTTGATGATCTAAAAGGTCCTTCCCAATCTCAATGATTTTATGATTCTATGATTCTTCCTCATATTTTTAAATAAATGCATCACATTTTGACCAAACTTCAAGTGACACATTTTTCTACATACTCCCACCACATAATTTTAACCGAATTATACTTTTTTTCTCCTGGAAATAAGAGACCAAATCCATTATGCTTTTTCCAAAAATTAATAAATCAGAAATTACTTAGTACTATGTTGTTCTCCAACTATCATCTAAAAACCTTACTAGATGTACATTCATTCTTCATAAATATGTATATGTATGTGTATGTGTATGTGTATGTGTATGTGTATGTGTATGTGTATATCTATGTCTATGTCTATGTCTATGTCTATGTACATACATAAACATTACTTTTTCAATATTATATTCTGGGGTTTTTATGGATGTCCCTCTTTCTTGGCAGAAAAGAATAGTGCAAAATTTGGGATCAAAATTGAACAAGGTGTATAAAACCTTCCTCCTCTTTTCTCTTGGAAATTAATGTTCACAATAAAACTTAGAAAAAATAACTAATTACGCACAATTCTCTTTAAGATGAATTCATCACTGAACATGGGAAAATGTGTTGAACATTTTTGCAGTCATTAAAATAAAATACTTTCTTTACATGTTACCTCATCTTTTCTCTTGGACAATTTGGCATCCAATTACTGATATGAGTGTGAAAGAGCACATATTTTTCCAAATCAATAAATTTATTCACTTAACTCAGAGCCACAACAAAGGAGTATATATTGATCTGCAAGCTGGACCTCACAGAATTTTCTTTAGCTAATATACAACTTGGTTTCCAGTGGTCTCTGAAGATCTTCTTATCACTAGATGAAAATAATTAGGGATCATTAGAGTAATGAGTGATTTGACTATGTGTCTTCACAGTGATTTGTGAAGTGATATTGTTTCTTAAAATCTTCTTCAAAGAAAAAAAACAAAACTTATCAATAATGTGCTGCTTTTTATAATTAGTTCACATGTATATACACACATAGATTTTATATTTTTTTTAAAAACCCACAGTCCTTAGTATGTAAAACTCTTGAGATGTAAGATAAATATTGCATCTTGCAGCATTTTGCCAGTAAATAAGGTAATACATTTTATGTTCATCAGACTTTGTATTTACTGCGTATTCTGGAACATCCCTTCCTGTGCAGCTTGTTTGCTGTACTGGAAGATCCTGTGTATCAGGAAAGTATGGTAACCAAGAAAAATGGATTTTAAATACTTTTTCACCGAGACTGGCTAAAGACTTTTGGGGAACTTATCTTTTGTTTCCTTCTTTTTTTGTTAAGTGTGACATAAGAAATTTTGGAAGTCTTTTTTTGGTTAAATAATTTTTCTTTCATCAAAAATTATGCCTAGTTTTCACGATATTGCTTCAAAATATATTTAATTAAAAATATATTAAAATTTTCATTTCAAATCAAAACAGAAAGTGACCCCAAGTATTTAACACTTAAGTTGTATAAACAATTTTTGCAGGTATTTAAATTTTTCCATTATTTTTTAGTGTTTTAGTTCCATTCCTACTGAAAGTGCTTCTGTAGATTAAGAAAAAAAATTATCTGCAGAAGTCCACTAAATCCTTTGGATTTATATTATTATAGGAATTTAACTTCAAATATTCACTTTTAGCACTTCTAAAATCCAGTAAAGTCTCTCAATTTTCGTTTCATTACAAGAATATCTGTCACTCGGGCTTTAGCTGTAACAGCTTTCTTTTTTTTCTACACATACATTTTTTCTGTGGATGTTCACAATCTGATGACTAAGATCTGTGAGTAATACATGAAAATGACAGCACAAACATAACCTGGCTTAATTGTTCATAAATTCCTGTTGGAAAACCTGTAGCCTTTAAGCTGTTGTATCTGTCATGTTATTGTGGAATAATGTCTTCTCCCCACATTCAGAAACAGTCTGAATAATTGGATGAAAAAAATGGGTCAAGTGAAAATTTCAATTTATATGACAAAACACAAAGTATTGCACCTTTTCTAAACTGGACATTGCCTGAATAAGAAGAAAAAAATATTTATGCTTGTGATTAAAGAGCAATAACTCATCCCATGATGAGAGGAAGGAACATGGAAAAAATCTTCCCAGAAGTCTGAAGACCAGAGCAGTAAAACCCATAGGTATGAAACTATCTGATCTTCCCTGTTTCCTGCTGGACTTAGACTCTTCCTTCAAATAGAAGAGTCATTTGATTTTGGGCACAGTTGAGGGGAACAGTTGTGATGTCTTATTATTTCAGTAAATCAATGCATAGGATCATCTTGTATCCATTCTGAGCTGAATAGAAATGCAACTTAGGATTTCCTTTTAAGCTTAATATGTAATATTTAAACAAAAGTTTTTTTCATAACAATAATAGTAGTTAGCCATATTTGACTGATACTGTGGAGCTAACATTTTAACTCATTCCCTAGTATATTTGTAATGTAAAAAAAAAAAAAAAAAAAAAAAAAAAAAAAAAAAAAAAAAGTGGAAAAATGCCTAAAAAATAATAGAACTCATAATAATAATGCACAAAGGCTAGCTTAAAGTCATTCTTTCCTCACATGTGAACAGTACTAAACTTTATATATCACTTGCAGCTTAAAAGAAATATGGACTAATAATTCTTCCAATCTGTGGTATTTCTCCATGAGACTAGACAACTGCTCATGGCAAAAGGAAAGAGCCTGCTCTTTGTCTGGTGGGGAGATATTGCTTTATTCTCCAGTCCTGCCCTGCTTGGCTGGAGATCTTCCCAATAGCTCGCGGGTGCCCCAGTGAGCTCAGCCCCGCCCATCCGGGGGCTTTTTGCCCAGGGGGCAGGGTCCAGAGGCAGGGACAAGACACCATCCAATCAGGGAGAAGGGGCAGTGGAAGAGAATCAGGTTACAGATAAGTAAGAAAAAATCACAATACAGATTACAAATCCGATAAAACACAATATAAACCCACTTAATGCAATACCACACCAATAAAGAATATTTAAACAAGAAAAGCTGGCAAAAGCCATTTGACTTCCTTACTAAGATGACACTAGACTACCTTTTGCTTATGACTGTGTAAAATCTAAGATTTTACTTAGAAGTACCTCGGTCTAAGAGAATTGAAAATGGCAAGCAAGAAAGTCCAGTGGTTTCCTTAGAAATTTCTGATATCTGAACTTACTTCAGCTTAGATGCTAACTACTTTAGGTTAAAAGAGTCTTAAACATTAAATGTCTGGAAAATGAAATTGCAGATTAAATTCAATATAATGTATTTGCCAAGGAATCTAAACATTTTCTGTAGGAAGTGATCATCTCTCTTTTACCATAATCACCTAAAAAAACCTTGGCAGTGTAATGAATGCTTCCTTGAAAATGTAAGGTTTGGTGAAAAGGAATAATAATAATAATAATAATAATAATAATAATAATAATAATAATAATAATAATAATTAGAAGGAAGAGAAATTGTGGGAATCATTAGGAAAAGACTGGAAACATAACAGAAGACTTCTTTGTGACAGTTTTAAATTTTGTTGTTGTTGTTGTTGTTGTTGTTGGCCTTTTGAATACTGAGTGCAACTCCAGTGTCCTCTTTCAAGAATTTCTTTGTAGAACAGACAAATTTCCAGAGAAAAAATTGAAAATGCTCAGAATTATGAAATGGCTTTGTATAAAGAACAGGTAAGCAATCTAGGATACTACAGCTGAAAGAAAGATGGCTAGGGACATTTGTGATTGAGAGTTACAAAACTGTAAATGGAGCAAACAGAAATCTAAATAATTGCCTTGGCTATGCAGATGGTCACATGAGAGGCAGCTGTCATGTTTTGGAAGGTGTCATAAACCATCAAAGGCCCCCCAAATACACCCAGAATCATTTGTGGGCCTTCCACTAGAGGACTGCAGGTGTTTCACAGTTCTACGTGAGGCAGTGTAAAACTCTCCATGCCAGGGGCAAGTACCTGGAGATTCCCATCTAGCCTGAGTGTACATTAACCCATTCATGTATGCCTTTCATGAGATTCATACACCCAGGATGGATAAAGACTGTGACCATCACTTTGAACAATGGATAGCTTCAAAGCTGCAACAATCAATTTTCACTCCTGGACCCACAGATGGTGATATCTTTCTATTGGTATCCTTTATTTCTCTTTCTCTCATTGCTTCTTTTCCTGTCTTCTTCTCAAAATATATTGTAAGACTGACTAAAAAAAATACAATCAATGCTTTAATAGATGCCTTGATATATCTGGAAAAATTAAGATGGATGAGTTAAAGTTAGTTAAGTAAAATTTGTGAAGTGCCTCTACTTTGGATATTGTTTTAAAATTTGACAAGTATCTTATTTTACCTTAATATTCTAAAGTTTGCAAGCTAAAGTTTTTTATGGAACCTCTTGAGAGTGTTTTGTTTCTCCTGCACACCACCCAGAGTGCATCAAACAATCTTTCCCTAAAGCCATCAATTGGACTGAGGCATAACACTTAAGTCAAAAGGCAAAATGTGCTTTGAATAAACTTAATTTCTTTGGCCAGGCTGCAACCTGCTTATTTCATCCTATTTCTCATATTTAATAGATCAAAAATTCAAATAAATAGAAAGGCGTAAATGAGATAAGTATCTTTCTTTTGCTCTAGCATAGCATCTACCAGCAAGGATCACAGATTGTAGGCTAAATCCTTGAACATTTTTGCAACATGTCAGTATTTGTTGTATTCTGTTAAAATGGTTTGTTCTGGTTTCCCCTATGTTTCATATGTTAATGTTTTGTCCCAGATTTTGTATATTCTCCTCTGTTCCCTATCTGGTTATTCCACACCTTTTGTCCCAGAACCTTTCCTGCCAATTACCCAAACCCTGCCTACCCTCCTTGTCCATTTTTGTAAACCCTACCCTTTTATCCAGAATGCTCAGTGTCCATCATATTTCCTTCGAAGCCCCATTGGGCTAGGTAATGCAATCCCTCCTACACTGTGACCCAATTGGTTTTCCTTATTGTAATCCCCTCTCTCGGTTCCTCCCCGTTGTGTCCGATTGGTTGAATGTTTGTATCCACCCCTACCACCCCTTTGAGTTTATAACCCCATCCACACCAATGCTACTTGCCTTTTTTCTGTGGATCCCTTCACCAATAAACCCAGTGGATTTATCTTAGAGAAAAGGTCTCTTGTAATCCTTTATCCCGGTCCTCGTTGATGACGCCAAGAGCCGCAGGAATTCTCTGCTCCCGCAGGTTCCGTGTGTCCTAAGGCACTGCTGAGGGAACACAGTTCCCCACTCCTATGACAGCTCCGGTGACAGCTCCAGTGACAGCTCTGGGGTGTTGAGCTAGCCTGTCTACCACGTAGAGCAAAGGGGCTGCCACAAGTATTTAAGGTCATATATTTGTACATATAAATTTTTCAAAAATATTTAATGGAAACATTTTATCACAGATGCCAGTGTCCTCCTGAAGTATGTGACTAACCAATTTGGGAGGTGGAGGGGTTTATTAGTATTTTTAAACAAATACTTTATTTCAAATTCTTCCTAGTCATGTGACATTTCCATATCTAGACACAGGTTCTGTAATGGAATATTTGTCCTTACTTTCATTTTCATAATATAATTAATATTTTCCAATGTAAGGCAGTTTTTCCTTGACAGAGGGTTTTCTTTTAATGTTTCTGCATGCTAGATTAAAATAAAATGAAACAAAAAGATAATCAGCCTGCCCATGCCCCCAAATAGCAACTTTCAGTATCTCTCTAAGATACTGAAATGCAAAATGAGATAGCATATAAACAAGACACATGACTGGAAATTTATTCTCCTTCGCTACTTCAGTTACATTAAGAATAGCAGTATATTGTGACAAATCTTATGCAAACAGAAGACATAAAAAATGTCCATTAAGGGATGTTAACATTCTAACTGTTAAGCATCCCTTCTCTATTACTTCTTCTCCTTCTGGATATCTCAGTGGACTCACCATGCAATATTCCTCATGCTTATCTCAAGGATGGTTCTGCTCATACTTATTTAAGGTAGATAAGGTACTCTCCAATCAGAAATTCAACACATACCGTTTTTCACCTGCAGGAGATAGAAAGGAAGTGCAACATTTTCTAATGAATACTCTGATAATCTCTTAAAAGTTTGTTTTATGATCACAGTAACATAGCACAACCGGATACATTCTTGAGGTAACTTCTAATAGCTTAAATATGAGGCAAATAATTCCACAGCTGAAACTTAGTAATTTAAAATGCTTGTATTTTAAATACTATACCTGATTTTTAAACCACATTACTATAGGTTTAGAAATTAACAAACCAATTTTCAGTATTCATAAACATGTCTGCTAATGGTTTCTTCTTTGGAATATATAACTTTTTCTGTCTCTTTTGGGCAATGTCCATTATTGTAAATTTTCTTTAGGCCAAGTAAATCCTTTCCTCAGACTAAGAGCTTTTGTTCCTATTTATATCCTGGCTTTTCATGTTCAGAGCATAGTTGCTAAATCTAATGTTTCTTTAGCTTGCTTTGAAGTTTCTTCCACTGCAAACATGTGACACATGTCAGGATTCCTCTTGGTCTCTGGCTAACTCAATACACATTGCAGCAATTTTTATGAAATTAATGCAAATTAATAAATTACACACAGAGTCTTGGAATTGCCTTAGGATGACAAGAAAGAAGAAAGCAGAAAGCATTCTCATTCATATAATTTAACACAGAATTCTTACAAAAGTTTCTAGATGAACACAGAATGCTTACAAACGTTTATAAATTAACTTATGAGTTTATTTATCATAAGAAAATACTTTCTTCTGCTTTGTAAGAGTGTATTAACATCATAGCAGCATTAGGCATATTCTCTTTTGCTATAGGAAACATGAGACTTCATTAAATATAGTCTTTTGGAAACACTGCACCATAGGCAGCTTTCTTAGAATTTAATATATGTAGAAATTTGGGGTTGTCTCTCATGACACAATCACAGAATACTACAAATTTGTATATTCTCACAAATTATCTTTGTTCATAATGATGCCTCTACAGACACACATTTTGCTTTTTGGCTTTGTGGGCTTTGCGATTATGTGGGGGTTTTTTTCTGGTTGTTTTGTTCAATTTCTTTGGGGGTTTTGTGGGGTTCTTGTTTGTTTGTTTTGCTTTGGGGGTTTTGTTTGTTTTGTTTTTGTTTGTTTGTTGTTTGTTTGGGGTATGTGTGTGTGAGGTTTTGTTGTTGTTGTTGGGTTTTGGTTGGTGGGTTTTTGTTTGTTTGATTGATTGATTTCAGTTCAGAGCTATGAGCTGCAGTAAAACAAGAATACTCCACAGAATTTTATAGGAATTGTACCTAGATAGTTTTCATCCATAGGCTTGTCAAAAAATTTTAGCCTGAATACCTGATGGGGAAAGGGCAAAGGAGGAGGTGCAACCATATTAATGAATTAGTATTAAATGTTAGGAAAATATGAGAGCTGCAGTCTCACAGGCTTGGGCCTATAAGCATGGCAGACAGAAAACTGTCAAAATGCCTCCTTGTCTTGCCAAGAGGGACACTGGATAGAATTATATTTATCACCCATGCTTATCTTATACCCTTATTCCTCTTACTTGATGCCTTCCACACCTAGAAGAACAATCCTTTGTTAAGCTGTTGCTTTGCTTTCCTCAAGGCTGCTCTTGTGTCATATTTGTATTAATCACTGTATAGGTGTGTTGGGGGTTAAGTTTGGTTTTGGTATTTTTTTTCTTTCCCTATAGAATTCCCGCCCCCCCCCCCCCATAAGTTGCTAAGAGACTAAATACTGCTGCTTAGAGGGTGCTCAGCCCACACAAAAGAAGTGTCAAGGGCGGTAGATCACTTAAGTTTGGGGGAGGGAAAGGCTCAGTGCTCCGGGAGCTGAGGGTGTGCTCCTCCTGCTCTCGGCATCAGAGAGGACGGTCGAGCAACTGCTGGCTGCGTGGAGTCCACTGTTAACAGACAGTCCAGTCCTGGGAATTCTATCATCTATTGGAGCACCCAGGGATTCAGAGCTCTTTGTCTGCCCTGTTGGAGCTGGGTCAGCCTCATCCAGCTGTCGCAGCTTCTCCAGCGCTGCTCACTTTGCCTGCCGGGACACCCCCTGCCTGCAGGGACAACCCACCGTTTCCAGCCATCAGCCCCGGAGCTTCCACCGTTTAGGCTTGGTGCTCTTGGGGTCCTGAGAGATCAGACTGCCCAGGACTTGTGAGACAAAGCCCCTTGAGGTTCTTGGTTCTGTTTTATTATTATTATGATTGCTGTAGTTGTTGTTGTTTGTTTGTTCTGTTACATTTATTAGTAAATGTTATAAATGAGAAGACCAAATTTGATAAATCAAAATTTGGAATTTTATTAAGAGACAAAATAACAGTCTTGGACAGCCACAATTAAAAAGGACAGCGTCGAGCCCGGGGTCGGCGCTGGGTGAACAACAATAACACACTCTGCCAGTCTGTTATCCCCAAGTTCACATCTGGGGTTTGCAGCAGCCTCTTTTTATACACTGGATCGCGGAGAGAGGCCTGAGATGATGTAAGTCCTCCATCCGAGGCAGCTTCATTAAGTATGCAAGTTTCAGTTCTAAGAGTCTGAATGGATCAGCGGAGGAGGACAATGCTGTCGATGGTCGGTTCCAGGTGTGGTGTAGACATGCTAATTTTGGCCGGAGACCATCTAGATACAGATCTGAAACCATCATCGGGTTCTCCGGGCTATCATCTCTGTGTTCTGTTGCCCTTTGTTTCCTTTCAGCGATTCCTGGCAGTGACAGTCTTTTGTCCTCCTTTCTGGTAATTCCAATCAAGCTCTTTTGGTGTCCCTCCCAAACCTTTTCAGGCTAGGGATATTTTGTATTCTGTTGAATCCCCCTTCTTCCCAAGTTAACCCACAAAATGCTAAAACAAAACCTAACTTCTAACATGCTACTTTATACAGGACTTATAATCATACATTCAGTATTACAATTTATATTCTATTAACATGAAGTAACTTCAGAGCAGATGTTACATTCCTTTTTAACGATCTGTAGCCAAAGCATGTTTGCGTCTCTCTCCTGGTAGCTAATGCATGGTTGTGTCTCCCTCCTGGTAATTCTTAATCATGTTATGTCTCGTGCTTCCCCCTCCCTTGTCCTTTCAAGCGAGAGGAATTCCTGCACCCTTTTCTGAGCTGCTTTCCTCTGAGTTGACTCATAGTTTGTTGGATTAAAATAAAACTTACATTTATTTAGATGATATTAAATTTTATCTATCGACACGAATTAACTTTAGGACATATATCACAGTAAAGAACTGTTATTCTTTTCCCCATAGCTCTGACTGAAAAGCCTCTTTAATCTTCTAAACTATAATAACTTGGAGGGAAGGGATTGGAGTTCCCCATTCCTAGCGAGGCCCTGCCTCTCCCTAGCAGACACCTGTCTTTCAAACCCAGACAGGTGTGATAATTTTGACACAGTAGGGAAAAACCTAAGACTGCCTAAACCTCTCCCTTCCCCCATGACGAAGAGGGGAAAAAACCAACCAACCAACCAAACAACAAGAACAACAACAAAAAAAAGGCGGAAACAACGATTAAAAACATTGGAGTCACAATTTTACCAAAATAAGGTAAATATAAAATAGCAGTAAACACAAAAATAAAAATATACTTGTTTGAAATGGGGAAATAGTTTAACCTATAAAAGCAAGGTGCTGTGCAGAACCCCTGGAACAAAGAGAAAATGGCCTCTGCTTCCTGGGCAGCTCACATGCTCCTCTTAGAACAAAAGCAGGATGACTGCTATTCCCTGGCACTTCCTCATGGTCCAGGAGAACAAAGAAAATATGGGGGAGAGGTTCTCCTGTCTCAGGCCTCCCCTACCCCAGGAAAAAAAGGAGAGCAAAGGGGACAACCCAAAACCTGCAGAGCTAGTTTGTTTGAATCAGGGAGGTTTACTGCCAAAATGCTGACTCCCATGGCAGTGACATGGGTTCAGGGGCTCTCTTTCTCTACAGTGCAACAATGAAAAAGTGGGCCTTAGCCAGGCTCCCCCACCTTCCCTCTCCATCTGCCTCTCCGTCTCCCTCTCCATCTCCGTCTCCGTCTCCCTCTTCCTTTCCCTCTCTTTTTGAGTGGCAAAAAGCAAGTGGCAAAGGCATCGTGAAATCTGCTGTGAAGCAGCTCTGGATTGCAAAATGTCATTTCCAGGGTTATGACTCAGAGACCTCCTCTGTGACCCTCTTGAGAGCCAACAGGGAACAAAGAAGACCCTCTGTGTTTCAATTCCCTGTTTTGAAAGGGTCATTGTGCCACTCCCTTCTGTGAATGGGGTAAAAGGTAAGGTTCTGTTTCCAGCATCCATGTAGCTGCCTGGAACTGCCCTCCTCCTTGGCCCCTTCCCACCCCACATGTTGCTCATGGCTGTGATGTAAAATGGTTTTTGTTAAACACCACTGAAAACTCCACCCCCTTGTCTCTGTACCCAAGACAATAGACAAATGGGAGAAAAACAGAGAAGATAGTTTGAAAAGAGTTGTTAGGGAAAGCAGGACAAGAATCATAATGCATATCCACACACACTTCACTGTGGTAGAAAAGGATTATAAATGTGGGTCTGTTTTATTCAAGGAACTTTGAAACGCCCTTCCATTTAAAGAAAAGCACACTATCTAGAGAACAATATTTGTATAACCATGGTTGAATATGTTTATTTCTTTAAATTAGTAGCAAATTGCTAAAAAATTCACATACTGATGCTATATATTGCAGTTGTCCCCATTTGCGTTTACATGATATCTTTGTTGGAGATCTCAAATGAACTATAACTTTAAAAAAAAAAAAAATTAAAAAGGAGTTGTGAAGATTTCAACTTACGTATGTGTCACTGGCCACCTCACATTTTATAAAACTGAAGCAGATGCAAATTAAAGAGGATTTGTTAGGTTCTTGTAAAACATGATTAATGGGAAGCTTATGCTGACCCTAAGGCTTAATGAGAGTTACAATGCAGAATAGAAATCAGGATAATCCCATAATAGCGACACAGCAATAATGGTAAACTATGGGTACAAACAGACATTGGCTGAGAGTATTTGTTGCTTCAAATTTATACTTTTGAGAAGAAAGTATTTGCTAACAATGACTAGTTAAATACTACTATCCAGAGCCTTATTAATGAGGGGGAAAAAAAAAAAAAAAAAAAAAAAAAAAAAAAAAAAAAAAAAAAGGGTGCCCAAGTTAATCTCTCTACAGAAAAGGAAAAAGCATGTAAAAGAAAAAAAAAAAAAAAATAGTCTAGTAGAATGAGATGTAATATTGGAGAGGGGGAGGAGCAGACAGATATTTCTACTCTGAAAATATTAGCTAATTCAAAAACAGAATAAGCAGAACTACATGTTAGAATACACAATTCAAAGTAGAGGGATGCATTTTGGGGTGCAGGGGACATATCTAAAAGGCCTAATTCTCTCACTTTTGGTTCAGAACCACACAGTATCATTGGTAGATAGATATTCATTTAATAGAAGCATATCATAACTGGTTTAGTGATGTGTGAACTAAGGAGGTTACAACAGGAAAAAAACCTGCAAAACTGTGGAAAGCAGTGTAAAAATTTGAATTCATCATACAGTGAAACAGAGAGCAGAAGAGATTCTATGTGTTTTCCTTTCCTTTTAAGGAAATAGGCCATTTTACCATGGACTGTGTAAAGCAACAGTGAAGTCTAACACAAGCTATAACAGGACAACATTGACTAAATAAATTATCAATTAAAATTTGGGAACAAATTTCAGAGATATAGTATCATGCTGGGAGAATTTTTTGTCAGCTTTCTTGAATATGTAACATGCCAATTTAATTGGATCAGGCAGTGGTTGAGCCAGTCCACAGCCTGAGTTTACACAGTACAGTTCCATACAAGAGATGTCTCCAAAATACTAAAATATGGAAGGCAATTTGTGCAGTGCCATCAGTGAAGAATGTGCGTATATGAGCAGCTATACATACACACTCAGTGCATATATAGGGATATAGCATATATTGAATGTAATTTATTTTAAACTTACCAATTTCTGCTGCAGGGTAAAGAATATAAATTCTTGTTCTGGGAATACAGCTGTTTGATTAATGAAACATTTTTAACATCTACAGAAATAATTAAACTTATTGACACCACCCAAAAAAACCCACGATGCCCACCAAAAACCCAAACAAAAGCATAAACAACAAAAAAAACCCCAACAAACAACTTTTTTCATTAAAATATAACTTCTCCAGTTTAATAATAATTGTAATATCTCTTTCTTTTGCAATACCTAATGGAAAAAGGTTTTGGCTTTCACTGATCAGCCTTTCACTCTAGGAAAGAAACAATTACATTAGATATCTGTCTTGGTTTTGAAAAGACAGGTGTCTGCTAAGGAGAGGCAGGCCTCTCTAGGAAATGAGGAATTTGAATCCTTCCCTCCGTGTTATTATAATTTGGAAGATTAAAAAATAAAACTTTTCAGTCAGAGCTATGGGGAAAAGGAATAACAGTCCTTTACTAGTAAATATAACAGGACAGACAAAAACCAACAGCAATTATAACAATAGTAGAACAGAACCAAGAACCCCGAGGGCACACGGTGGAAGCTCCGGCGCTGATGGCTGGAAGCCGGGCGCGGTGGACTGTCCTCCGCAGGCAGGGGGTGTCCTCGGCAGGCAGAGGTGGCAGTGCCGGAGAAGCCGCAGCGGCGGGACCCGGGCTCACCCAAAATCCAGCAGGACAGCGAAGAAACTCCGAATTCCTGGATACTCCAACAGATGGTAGAATTCCCAGGACCAGACTCCTTCGTTACCCGTGGACTCCAGAAGCCAGCCGTGGCCCGATCCGTGCTCCCCCCCCGGAAGAAGAAAAGAAAAAAGCCGCGAGATCCCCCCACCCTCCGCTCTCTCCGGGAGCTTTTTTTTTTTTTTTTTTTTTTCCCTCCCCCAAAACTAAGTTATCAGTTCTTTTGTCCACGTTAAGCACTCAGCACTTAGTCTCCTAGCAACTTGGGAGGGGGGAAAAAATTCCACAGAGACTTAAACCCCAACAATATCAAAACTAATATAGCATTTCTGCTAAGACATTGAGATGCAGTAGTACTGGTAAACAGTAGCTATGCTTGAGGGGAAAATATCTTCAAGCTCCCTAAATACAGTGCTTGCCCATAAATATCCTTCAGAAGCAGTAATGTCCAAGGCAGCAGACAAATCTTTAACAAATGTGATATTACTTTCTTCTGGTGAACCTATCTGTAGTGGGTCTCAAGAAAACAAGTAGAGACACCAACCCTGAGTTTACACAGTACAGTTCCGTACAAGAGATGTCTCCAAAATACTAAAATATGGAAGGCAATTTGTGCAGTGCCAGAAAAAACATTTTTGTCATTCACTGTAAGTGACAAAATATCTCATTTGTAGAAGTCACTGTTGAAAAAGAATGGTGAGGTTCAGCCCAGTTTTCATCTCCAACAGAAAATTGAAAAAGAAAATTTGAAATTCCTATAATGTTTCAAATAACATGAAATGCTTTAGACAATGATCTAATGATCAAAAATTTTAAATTATTGATATTTTAAATGGATATGCTGCCAGATACACTCATTGGCTGAGACTATAAGACAGGAAGGCAGCAACCCCTTCCTGTATCTGCAGTATTTTGTATTAATATTCCACCTTTTAGTTTCACTAAAGCAAAAAACTCATAGATATTTTAGTGGCTCTTAGCTGTATTAAGTTATTTTTCTCTTATGGATAATGTCATGAGAGATTCTACACAAGAAAGTAAGGAAAGGATAAACTTAGCTATTAAAAGAATTGTTCAGACAATACTTTTTGAAAAAGTTGACCTGCATCTTGAGGTTTTTAGAGAAGGAGGAGGTTTTATTTCAAAACTTCTGTACAAAAAATCTTATACATAGTACAACAGATTTACACAGCAAGTATATTGTGCGTAGAGCCATCCGTAGCAGTACTATGAGCCTCCTGTGTCTGCTAGATGCTTTAATAACTTTCAAACTCTGCATAATTATGTATGAGTTTGATAAGGAAAAAATTAATACATTGAATTTGTCAACAGACAAAATTTAGATTCTTGCTGTTGTTATTCTCTGCACAGGATTTGTTGGAATGAAGAAATTCCCAATCACTACAGGGACTTTTTTTTTTTTTACTCAGTACTATCTGAACTTTCATAGATTATTCCAGCCTGAGAACTTTAGTCCAGCATTTACCATTATTGCTTAAGCATCATGCTAAAGAACATGCACCACTCACCCTCTTTTTCTGCCTTTTTTTTTTTTTTTTTTTTGGTAGACTTTATTGTCTAATCTAGCCTATACATTTCATCATAAAGAATGAACAAATAACACTTAAAATAAGAGAAATTAAATGGACACTTTCTTTACCAATTTAACTTCATGAACTACAAAGTATTTGAAAGAAATACATGGTGAAGCAGATATAAAAATCAGGAAAAATTAGGAAGATAATTCTGTATTTAAAGAAAATTATGCATAGCATGTTGTTGCATGAATTCAGTGCTTTAATATCAGTTCATTTGGTCAGACTCAATTACCAAGCAGCACCACTTTCATAAGGCTGCATCTGTGGTAAATAGACCATATAAAATGGAAAACTTGGGGGAAAAAGAAAACCAAAAAGCAAGTAACCCGGGGCGGGTGGGGCTTGCGGGGGGGGGGGGGGGGGGGGGTGTGTGGAAAGAAAAAAAAAAAAGTTTTGATTCTCATACCTTGCTTTAATAACACAATCAAGCTCTCCTTTGAAGTAGATTGGTTGTCCAAGCAGGTGTCCTAAAGGTACCATCAGGCATTTGAATGCCAGCCAGTGTTTGAAAGCATAGCAGCCATGTATTTGACATACTGCAGGAGTCCAACATTGTCTACAGAAAAATAAGACTTTGTTCACCTCACGATTAGAACAGCAGAGGGAGCTGTCAATCCTTTCAGGAACAAAGACAATGACACCCAGCTTCAGAGATGGGCATGTATTATCCAATAACTTCTAGAGCAACACAGGGGCTTGAGTAGTTTTTTATGCAGTCCAAATATAGATAAATGTGGAGAGTTCCATGACTTCATACCTTGATCAAGGCTAACAAACTACCACACATGATTAAAAATCAGCCAGAATTTACACTAGCTCTTGTTATTTTCCATTTAAATCTACCTGCTTTTTAAATTTTTTAATATAACTTATTTATTTTTATTATACTTCTTTCTCCCCCCACATCCCCCCCCACACACACACTTTTTTTTTTTTTTAAATCTATTGATATTTTCCTAGAACTTCCCTTGGGCTTCTTCAAGCTGACTTTCAAAGCTGTATCTATCCTACTAATATATGAAACTCCTCTTGACTTCTTATTAGTCACTGGTGCTCCAACAGCAAAATAGTAAGAGCAAAATTTTAAAAATATATGCCATAGCAAGTATTGCATTAAAATAGAAAATTATCATGTTCCAGTCATGAACCTGATACAAAGAAATGAGCAATGAATTGTTTCTTCAAAATCCCTTCCCAGCATTTAAACAGCTGTTCTCCTTTCACTTTTTCTCCTGAAGCAACCTAAGCTAAGAAGGTTTTTTAGGTGTGCCATTGTGTGGTTCTTCAATTACACTGTATTTAAGCACAGGGGTGGGGGGAAATCATTAAATGTTAAAAGAGAGATTTATTCAGTGTCATCTCAACACTACTTGAGACATGGTACAAATCACCTCTGTCTGTCTTCACTTGACTGTTAAATTTGCCCAGGGCAATCCTTTTTAAAATCAGCTTTATGGTAAAGTACATGATGGCAAAATTAGATAAGCTTTAAATCAAATAAAACCCTTTATTGTTTATAAAGATATAAACAATTCTGCATTAATTTGAAAATCAACTAGTTTTAATTTACTGCTAATACTTATTTGACTAAAATATTAAAATACCTATTGTAACACTTTTCTAATGAACATAAGCTTTTGAAAATACTATCAGAAGTTCAAACTATAGCCAATGGGCAAAATGTTAACCTAATAATTGTCTTAGGTTATATAACCAAAAAATGTGTATTCTATTTCATCTGTTGAAAGCTGGGTTTTGGGAGATGTTTTTTTCCTTATTTCTTGTAACTCCACGGGGGAGGGGGGCAGATGCCTCCTGATAATGGCCCAGGAATTAAAACCAGGAGGGGCAGTGTTTCTTATCTCTTTCACCACCCCTCCATCCTCCAGGGGGACATCTTCTGATAATGGGCCATTAGGGCCCACCAATGACATGACACATTCCATCATCCCATGGTGAGATGCTCCACACAGTGGGGGAGGAGCCAGCTGTTCCTAGCTAGATAAAAACTGGGACTGAAGGACACAAGGGATCCAGTTTTTCCACTGATTCCCGGAGGAAGACTGGACCCATCTCGTCACCACTGGACTTTCTACAGGACCGTCTCTGTTCCACAGAACCACATCTGTTACTCCAGGAGGACTTATTTAGACTGCTTCCAACACCCTGAGCAACAAGGTGCCAGGTCGTATCCCTGACTCTTTCAGGGTTTTTCCAGGATTTTTGTTTGCTTGCTTGCTGGTTTTTCTTGTACTAATACATTGTATTTTCTTTTTTTAAATATTCCTAGTAAAGAACTGTTACTCCTATTCCCATATCTTTGCCTGAAAGCCCCTAATTGCAAAATTATAATAATTTGGAGGGAAGGGGGTCTACATTCTCCAATCCAAGGGAAGCTCTAGCTGTCCCTGGCAGGCAATTGTCTTTTAAAACCAAGACAATAATCAAAAAAAAAGGATTAAAAAGACCATGAACACTTGTAAAATATAAGTAGAAAGTTACTCTTATCTTCTCTGTGTTGCAGTCTCTATTCTTCATTGTATTCCATGCTTGCAGGTTTTTATTTATGGGTAAGGAAGAATATGCATCTATTTTTGGCCGATATGTATGATCTGGCAATATGAAGAGATACTGGATGCCATTATCTTCATACTCCAAGGAATTCCATACCACTATTTTAATATTAAGATTTTTTTTTAATGAGTGCATTATAGAAATATCCTTAAATAAAATAAAAGATGGTACATTGTCTCTACAGCTCATGCCACTTTTAGTGTACTTTCAGCTACTTTTGCAAAAAATGTTGTCCTCAATACATTGTGATTTGGATTATTCACTATCAGATATTCTGACTAACATAAAATAGTATTTTGATCTTCTCTCAAAATTAGAATATAAGATCAAAAATATCACAGCTATACAGAGAGTTCTCTGATTCTGAGAGCCATAACACATTAACAAAGGTCAATTAGAAATGCAATGGCTATGTTTTTTTGAATTGCACAATGACTGTCGCTATTCAAATATGCACAGTCAACAGCTATTTTTGCCAGCTTACATTTACTTATGCAATCAAGTGAAATTTTGATGCTACAAAAGTTCCTTTGATCACAATATCAGATGATATAAAGGAACATATACTGAGATGTATATTAGTGCCAAGACAGAGAGGCTTTTACAAGTCATTTGTCCAAAAGGTTTGAGAAACTATTTTCTTTCTCACTTTCTAAATGCAATTTAAAAACATACTAGGGCATACGGCCTTCTATAATGTGGGTCAAACTTGACTTCCTTTTCTTTATTTGAAAAACCTGTACAGTGTTTGGACTGTTAAACTTTTCAAATATTTTAACATCATAGTTTGTCTTTGTCCTGTCAGTGTTCTTTTGTGAATCTGTAGCTACTTCTCTTTACTCCTGACCACTTCATTCCTAGGAATTTATTTCCTCTATTTTCTCTTCTCTCTCTCTGTTTGTTTGGGGTTTTTTGTTGTTGGTGGTGGTTGGTTTTGTGGTTTTGTTTTGTTTTTGTTTTTTTGATTTTTGTGTGTGTGTGTTTTTGTTGGGATTTTTTTGTGGTGGTGGTGGTGGGTTTTGGTTGGTTTTTTAGAGTTCTTTGTTTTGTTTTTTTTGTTTGTTTGTTTGGTTTTTTATTATTTATTTATTTCCAACAATAATTTTATGGAACATTCTACATCCTGAAGCAAAACCAAATTAATCAAAACAGTGAGACCTTCTATTTGAATTGATATATGAAATTTGTAATATGTTACCATCTATATAATCTGTAAGTTTGCAGAAAATAATTTCAATTTTTGAAAGGTCTTCAATCCATATTAGATATTCATAAGCTGAAAAAAACCCCCCTCCTAAAAACTGGCAGTTCAGCATGTAAATCTCAATGTTATACACAAGTGAATTGCTGTAAAACAATGAATAAGTGTGATTGAAGGACTTGCTGTAGCAGCTGCATAAATCAGCTGCTCTGCCATTCTTGGTAAATTATACTTTCTTCACAAAGAGAAGTAAGCTTTTAATGTCATAGCAGAATCTGAAAACATTAGCTGTTCCTTTCCTTATTGATCATTTTGTATACTGTATGTTTGTGAATGTGATGTTCACATCCAAGCATTACATATTGGGTTTTGGTGTGTATATATATATGTATGTATGTATGTATGTAGATGTGTATGTATATGTGTGTGTACATGATAATAAATATTTAATAAACCAGTTAATCTCTGTAAACATGAAAACTTGTACAGACTGGCTGCAATCATCTCCATGAATTGTTAATCAGGGATCAAACTGGATTCAGTAGTATGTACTTCATCTCCAAATCCTTCAACCAGATAATCTCAAGTATCAATGTCCTTATTATCTTTTCCCTATAATCTTTTAATCATTTTGGCAAACAATTTTGCTTTATGGCCTTTTCCTTTTTCTAACTTTGGTTAGATTTCATTTAAAACTTGACTTAAATTTTGTTCTGTCTTTTAATATTTGAAAATATTAGGAGTCTTCTTTTCCTATTTAAAAATGGTCCTATATTTAGAGTGCTTACACTTATAGAAATTTTTCTCACTTTTTTTTTTCATAGTTTTGATTTTGTTTAATTTTTTTTTCAACATTGAATTACTATTAATTTTCTTCAGCTGGGCTGAATTCTTCTGTTTTAATAAAGAATGTGTACCAGAAAGACCAAACGATAAATATCAGGGTGAAAAGGCCTCTTTCCATATCACTACTGCTCATACTGCTACAGAGGTACCATAAAATGATATAATTTTATGAATGAGTGACACTGGAATATATATCTGAAGACTTTCTAGTCCAGATTCCTTCTAAAGGAGGGCTACTAGTGTTTGATTGCCCCTAGGAGGAGGATGGGGGGGAAGGGGAAAGGAAAGAAAAAAAAGAAAAAGGGGAAAGGAAAAAAAAAAATAAAGAAAGGAGAATATAATGAAAAAGTAATTGCACCAAATCTGAATGTTTTTGTTTCTTTGACCCACTGTGCACCTATGGTCAGTCTTGCCGTATCTTCTCTCTTACCTGAAGACAGCAATGCTCCCTTCACTCAAATCTTCCTTCATATTGGAGTTCCTGCTCTAGATAAAACCAGTATGTTTTGATGACTGCAGGTTCAGAACATTGCAGTGCTGAAACTGTGGCAGTACTCTCTTGCTTTTTCCAGTTTTAAAGCTCTGAATATTTCTTTAATGAGCTTCTAATGAAAGGCATCTAGCAAGTGTGTACTTACATGTTGATGTCCTAAATTAAACACCTTTTAAGGGGAAAAATTTTGAGGAGAAAAATCCATAATTTTATATTGATAAAAGCATAAAAATTTTATTATTCATTCTGAAGAATGATCAACATCTTAAGTGTAAACTGGTGTGGTCACAAAAAATAAAAATAAAATACATAAATACATGTGAAGACTCATTCACATGTACTTTAATACTCTTATTCAGATATTTTATCCCAGATTATGAAAATGATCTTTTTTTAAGTGTAAGAGACTGAAGTTCTTTTCAGAAAAATTTATGAGACTTGAGAACTTCATTACCTTTTTTGAGAACATTCTCAGAAACTGAAAATTATTTGGAAATATCTTATCTTTCTTCATCTTCTTTAAGAGGTCGGTTTGTTTGTTTATTTGCTTTTGTTTTTGTCTTTTTCCTCACTAAGAAAGTTGTTGCTATTATTATTCAGAGTGGCATAGTACACCTATAAAAATATTAGAATTAATTTGCTTTAAAAAGAAGCTCCTTTTTATTTTTACAAGAACTATGAAGTTTTGCTCTTCTTCTATAATAAGTGAATGAATAAGCTATTTTGAATTTGACAAAAAGTCTGAGACCCACAGCTTTAAAATTATAATAATTGTATATATAAATTATGTAATTTGATCCTGAAATAAATTGTTGTCCTCAAAATTATGTAAATATTTTATGTGCAGATCCAATGCATTACAAGGACTATAAGTTCATTATAATCAAACATTAAAAGAAAAGGGTGCTCTTTCTTTTTTTAAGTTCTACAAAGCTAAAATACAGTTTATGGGAATAGAAGTTGATCAGATGTACATTTTTTTTACTAGAAGGAGCACTGATATGCCCATTTGTTTCCTGTGCTAGTGAGCTGTCCCTCACTTTTATGCTGATTGACCATTCTACAGTGTTTTGGAGACAGAGGTTGTAGTACTAATTTGATGTGATACGGAATACAATCTA